>NC_081407.1:5179567-5497128 GCF_030272615.1 Cryptomeria japonica | reverse complement strand
TCTCCCTCTCTCTACCTTCCCTCCCTCATCTCTCTCTCTCCCTCTCTCTCCCTCTCTCTCTACCTGCAATATGTTTTTTAGAAGAAACAACAGGTAGGAAGAGAAAGAGGGAGAGTAACACAGATGATGTCCTGTAGAATGATAGTGGTGGGTATGCGAGAGTTCCCATTTTGTTACACAACACCTGTCGCCTAAAGAAATTAAAGTTTATTGTATGCATGGCAATGATAGTATATGATGATCATCACTTGTCAAACATTTTGGAACGGTACATACCCATGAAAGAAATCAAGTGTGTAATTCCTATAGTCACAATCGAGATCAGTCTTATAACCTTGCAAATTTAATAACATCATATGTTTTAGAACTTAGGCAGTACTTCTTAGGGTTAGGTCAAGCTCTTACACTTGCTTTTTAGTGGAAGCCTAGTTGTTTGTTCGCTTGAGTCTTGTTGTATGATGTTATATTCATAACTTTAAATTTATATATCATTTATTAGCCCACCATATGACCCCTTAGGTGTCAGTAGAGGTCGGGATTGTTTCTAAGAGGTCATATGGTAGTCCTGGTGACGCGGCCTAAGAAACCGCCTCCTCTTTCCCTCCCCCCTCTCCCTCCTCTCTCTCCCTCCCTCCCTCTCCTCTCTCTCTCTCTCCTCATCTTCTCTCATCTCTCTCTCTCTCTCTCTCTACCTCCTCCCCCTCTTCTCTCCCTCTCTCCTCCCTCTACCTCTCCCTTCCCCCATCTTCTCTCCCTCTCTCCCTCTCTCTCCCCTCTCCCCTCTCCTCTCCCTTTCTCTCCCTCTCACCCCTCTCCTCTCCCCTCTCCCTCCCTCTCCCTCCCTTCCCCCCTCTTCTCTCCTTCTCTCCCTCTCTCCCTCTCCACCCCCCCTCTCTCTCTCTCTCTCTCTCTCTCTTCTCTCTCTCTCCTCTCTCTCTCTCTCTCTCATCTCTCTCTCTCTCTCTCTCTCTCTCCCCCTATCCTCTCTCTCTCTCTCTCTCTCTCTCTCTACCTTCCCTCCCCCTCTTCTCTCCCTCTCTCTCTCTCCCTCTACCTCTCCCTTCCCCCCATATTCTCTCCCTCTCTCCCTCTCTCTCCCTCTCCTCTCTCTCCCTTCCTCCATACCCCTTCTTCTCTCTCTCTCTCTCTCTCATCTCTCTCTCTCTCTCTCTCTCTCTCTCTCTCTCTCCTCTCTCTCTCTCTCTCTCTCTCTCTCTCTCTCTCTCTCTCCCCCTCTTCTCTCCCTCACTCTATCTCTCCCTTCCCCCCATCTTCTCTCTCTCCTCCCTCTCTCTACCTTCCCTCCCCCCTCTTCTCTCCCTCTCTCCCTCCCTCTACCTCTCCCTTCCCCCCATCTTCTCTCCCTTCCCCCCATCTTCTCTCCCTCTCTCCCTCTCTCTCCTTGTCCCCTCTCCTCTCCCTCTCTCCCTCTCTCTCCCTCTCCCTCTCTCCTCTCCCTCTCTCTCCCTCTCCCACCCCCCCCCCTCTCTCTCTCTCTCCTCTCTCTCTCTCTCTCTCTCTCTCTCTCTCTCTCTCCCCTTCCCCCCCTCTTCTCTCCCTCTCTCCCTCTCCCTTCCTCCATACCCCTTCTTCTCTCCCACCCCCCTCTTCTCTCTCTCTTTGTCTCTCTCCCTCCCTCTACCTCTCTCAAGAGCACGTATGAGGTACTGAAACTATTAGTTCCCTGCCCTGCCATAAACTTTTTTCAGGCTTAGTAGTGCGTACGCGGTACTTATTACTCATAAGCACATACGATGTACTATTCCCATTATTCGTTACCCTGCGATAACATTTTTAGGCTTAGTAGCGCGTACGCGCTACTTATCAGCCCAAAATGGGAAAAAAGAATACCGTTGGGCTTGTCAACATTTTATGGTCTAACGACGCATATGCAGTTATTAATGTAGTGTGTACGCAGTTTATAGACATAGTTTAGTTGCCCAAGAGCCTCAACGACCTCAAAAGAAGTTTTTGAGGTCATTGAAGGCCCCACTAGAACTGTGTCTGCACTTCTATCACTGTTGTATACATAAAAGTAAGTGAATTTTTTGTTTTTGCATGGTTTGAAATGATTGAATTGTGATTGTTTAATAGTTTTGATTCCAAAAAATAGTGATAAGATGCATATTTATGGTTATTTACTTATTTTTGAAACTTTTCTTTACATATATATGTAATATGATTCTATTTAGGTCACTGATCTCAACCATGGGAAAGAACAAGCAAGGAACGATGGAACAACGAGAGGCTCAAAAGGAAAGACAAAGGCAGCGTATGAAGAAATTGCGTGACATAAGAACAATGGGAGAAGAAGGTATGTCAACCTCAACATCTCAATTCAATTTACCAAATGAATATAATGCACCTAATGCAATTGAAGAAGAAACATTTGATAATTTACCGTTTGAACCTAATGCAATTGAAGAAGTTACCGCATTGAATAATCAATTAAATGATGAACATATTGCACCTTCTCTACTTGATGAATTGAATATACATAATGCACTAACCAAAGTATCTAATTGACATTGATGAGAATATATTGAAGTCAATGCCCAATAAAATGAATGAACGAACTTGTAGGAGAATGGTTAAAAGAATATGGGAAAACTATTTTACAAACTTAAATCAAACCGCAAGATGTCAATTAATTGTTCAAATGATTAAAAATTTGAATTTTAGAGAGACAATGAAAATTCTAGGCCTAAGATCATTTGAATGTAACAGTGAAAGAACTATTGTCAGAAATCTATTTGATGCATATCAATCTATTGGTTCAAAATCACGTAGCAAAGATTCTAATGCTACTCGACATGTCATTACATCAACCATAATGAGCAAGAAAATAAAAAAAGATCATTTGATAAGCAAAACAAGTAAGTCATTAAACGTTAGTAGAACAACATTAAGTAAAGCATTAAAGAGGTGAGAACAAATAGAGGAACCTAACAATAATTCTCTTTGGGCATTCTTGGGTAGACTACCATGCAAAGACAAGGTTGTTGTAGATGCACTAAAAACATTAATTAAAATTTTTTGGCATGACAACACAAGAGTATCGCCCAACCAAAGAGATGTTGTTAGAAGGAGAGCTGAATCTAAAAATCGCGAGCCACGTGCGAAACACTATTTGGATATGACTCAAACTAAATTTTATGAAAGATTCCTTCAAAAGTTGCCTCAAATAAAAATTTCTCAAAGATTTTTGAAATGGCAAAACCTTTTTATATTAAGATTAATCATGTATGCACCATGTGTTGTTGTAGGATACATATTGAATTTTTCATGCATTATGATATTTTTCATCATATTTGTTCTACTTTGCACACTAACGATCTTTTGCAGGAATGTAATATACAAGCACCTCCTAAGTCGGCAAGAGAATTTATTTCAAGTGTGCTATATAATAGACATGATGGTTGCATTTATTATAAGATGCCTTGTCTGGAAGGTTCTTGTGCTATATGTGGTGGTTTGCAACATTTACCAAGATGCATACATTTGGAGAGCACACATGAAATTGGTACGAAACTAGTTTCTTTCAGAAAATACAAGACAGTCACATATGGAGTTAAAGATGGAAAAGATTTGAAGAGATGTGAGATAGTGAAAAATGATATATGTGTAGCTCAATTTATGAAAATGTTTCAAGAGAAACTAGTTTATGAGGACATAATGCATACACATAGTTCTCAATGGTTAGATGAGCAATTCAAGTTATGTAAGGACACATTTCCTCTTGGCACCATTGTCTCTATCGTTGATTTCACTGAAAATTATACACTACAACCTCAAAATGAAGTGCAATCCATGTATTATCACTCTACACAAGTTTCTATTTTTGTACACATAGCATTCATGCATGCAGATGATAGCACAGAGGAGGATAGAAAAGTTGTAAGAGAGTATCACTTCTACATAAGTGATGATCGTACTCATTCATCAGAGTTTGTACAAGGATTCTTTAAAGTTTTCTATGATAGTTTAAGGGAAAGGAACATACGATACAACCGACACTTAATATGGTCAGATAATTGCACCACACAATTCAAGAATGCAAGGATGTTTTATTGGTTGACAAGGATGCATGTGACAAGCGGTGGACAACATTTTTGGAATTTCATTGAGGTTGGACATGATAAGGGAGAGCACGATGGTGCAGGAGCATGTGTGAAAAGAGCCCTACTTAGGGAAGAATTGAAGTACGAAGGTGGTGCTGAGTTGGTAGATGGAGAAACAATTGTGCGATGGTGTAAGTCTATGATGGGTCTAGGTAATCCAGGTACGCCATTGGTTCATAGATATTTTTGGTTGATTACTGAATCTAACATTGAAAACTATCTAGATTGTTATACAGTTGCAGGATCGAGTGACATGCACTCATTTATGAGTTCAAATTCAAGTTCACTGGTAATTTATACGAGATAGATGGTATGTTTTTGCTCTTCATGCATGTATTGTTGGGAAGAATGTGAATCAGAAGAGTGGGTTGACAAATGGTCTTGTAGACCATTGGTTCCCATTGATTCATATCAAATTCCCAAAGCACTACAATTGAGCCAGATGGAGACATCAATGGATTTTGACCATGTATCTGACCTAGTGGATTCAGGTGATTTTTTGAGTTAATTTTTTTGCAAGTATTCTTTTTGGTTCATTTTGTTGTACATCATACTTTATTTTTGGTATTAATTAACACTTTATAAAATGCAGGTCATGTGTATGCAGTTGTTGCAAAAGAGAACAATGAAGAAGGAACAGGTTACTATTTGTGTCGTTGTGTTGAGCCTAAAAGAAAATTGACAACCGCAATCATTGATGGAGAGGGTATTGAGTACCCAATAGGGTCCGTTGTCGTGATAGGAACATGGCTTCGGAGATACCCTATCAAGAATTATGATGTTTGGTTGTTTGAGGACTTTGAAACACATAGACGTATTCTTCATTTCTCTAACCTTGTTGTTGCAACAAATATTCATTTGATGAAGTATCGTGGTAGACCTCATAACAAGATTTTATGGAAAGTTCGGGAATCTAACCATAAGGCAATACTTGACACAATACGGGTTAGAGCCGATCCTGAAGGCTCACTTGATTGATTCTATGGTTCAGAGTAGAATGATTTTGAGAATTTTGTATAAATCATCGACGAATTGTTCTATATTCATTTTTTGTATATATAAATGCCCATGAGCTGATTTTTACATGTTTAGGGGCATAATTTTGTATATTTAAGTGGCAATGAGCTGATTTGTACATATGTACATGCCAAATTTTGTATATTAAAATGGCGATGAGCTGAATCACACATATTGTAATGCCAAATTTTGTATAAAAGCCCATGAGATGATTTGTATATTAAAATAGCGATGAGTTGAATCGCACATATTGTAATGCCAAATTTTGTATAAAAGCCCATGAGATGATTTGTAAGACAATTTTTTGTATAATCAAATAGCCAAGAGCTGATTTGACCATATTTAGAGGCAAATTTTTGAATAATATGTGACAATGTTTTGTGACTATTTTGTGTGTCAATGTTTTGTGACTATGTTTTGAGTATATGTGATGTGTCCCTGGTCAATCATGAGAATTCTTGATTCTTGTATAATCATGGATAATTATTTGAGTCATTATCGGGTCATGGGGGTCATAGATTGAGACTAGATACAATTTGAGCAAAAATTGTCATTGTTGTCAAAACAATTGTCAAAAAAGTTGTCAAGCAACTTCTACATTGCATTGGTAGGGTATGACTCTCGACGTTCTGGTGCTTTGGGATGCACGACAAGGCCATGCCTAGCGTAAACCTGCCCACCCGGATGTGCTCACAGCGTCGATTTGTGCATAAGATGAACCGAATCAATTCTAGCCAATCTTGCAACTTTTCCTTGCAAGCAACTGATGATTTTTGGAGCAGGCGAAAAAATGCTACTAATTGAAAATGGCTCCGATTCGTCGAAATACGAGATAGGTCATTGTAGAGGAACCTCACGCGACCCCACGAGATCAAACAGATCGATCGTATGTGTCGTGGATTGGAAGAAACAGTCCATCAAATTTTGATAATTTTTTGGACTCAGGGCACTTGAGAGATTGCACTGGTAGGGTATGACTCTTGACGTTCTGGTGCTTTGGGATGCACGATAGGACCATACCTAGTGTAAATCTGCCCACCTAAACATGCTTGCGACGTTGGTTTGTGCATAAGATGAACAAAATCAATTCTAGCCAATCTTGCAACTTTTCCTTGCAAGCAACTGACGGTTTTTGGAGCAGGCGAAAAAATGCTACTAATTGAAAATGGCTCTGAGTCGTCAAAATCTGAGATAGGCCATTGTGCAAGAGCCTCACGTGACCCCACGGGATCAAACAGATCGACCATATGTGTCATGGATTGGAAGAAACAGTCCGTCAAATTTTGATAATTTTTTGGACTTAGGGCACTTGAGAGATTGCACCGGTAGGGTATGACTCTCGACATTCTGGTTCTTTGGGATGCACGATAGGGCCATGCCTAGCATAAACCTACCCACCCGGACGCGCTCGCAATGTCGGTTTGTGCATAAGATGAACATAATCAATTCTATCCAATCTTGCAACTTTTCCTTGCAAGCAACTGACAGTTTTTGGAGCACGCAAAAAAATGCTACTAATTGAAAATGGCTCCAATTCGTCAAAAACCAAGATAGGCCATTGTAGAGGAGCCTCACGCAACCCCACAAGATCAAACAGATCGACCGTATGTGTCGTGGATTGGAAAAAATAGTCCGTCAAATTTTGACAATTTTTTGGACTCAGGGCACTTGAGAGATCGTACTGGTAGGGTATGACTCTCGACGTTCTGGTGCTTTGGGATGCACGATAGGGCCATTCCTAGCGTAAAAATTCCCACCCGGACACGCTCGCGATGTTGGTTTGTGCATAAGACGAACAAAATCAATTCTAGCCAATCTTGCAACTTTTCCTTGCAAGCAACTGACGATTTTTGGAGCAGGCGAAAAAATGCTACTAATTGAAAATGGCTCTGATTCGTCGAAAACTGAGATAGGCCATTATAGAGGAGCCTCACGTGACCCCACGGGATCAAACAGATTGACCGTATGTGTCGTGGATTGGAAAAACAGTCGGTCAAATTTTGACAATTTCTTGGACTCAAGGCACTTGAGAGATCGCACCGGTAGGGTATGACTCTCGACATTTTGGTGCTTTGGGATGCACAACAGGGCCATGCCTAGCGTAAACCTACCCACCCAAACGCGCTCACGACGTCGGTTTGTGTATATGATGAACATAATCAATTCTAGCCAATCTTGCAACTTTTCCTTGCAAGCAACTGATGGTTTTTGGAGCAAGCGAAAAAATGCTACTAATTGAAAATGGCTCCGAGTCGTCGAAAATCGAGATAGGCCATTATATAGGAGCCTCATGCGACCCCACGGGATCAAATAGATCGACCGTATATGTCATGGATTGGAAGAAACAGTCCGTCAAATTTTGACAATTTTTTGGACTTAGGGCACTTGAGAGATTGCACCGGTAGGGTATGACTCTCGATGTTCTGGTGCTTTGGGATGCATGACAGGATCATGCCTAGTGTAAACCTGCCCACCCGGACGTGCTCGCGACGTCCGTTTGTGCATAAAACAAACCAAATCAATTCTAGCCAATCTTGCAACTTTTCCTTGCAAGCAACTGACGGTTTTTGGAGCAGGCAAAAAAATGCTACTAATTGAAAATGGCTCCGAGTCGTCGAAAACCAAGATAGGCCATCGTAGAGGAGCCTCACGCGACCCCACGGGATCAAAAAGATCGACCGTATGTGTCGTGGATTGGAAGAAACAATCCGTCAAATTTTGACAATTTTTTGGACTCAGGGCACTTGAGAGATCGCACCGGTAGGGTATGACTCTCGACGTTCTAGTGCTTTGGGATGCACAACAGGGCCATGCCTAGCATAAACCTTCCCACTCGGATGCACTCGCGATGTTGGTTTGTGCATATGATGAACAAAATTTGATCATTGCGAGCATGAGGTTCCTCTCGCACCAAACACATTGTTGTTTATATTCATATTGTTAATTACATATGCAAATATTCATTTAAATTTATAAAAGGGCAACCACCAAATACAACGAATACACAATAATGAACTGAATACAAGGAGTTTTATAGGGTTAATTCAACATTTTAGAAATTTTATCAAATCATATTCCACGATTACAATGCTTTATATCATATATTTTTGTTGTTTATATTCATATTGTTGATTACATATGCAAATATTCATTTAAATTTATAAAAGGACAACCACAAAATACAATGAATACAAAATAATGAACTCATTACACATTTATTGGATCAAATATTGATATTTATATATATATAAAAAGGCATGTCTGCCAAGTCAATACAAGTATTACAAAAATGTGGCATATGCCATGTCCAAATCGATATACAATAAAAATGTAGAATATATCTACATGTATTGGTCATTCTATGACCAAAATTAACACTATATGATCCTAAACTTGTGGTGGATCATCAAAATCAAGCCTCTTTGGCACAGTACGCATCTCTATAGATGGCTACAAAACCACAATTCAAAAGCCAAGTTAGAATTCTTTTGTAGAAAATGGTTCACAATTAACAACATAACTATGCATTTAACTTTAATTCCTTTGCAATTGAAATGTAGATTACCTCATCGGTTGATCCAGGCTGAGCTAATGTCTTTGCTCTCCTCTCCTTGTCACTCTTAGGAGTTTTCTTGAAGACATACTTAAATGGATCCACATTATGGTCGTACCGTGAAGGAGTCTATTGTAGATTAAATGTACAATTAATACAATGTACTAACATAAATGTATCAAAAACACTTAAAAGCTATAATATAGAGAACAATGTCGTACCTGTGCCTGAGATGCTTTTCTAATGGACTGAGGATGGCTCACCATTGATGTAGAAACTGTCGCTATTACCTATACAAAAAATGTACAAAGATGAAATACAATTAATATAATGATAAGTATTGAAGGTTGAAAACAATTAATTTTACATATCAAACAAAAGTGTACCGGATCCTGAGATGCTTCTCCAGTGCAAAGAGGAGGGTTCGCCATTGACGAAATAGGTATGGATATTTCCTGTATGAAAAAATTATAAGATTATAATATATCACAAGTTCACATGTATGCGTGCATATAATCATGAAATCAAAAAAATAAAGTAGAGATACATACCTCTGCCCTCTCTTGATCCGCAGGCAAATCAGGTGCATTCAACATATCCACAAAGCTCAATGGCTGCTGTACATGTAAAATAGACAAAAAACACTAATCAATCTACAAACCCCAACTAATACTTGATTCAACATTTTCAAACAATTGTACAACTAAAAATGTGTTCAGTTACCTTCTTCACACATTTTGGCATCTTCGAGGAATTATTTTTCTTAGGACGAGCCCTAGACGTGGAGGGGGTACCCTAAAAACACAAAATTAACATGAGATATTAGTACATATAATAAATTAAATATAATTTTAAAAATCTAAAATTAAATGACTTGCGTATTCCATCAAAAACAATACATAAAAAGAGTTGTACAAAATATGATACCGTATAGCCTTGTAGGCCAAAATTGATTGCTGAGAGCGTGATGTCATCAATCTGGGACATTTCATCCCCTGTCAACACCTACAAACTAGAATTTGACCAAGCATTAAAGATAGTTATTATATCTTGTATTTTTTTTAATTCAAAGTCTACTATTCTATTTTAACATGTTACAAAATTTATACCTCAAGCATCGAAGTTGTAGCTATGGTAACTGGGGGAGGTGTATGGGATACCACTACTGCATCCTGAAATGCATATTATTTGTCTCAATTTAAATCGATGTATAAATGAAAATTCATTTATATAATTACAAATTTAAAGTGACTGTGGTTGTGGCTCATGGGCAAACACCATGTCCATCAACTCATCTGTCAACGCGACATCCTCAACTGTGTGAGCCTGACATCTACAACCACAAATTGTGCACAGATGATATGAGTATCCATTTGCACCGGCTGCATCATCTATCCCCGAGCATATCCCCAAGCAACTGACACACATATGCTCGATGGGCTTTTTGTCACCCTCTAACGACTCATCATCCAATACAATAGGGTGTGCTAATGACATCCCATGCTAGATGATGGCACTAGTCAATGTTGTGGCTGCCTGAAGAGTCTGTAGCTCCATCGACTCTTTCAGCTCTAATGGGACAGTCTGATGCACCTTGGGTTTGGGTGCTAGGGGGCGGCGACTCTCTGCGGCTAATTGCCTACGGGCTCCAGGTCTATCTTGGGCAGAGCCACCACCTCTACCATGAAACTCTCTCATGTCAAAATAGTTTGGCTGCACATTGAGCACAAACTCACAATATATTTTTCTCAAAAAATATAATGGCACCTCATAATTATTACAAGGTGGATCATCAAAGACCATCCATCACCTCTACCAAAAAAGATTCTTCATCTGCGCATTGGTAAACCAATGTATGGGAAACCTCTTTGCATTAAGAGGTAATGACTGACCAGTTTTGGGATCAGCAAAAAGGGCACATATTTGTTGTTTAGAAATATTTTTGTTTTTACTCCATCGTATGATAGCCCATTGGCATAGAATTGGCGACACCTATCCCTAAAGCTTCCCCATTTGGTAATTTATGTGGAAACAAATATGGCACCAATAGCTAATGTTTCTAGGCTAGTGGTGAGGGATTGATGATGGTCAAGTTCAAAAGTTTTCAATTTTACAATCAGTCTATTGATTTTAGACGTATTTTGTCCTAACTGATTAATTAATTCTTCTTGTGTTTCGGCTGTGCGGTCAAAAGGAGGAATTGGGGGTTGTTCTTGTGTGTTTTTAAGAGGTGCATTTGGTTGTTCTTGTGGGTTTTCAGGAGGTGCATTTGGTTGTTCTTGTTCTGGATTAGAAGAATCTGGTTTTTGAAACAAAAAATGAAAAAACCTAATCAAAATTAATGAAATTAAATTCAAAATGTAAAACAAATTGCATAAACCGGAAAGAAAGACAAAAATAAACAAAAACTAACCTTGATCCATAGCCTGGAGGACAAATTTAGCACCCCGTTTACGGTTTAGGTGAAAAAATGGGGGAAAAAACGAAGTTAAAAACATGATTTATGGGTAAATGAGACTCAATTTGTTTTTAAAATTTTTTTTTACCAAGCACCGCGTACGCGGTTTTTTTTGGATTATTAGTGCATACGCAATCATTTTCCTATAAGAAGCGCATACATGCTCATTTTCCTAGGCGTAGCACGTACGCGCTCATTTTCCTAAAAGCAACGTGTACGCGCTACCTTTTCTAGGCTCGGAAGAACAAACCTAAGCGCGTACGCGGGAATTTGAAATTTTAAAACCATGTACGGGCTGCCTGTTTTTCCAAGTTTTTTTTGGGTAGTGTCCACTTTTTTGACCACCATCTTTGTGCACATGCCCTGAGATGGCCTTGACTAGATGAGAATGTGATTGATTCTTAGTGTACCTTGATGAAGAGTTTTTATGATTACCTTATCTTAAGCATTAACCTCCTTCATGGTGAGCTTAGAATCTTACTTTGTTTACAGTATCATCTTTCTCATTGCATTGTTGTCTTATTTTACCTTTTAAGGTTGATTGCAAGGAAGCATAAATTTTATTTTGACATCTCATTCTTGTTTTGGACAAGTATTCTATATTGTTTAGTATCACATGTTCTATACAATCTATTGCTATTCCTTCCTTTGCCAAATGAGTGACCATTATGAGGGCCAAACCCCTACATGTCAAATCAATAAGTATCACAATATTTCAATTTGGTTCCCAATAGTTTAATCCTTAAGTGGTAAGTGTTGCTAGCTTAGGTGGCCTCTTTATTTCTATATATTTTTATAAAGGAATCCACTTTGGTAGTTTAGTTGGTGATATTGTTCTAAAGTGTGATAGGTTCTTATTGCTCGTAGGTAAAATACATGGTTAGTGGTGATATACCCACAACATGAAATAATAATATTAATAAATTATTTGCATAGGGTGATGTAATATTTTAAAAGAAGGTTAGAAATTGCATGATGGATAATAGGCTAGCATAGAGGAACATAGAACAAATAAATCTTGGAGCATTAGCCACCCTCCAGGCCTCTTGAATCACTATAATTTCTATTTGGAGATCCTTAAGGACTTTAAATTTGTGATTCACAAATTAATGTTAGCTACTTGTTTGAAAATATCAAAGCTCTTGACTAGTGTTAGATATCGATGAAGGTGTCTTAGGTTTGGTGGTCTTTATCCACTCATCAAATCCTTGAAGGGTTTATTGACTAATACCCTAAGACTATCCACTATCATGCTTAGCCATGATCGTCATATGAGATAGTTTATTAATCCATTTGGAACCCTAATACTAGAATTAAATCATCAAGAAAGAATGTTGAAAATTTTCCTTAAGGTATGTAGAAGAACACTAAAAGAGGCAATGATAGACATCTCCACAAAACAAGAGAGTTTTCAACATTTTATGACTTCCATAATTCACATAACAGTCCATTGTCACACTTCGGCAATCACAATATGACATAAGATCGTCAAATACCATGAATGCATATGATAAAAAATGATATATTTTTGGTTTCCTAGGCTAGTACACACAAATATCTAGTCATGGGGTGTCATTATATCCACAAAAAATGAGAACAAAATATGATTGTTGCTGTCATATCTCTTCTTTTGGCTTGATTAAAATAATGAGATAAACTTGATTTGGATATTAATTAGTTGATTTTGATCAATTTTAAATGATTAAATGTGTTAGGATAATGATGTATTTAAATTGTAAATGAGAAAATGATGACCTAACTATGATAGTATTATGTTTTCCTTACCATGTACATATATCGATTATGATTTTCAGAACTAGCCCACGTGCAAATGAGTTTGAATGAGTGTTGGTTTAGTTGAACAGAGGAACATGGTCGAGGAGAGGAGTTTAGTCTTTTGTTAAAGAATGGACATGATGGAATCCTATCACACACCACATAGTGTCATGTAGTAATTGCATTTGAATAATAAAGATGGAAGTTTTTTGAGTGATTGATGATGTTTTCTATAATTCTTATAGTGTTGTTTTAATTTAATATGAAAATCAGATTAAACTTTCATACCATGTTTGTAACTATGTATACCTTTGATTTGATAATAGGAATATGTCAACACTCTTGGATATGGATATTGTTATGCATTTTATGCATGTGCTCGATGTCAATGAATAATAATGATGGAAATTTATTGGTTATCGTAGCATGTTTTATATAGATATAGAAGACTTAGTTTTACATGACGAGAGAGCTGAAAATCACTACCAAAGACCATTTTGTTTCAGAAAATAACTTATTTTACCAATGAAATCAAGAATCTGATGCTTTGAACAACAATAAGGACTTTTTATCAGAACATAGTTGGGTACATATGAACTAAGATTGAATCGATAGGCATTGGGAAATACAAAGGGGTGGGGATGGAAACAAGGTAGAACCAGTCTAGTGTGTTGTATAGGCTGCAGTTTTCAATCAACTCTCGATCGATCTGATTACAGAGCTTACACCAAGATGCTTTGTTGACTAAGTAGGGTTTTTTCTTCTGTCTGCAAATCCATTATATAAATGTTTTTAATATAGAATATATATTCATAAACATATACAAATATGTACTCTATTATTTTTATATACATATTTACAATAAGGTTGTAAGCAAATAACTACTGCAACAAATCTGAATGTAGGTGAATCAATACTGTTATTGATAAGTCTAGAAAGTTGTAAACCTTTCTTCATTATAGAAAACATAAAAGAATAGATAGAATAAAAAAATGAAGCAGTAAACCAGATTTATCTTCTCTGTATACTAAAACAGTGCACATTAGCTTTTAGTTATCAACTGAAATGCTATTGTCAGTTTCACAATAACCTGGAAAAGATAGGAAGCTGTTAATTCAATTATACACAAACAAAAATCTAGAAAGACTAAACGTAATAGACGCCATTATATCAACTTTGACTGTACTTTAAATCTGATTGCTTTGTTTTTGTTATTATTTTAAATTACTTGTTTACTTTAATGTATGCACATATATGTATATATTTTATATATACATATATGTATCTTATCTTCTTTCAAAATGCACTATTGTTCTTAAATGAAATTTGCATGCATACAAATGATCATGTAGATTAAATGTAACAAAAAATGCATATAAACAATCATATAAGTAAATATAACATAAATTGCATATGAACAATCATATAGACAAATGTATCAGAAACTACATACAAAAGCCATATAGATAAATGTATCAGTAAATGCATATAAAAAAACCATGTAAATAATTGTTCTATTATTTTACATAGTAACAATCATGTAGTGATTCTTAGCTTTATGCATAGACAGAGCAGCCATGTAATGAAATGTATTGGAATAAACTCAAGAAAGATGCATTATATAGGTTCATTGGCATATGAATGATTGATTGCATCATGTGTGTGTTAAGCTATGTTTTTAGGAAGGTGTCAAAAATGCGTAAATAGAGAAGCATGGTCCTCTTTTTGGGCAAATCCATGTTTTAAAGTGCTTTGGCTAAAGCCTTGTTCATTGAAATAGATGAATTATCTAGCAAAATTCTTAATATGTTTCTCTATCATATCCTAATAATATGACAAAGCATTATCATATATTAGATGTGCATGTAAAGGTATCAAGTTGTATCATAGTTTCCATCTCACGTTTGTTTCCAAGTAGCTAGACTCATCATGTACGGTTAGTGGTTCTGAAATGTCATGAAGAACTTCAGGGAAGCATAATCGCTTCATGGTTGTGCAAAAAAGCACATAGGCCATGTTCTCGTCCTCGGCTTGCAAATAACCTCATGATTGATGGCGAGCAAGAACAATTGCTTACATTGTATTTATTGCAAATTGTATTTCTCATTGTATTGATATCATTATGGCATGAAAGTTGTTGTAGTCATGTAATTTCAAATTTGTATCCTATGTATACGTGCTTTACTTGACAAGCACTAGAACTCCAAATTATATTTCATTATTGTTGATGTATTGAGTTATTGTTCATTTTGTTTATGGTGAAAATGGATAAACAATAATAATGTTGAAAGACTAAATGAATTCAACCATAAAACCCTAGCCTAATAACAACAAAGATCCACCATAACATATGAAGATTACCTAAGACAATGCAAATCAAATGAAATCACAAAGATTATACCATCACATGTCCAATAGGGTTTGGATCTCAATTCTTCCTATCTCCATTGATCTTGCTTGATATATTTGCTCTCAGATTTTATGTGTGCACAAGAGCTCAACAAAGAACGGAAATGTGGTTGCAAGTAGGCTTGATCGCATATGAAAGATCGAATGCTAGGATGTTTGATTAGAATGTATATGTCCAAGGGGGTTTGATAATGAAGGAATCATCTCCTTATATAGAAGACACTATAAGAAATGGAGGGATAAGATTGAGAGGTGTAAAAGATAAATGGTCGGATATGATTAGAGGGCAGGTAGAGAAAATAATAAAATAATAAGAGGGTAGGTAGTGTAGGAATTAAGAGATGAATGACATGTGTCATAGGTAGAAAAGGCTAATGAATTAATTAAATAAATAAAGATTTATTTAATTAATGGAGGAAGTGTGATCAATTAAATAAATAAGATATTTATTTAATTTAGGAAAAAGGTAATTTAAATAAATAAAAGTATTTATTTAAATGAGAAATAAGGCTAGAAGAGGATAAATGAATTAATTAAATAAATAAAGATTTATTCAATTAATAGAAGAATTAGGCTAAAGTAATTAAATAAATAAAATATTTATTTAATTAGACCTGACAATTTTAGGTGTCTACATTTTGCCCCTCTTTGAGACAATGCGGCTTATCACGTTGTTTCAAAGAAGATAATATGAACTGATACAAAGTTGCCCCAAGATGGGAATGATATGACCCCTCGAGAGATTTGATAAAAATGTCTGGAAAGATCGCAGACAATCTCTCGATAAGAAAGAAAGGCTAGAATAGACTGACAAGACATGATAGAGTGACAGAGTCACGAGATAATGAAGACTGACATGGGAAACTAGGGCTAGGGCTAGGGCAGTCTATAAGATAGACTACGAGGGAAAACATCCTCATTGTCATCCACACATCCAAGAGATCAGAATGCAGAGAAAGAAGAGAGCAGTCAGCAGCGATGGCATTGGTGCATAGATTCGATTGCGTTCGCCGATTTCAGAGGCCAACAGATGCAGGAGAGCTGGTAAGTACCGCAAAACCTCTTTGTACTTTGTTGTAATAAATGTTGTCATAAATGCATGCTAGGTAGCACAATAAATGCATTTTAAGTATGTCAAACAAGGTTGAAAAATGTTTAGGCGCGTCTGTGTTTGTGCCAGGCGCGTCTGTGTAGGAAAAGGCATTTGTGCCAAATTCTATCACGTCTGTGTTGTGCAGGCGCATTTGTGCAATATGTAAGCGTGTTTATGTCATGAAGGCATGTTTGTGTCTTCTAGGCCAAATCAGCAGTTATGTGATGAACATACGCTATCGATTGGATAAGCGGTTGAGAGGATACACTCAAGCAGTTCCTCTAGGGAAGACTAGAATAGTAGATAGGGCTAGGGTTGACAATTCTGTGATAGAACATACATTGCCAATAAGGAAACTACTCAAGAGGATACACTCAAGCAGAGGCCCTAGGATATGATAGATCAAGGCACTTTGTGATGAACAATGAGTACCAAGACATAGTACTTTGTGATGAACAGGGAGTACTAATATGAGCAACACTTTGTGATGAACAGAGAGTGCAAAAATGAGCAGCACTTTGTGATGAACAGGGAGTGCAATAACACGTAGTACTTTGTGATAAACAGGGAGTACCACTAGGATAAATAGCAACACTTTGTGATGAACAATGAGTGTCACTAGAATATAAGCAACATATGAGAGATATAAGCACTAGGATAATAAGCAGCATTTTGTGATTAACAGTGAATGCCACTTTAACTGACATAGTTGATTTGCTTGATTGCAGGAGTACCTACCTATGCTAGAGTCACGGGAGAGTTTCCAATCGACTCAGAGGTTACGACCAGAGCTAACATTTGAGGATAGAGCCGCGATTGAGGTTATGGGTTTGTGATTTATTCTATATGTGCCTGAGTTTCGGGTGAACATGGGGTTGTTGACTACGCTTGCTGAGAGATGGCACTCAAAGACTTGTAGTTTTCATTTGTCGATGCGTGAGATGACAGTCACCTTAGAGGATGTATACAGGGCTTTGAGCATACCGATCGATGGAGAGTTAGTTCCTTACGACCGAAACAGAGACAGGGATGCACTGAGATGAGTGTTTCAGGATCCAGGATAGGAGATGAGGGCTGGACGTGTGGCATGGGATACCATGACACAGACATGATTAGCACTACCAGCAGTACTAGCATGAGTGATCAGTGGGTTCCTCTGTCTGGACAGGGCGACACAAGGGTTGGCTATAGCCATATGTATTTTGACATCATTGTATCATGACATTTATGATTTTTTGAGATATATATATGAGATGATTCATCCTTGCGGCAGCTATATGCATGTGTACCTATGTGATGTTTCTATGTGATGCATGTATCTATGTGATGCAAATATGTACATGAGGAAATGCAATATTTTTGTTCTTTTATGTTTTATATGTTATGCAAATGCAAATGTGAATGTATGAAATGCAGATGAATATGATAATGTAAATAACTATTTACATTATGAGAATATAAAATGTGTTAACATGTGTTGTGTGCAAGATGTGATGCAATTGTAATATCTATATGTATGAATGAAATGCTTAATATGTAGTAATGCAGATGAAACTACATGAAATGCAAATGTTTTTGGTGTGTCGTTATACTCAGTCGTGTGATAGCAGGCTACACGGACTTGGGAAGGACGATGGAAGTCAATCAAGAAATGGGGATGAAAGATAGAAGATATGAAAGTGAAAGAGCTTCTTGTGCGTTATCATCATTGAGCTTTATTATGACAAAATAGGTTATAACAATCGAGGCATATGTTTGACCCAAAAAGTCATTGTACCTGTTTGCATGGAGATAAGACAGTCACAAACAAGGAATGCCCTAGTTCACACTAGACTCTTAGTGTCCTCATATCCTTGGACAAGTCATAGCATTGCTAAGAGACAATCCGTAGACAACAAAGAAAAATAGGTGACGATACCCCATCCTCACCTTTCTAGTCAAAGACATCTTGGAGATGGAATCTCTAGTCAAAGACATCCTGGAAAAGCTAAAAGACATGTCACCCAAAAGATAAAAGAAAAATAAAACCAAGACTCGACACCAACATCCACTGTAGTCCTCAATTTTAGTGTCTCTTGTCACTTGTATAAGTCTTATTTGATTGTGGTCACAATGTTTACTTTCACAAAAAGGATAGATAGCACCAAACTATATGTTGTTCGAGTCTATTGACAAATTTGATTTGTTGAAGCCCATTGTTGCTGCTATGTCTCATCTAAAACTGACTGAATCCATGAAACTGATACTTTATTGCAGAGAAGATGGAACTTTATTGTGGATCGGCGATGCAAGTGTTTCTTTATTGTGGATTGTGCGCGGATAGACTGAAGAAAATTGGAAGAAATTGTACTCCTCAGAATGTGTAATCTTCTCAGTTCCACACCCATCACTTGACATAGGATTTTCCTTAGCCACAGATAGGAGCTAATTTATTATGGATGGAAAGGGGTGAAAGGGAAGGATGATTATGAATGGATAACCAATCTTAGGTAGATCAATGACAAGCCATGATGGGAATGGGTAAGGTTTATTATGAATAGATGGGTTGTAAGTGTGTGCAAAGTGAAAGGATGGGATGGAATCCTGAAGGAAGGAGGAGCAATGTCTCTACGCATGGTGTTGGTGACCCAGTTTTCACCATGGTACTTGCCTAGGGTGCCACCGAAGTGGTTTACACCGTTGGACAAAATGTTTTTTTTCTTTTTCTTTCTTTCTTTCTTTTGTGTGTCACAAGGTGCCTGTTTGCTAGGTTTTCACCAAGTAATGATTTTTCAATTTTATGATTTTTTGTATTTTGAAATTTTTGAATTTTTTTGTATTTTTAAATTAGGATACTTTGAAGAGCTATGTGTAAAACTTGCGAAGGTGCATGTTGTTGATAGGATCCTCCAAAGGTTTGCCCTCTGTGGTTGAAAGCTGATATGCACCGGATCCATAGACTGTCGTGATGATGTAAGGACCAAGCCAATTTGATTTGAACTTGCCCTTCTTCTCTCTGTCTTGCTGATTTTTAGGATTTTCTTTGAGAACTAAGTCACCCACCTCAAATGTGCAAGGCTTTACCTTTTTATTGTAACTGCGATGTTCTTTGACTGAATGATATGTAGCTCGAGCGACTGTCTTGATAAAGGAATTGAGATAGAATTACTAATGTATGGACTACGTAGGCCCATATACATGTCACCTAACGAAGTTTGGGCATCCCTAACAACAAAGTCCTTCTAGGAAGCTCCATTAAAGGTCCATGATGTATCGCCAGAAGGGAAAGGATGTGTGGAACAAGTGGATGAGTTATGAAGGCTTGTGATTGTGAAAAGAAGTGAAAGTATCATGACATGATGGAGACTTAGGATCAACAAGTATGATTTTTGACTTGAAATTTTAGAACTTTTGCCCCCATTTATTTTGATATTAGGGGAGATCAACTCTTGTTCTTTTTCTTTCATAGAATTTTTATCCTTGACCTTGATTTTTGCAGAGTCCAATAGCTTTTGAATTTGATTTGTACAAAAGGAGTTTTTTTTATTATTGACTTTTAGATTTTTCTTTTCAAATCTTGATTTTTGATCCCCAATAAGTGAGGGCTTTTGTGATTCTTGTTGATCGAAGTCTAGAAGTGGAGTGGAAATGGAATGAGTGGATGATATGGTAAAGCTATGTGAGTTATCAAGAGGGCTGGTGATACACACAATAGATTCTTTGTTGGAACCACTCTTAGGAGTATTGATATCAAGAGTTGCTTGCACCGCTAGAGGAGATTTTCATTCAGACTTAGTAGCCACAACACTAGATTGTTCACACCCAATTCCTTGGTCTTGCATACTGCTTATAGACTATTCTTGTTGACTGAATGTCTTAAGAGATAGTGGGAGTTGATCAACATGAAAGATATACTCACCACATCCCAGGTCTTTAATCTTGAACTTTTCTTTGATCTCTATTTGTTTTGATGTACAAGTTTTCAATGATTCTGGATCCACATATGCTGAAGATGGAACAACTTCTCGATTGACTGGTATTGTTATTTTTGATCTAGGTCGCAGATTGTTGCATTATATGAATGGATTTAGGTCATCTTTGATGGTCACTTCAATTCCATTGTGTGGAAACTTGATACATCGATGATATGTAGATGGGACTGCACTCATCTAATGAATCCATGGACGTCCTAGCAATATGTTGTATGTGAGATCAAGGTCTAGGACTTGACAAACCATATCCTTAGTAATTGGCCCAACTCTAAGAGGTAAGGTGACTGTTCCTTTGGATGAACGTTCTTCATCATCATATGCCTTGATGGTAATTTTGTTTGTAGAATTCACAGCTTTATTTGAGTATCCCAATTATTTAATAGTGCTCAAAGTACAAATGTTTAGACCTGCTCCTCCATCTATCAGGACTCATTTTATTCGATGTTTGTGTAGGAAGGCTTCAATATGTAAAGGTGCATTATGAGGCTGGGTTACGGATGCATCGTCAGCTTCTGTAAATGTAAGGGAGTGTGGAACGGAAAGGTATCCCACCATGGCTTGAAACTGGTCCACGTTCAGATCAGTGGGGACAAAAGTGTCTCTCAAAGTTTTGTCAAGAATGACCTTATGTGCAGGGGATATGCGTAAGAGCTCAAGGATTGAGATAAGTGCGGGTGTCTTCCCTAACTGTTCTACAAGGTCATACTCAGGCTTGATTGATGAGGAAGCGGTGTTTTTAGCTGGAGCACCTTGCAAAGTGAATTTACCTCGATGAGTTGTAACATTACATTCAAAGGTAGGTTCGGGAGAAGATCCAATGCCTTTTAGGACAATCTTGGGTCTTTGGGAAAAATTCTCAGGTGTTTTGTCCTTGATGATAATGGTAGAGACATAATTATCCATCGAAATGTGATTGATAGTTGAATCATAGTTATAGGATGCTCTAGTATAATTGGTCTGCTCATCTGTGGTTTTAGCTTTTCCCTTGTCATGTTTTGGAAATGGTTCTTTAAACATTTCATGTTCTTGATTGGATGAGTGTCCTTCGATCTCAATGTCACCTCTATCAATAAGGTCTTGTATGATGTTCTTCAGCCGATGACAATTTCCTATTTTATGTCCTTTTCTCTTGTGAAATTCATAGTATTCATCATCATTCCACCAATTTGGTTTGACCTTTGGTTCATATGGAGGCGAATCTAGAATTGTTATAATCTTGTTTTCCACTAGCTTCTTGAAAACTGACTCTAGTGGTTCTCCCAATGGAGTGTACTTCCTTCGTGATTTTGAAGTTGTTTGAGTATTCACTTGATTGTTTGTAGAGATTGATCCAAAAAAAACAATTTTGGGTCATACTGTATTGGCATCAACAACACCATCATTGACTGTGTTCTTGTTTTTATTCCAAAATCTTGGCTTATCTTTTCCTTTATAGTCCTCTTTCTTTTCTTTGAATATCTTGACGATGCCTTGTTCAATTAGGACCTTCTTTGTCGCTAAGCCTTTTTCAATGACGTCCTTGAAGGTGGACAAACAAGCTTTTCTTAGGTCATAACCAATGTCTTTCTTAACATTCTGAGTGAACATCTCTACCATTTGTTTTTGTGGAATTTCACAAGAGCATCTGCTGGCTAGATTTCTCCATCTTTGTAAAAATGATGAAAAAGATTCTCCATCCTTTTGCTTGGTGTTGCACAAAGTAGTAATTGATATGTCTGTCTCTATGTTGTATGAGAAATGTTGGATAAATGCCTCAGCTAAGTCACCCCATGACTTAATTCCAAGTGGAAGTTGGAAGAACCATTCCATAGCTTGATCACCTAAGCTTTGTGGGAATAATCTCATCAAATATGTCTCTTCTGCTGCTACCTCAATGCAAGCTGTGAAAAATTGTCTTATATGTGCCTTAGGATCTCCTTTGCCTCTATACTTATCAAACTCAGGTGTCACAAAGTGTGTAGGAAATGGAGGCATTGGAATGCTTTTGTCAAATAGATAGGGACATATGTCTCTCATTGTGTAAGTTGGCTTCGGTGTATTTATGTCCTCCATTTTCTTTTGTAAGTCCTTAATTTGCTGTTCCAGATTGTTCTTAGGTGGAGACTGACTTCTTGGACCATACCCCATGCCTGAACCACTGGGTGGAGGAGGAGCATGTTGCATATATGGATGATATTGATCATACACATTTTCATATGGAGGAGGTCTATAATGATGTTGTGTATATGGACCACTTCGTATAGAGTCATGGTGAGGAATGGAATATCTTCTTTGTCCATGTATATCATACTCTATAGGAATGTCATGAGTTTGTTCTAGTGTGTTGCCCCCAAATTTGACGTGGGGTTTCCTTGTGTCTAAGTTTTGAACATGCCTTTGGATATCCAATTGCTTTGGTGGTTGGTCCTTAGCATTGGTATGTGATTGAGTATATTTTTCTGCATAAGATTTCCATAATAGTCCGCGAAGGTGAGTATCATGAGCTTGACCATGTGTGTATGGGACTTCTGGTTTTTGAAACAAAGATGATGGTGATTCAGGCACCATATGTGGTCCTCTATTGCCTCCACTATTAGGTCTCCTTTGATCCATGTTGAGGTGAGGTTGTTGCAAAGGTCGATTTTCCATTATTTAAGACATGTCAAAATCATGAGGGATCTTAGCTCCACTTTGTGCCATCACTTGTAAGAAATATTGTCTATCTCTCCTCATTATTTTCTCAACCAATCAATTAAAATGGGGATCCATAATGGAGTCTTCCACTTCTACTAAATGTACTAAAATATTGTCCATATTGTCATTGTTTGTATCATTGTTGTTTGTAGTGTCCATGTGCTCAACATTTGGAATGTTTCTATACGCATCCATGTTAGGTAATGTAGTATGATTAGAATTGAAAAAGATATCATTGTCATACTCATAGGAACTCATGTTTGCGGACTCTTGAGCCTCTTTAGCTTCTCTCCTAGATTTTTGGGAACGGGTTTCAACCATGAACTGGGTATTGACCAAGATGTGTGAGACTAGATGAAAATAGAAAGAGTATGAAAGACCAAGAGTTGGATGAAATGTAAATGAATCTGAGGTGTACTTGCAATGTCTAAAGTGTAAGACCAAGTATGTATGTAGTAGAGTAGGTATGACTTCCAAAGAGATGATAGTTTCTCTTGATGAGGTAAGTTGACCTTGACTCTAAGTAAGACCAAATGAGACCCAAAGGTGATAGACCTTGATGAGGGACCACTTAGAAAAATGTTGTTGTATGTTGTGTGTTGACAAAGTATGATGAGGACAAGCAAGTGACCTTTTGACTCAAGTTTAGACAAATGTGAATGTAATGTAAGGTGTAAAGCAATGATGGACTTTGTGAGACCAAAGACAGGTTGAATGCTAGATGAAAATCTAGAGAAATAACTTGGGAAGCTCAAGAATTCTAAAACTGATTGCTCTTGTTTGTTGGACTACAAATTTTTCCAATTTGTGAAGTTGTTGTAACCAAATCTGAATTTTTGACTATTTTTCATGACAAGAGGACACAATGTTGATGAAGACTCAATGTTTGCAAGTGTTTAGACTCAAAATGACTCCAAGAAAAGTGTGTTGTTTAATGTAAAATTGTTTTGCATACACTTGAAGACACAAAAGACACAATGTTTTAATGTTTGGTCTTGAATGTTTGATTGTTCAAAATAAGACAAGCACAATTCTTATGGTTGGCCAGGACAATAGTTGTTGATTCCCACATGAGGCTACGCTATTCAGAGCGGATACTTAGATGCTTGACCCCACTGACTCCACCCTCGATACTCAATTCTCGGGGCAGCCAAGCATCAGTCCCCACGAAGACTCCCCGTGGTGAACTTTGTATCTCTACTAAGAACCGTATGTGTGTGGGTCGCTCCAGAGGTTCGACCTCCTACCCCAACAACTAGAAGGAGTTTGGCTTCTAAAATAAAAAAGGTGCTAGTAAGGGCATCCGCTCATGTGGCCATACATACGACACTTTTAGCTCTATAAATACAGAAGGCTCCTAGCTGGTAGGGGTTACGTCCTACAACTGATCAAATAAATTTGATCAAACGGGTTTATGGGGAGACATAGTGTCGGTATGAACTAATCAGCACACATTATCCATGGTTTTCACCATGAATACAGTTGTTTATAGTGGTTCGGAAGAGGTGGGTTTTCCTCACTACCACTTGGGTCATTCTCTCCTCACTAGTAGTCCTATTGACCACATGGGGAGACAGGCCCTCTAAGGATGAAACAAAAAGAGGCTATTGCCCAAGACACAAAGGACACTGGTTCAATTTTAGTGCACCAATTGAAGTGTTTGATAATCTATGAAAACAAGGAACACAATAAAGATCAAAAGAAAATCATTGTCAAGGTTCTGCAACAAATATTTATTAGTAGTTTGGATTGTTTCAAATGATCACCCCTTTCTGCAAGCACACAAGTTAGGTAAATTTTAGATCCAAAAGACTTTGTGAAATAGGGGTCTTCAACAATGTGTTTTGTTGACCAATTCAAAGATCAGACTCATCATAAAAAAAGACCACCTGTAAAATTTCAAAAGATTTCTAGAAATGTAAGAAAATCCAAAATATTTGCTAATTTGCTCTAAAAATTAATTTTTTATGAAAAATCATAAAAAATTCATATAAAATGAAAAATGGATCCAAAAAATCTGAAATTTTTACTGGAAACTCTTGATGACCTTCCAAAGCCACATAAAAAAATTCGTATAAAATTTCCAAGCATTTTGTGAGATATGAGCAAAATAATGAAAAACCCTAATTTTCAAAGATCCAATTTTTTAGGAATGATTTTGCATCAAATTTAAAATCACAAAGAAAATATCCTATGTATAATTCTGAGATAGTTCTAAAAATGTAAGAAAATCTGAAATATGCACTAATTTTTTCTCAAAATTATTTTTTAATAAAAAATCATAAAAAATTTATATAAAATGCAAAATTGATCCAAAAAATTAGAAGTTTTTACTGAACATCTCTAATAATTTTCTTGACCCACAAAACAAATTTGATGCCAAAATTCAAAGCCGTTTGTGAGATCTGATCAAAATAAAGAAAAACCCTAATGTTTAAAGATCTGATTTTTACGGAAATATGTTGCATCAAACTTAAAATCACAAAGAATAGATCATGTGTATAAATTAGAGATCTTTCCAAAAATATAAGAAAATCTAAAAAAGTCGCTAATTTTCTCTCAAAATTAATTCTTTTATGAAAAATCATAAAAAAATCATGGAAAATGCAAATGTGCTCCAAAACTTCTGAATTTTGGATTGAGAGCTCTTAAAGCTGTCCTCAACCTTTAAACAAAATTTGGTGCAAAATTTCTAATTCGTTTGTGAGATCAGATCAAATCTCTCCAATATCTTAATTTTGTGTCCAAAACCCTAGCTGCACAAGGTTATTCTCCAAATTGTTTTACAAAACAACAATATAGTGTTAGAAAAACTTGCAAAAAACACATATCTAATAATAATCCATGTCCCACTGGGCGTGCCAAAATTTTATGGTGAAAATGGATAAACAATAATAATATTGAAAGACCAAATGAATTTAACCACAAAACCCTAGCCTAACAACAACAAAGATCCACCATAACATATGGAGATTACCTAAGACAATGCAAATCAAATGAATTCACAAAGATTATACCATCACATATCCAATAGGGTTTGGATCTCCATTCTTCCCATCTCTATTGATCTTGCTTGATATAGTTGCTCTCAAATTTTATGTGTGCACAAGAGCTCAACAAAGAACGGAAATGTGGTTGCAAGTAGGCTTGATCACATATGAAAGATCGAATACTAGGATGCTTGATTAGAATGCATATGTCCAGGGGGTTTGATAATGAAGGAATCATCTCCTTATATAGAAGACACTATAAGAAATGGAGGGATAAGATTGAGAGGTGTAAAAGATAAATGGTCAGCTATGATTAGAAGGTAGGTAGAGAAAATAATAAAATAATAAGAGGGTAGGTAGTGTAGGAATTAAGAGATGAATGACATGTGTCATAGGTAGAAAAGGCTAATGAATTAATTAAATAAATAAAGATTCATTTAATTAATGGAGGAAGTGTGATCAATTAAATAAATAAGATATTTATTTAATTTAGGAAAAGGGTAATTTAAATAAATAAAAGTATTTATTTAAATAAGAAATAAGGCTAGAAGAGGATAAATGAATTAATTAAATAAATAAAGATTTATTCAATTAATAGAATAATTAGGCTAAAGTAATTAAATAAATAAAATATTTATTTAATTAGACATGACAATTTTAGGTGTCTACACATTTATTATTTGATGACATGTTAAATGAGTAATTAGTTTAATTTGTGAGATATTAAGGTTGGAGACCTTATAGTTGTAAGCTATAAAAGGGGTGTTATAAATAGGAAAACCCTAGGTTGTCCATGAGAAAATAAGAATCTAGGTGTTTTGATGGATCAACCCACCCATCTCGACATGTTAGCATAGTCGATTGAGACCCACATCACATAAAATCCAAAATAAACTAATTTCATGATTACACTACTCTAAAATGATGCATTTTGCAAAAATAATTTCATTGTCGGAAATGATCAAATGGTGTAAAGTTGACTAGAATAATATCCACCTATAGGTTGAGATGGGACATTCGTGGGTGCCATAGATTTGAGAACTATACGGAAATTTGGGGTGCAAAATACAATTAAGAGATTGTGTCAAAAATAATATAGCCTGAAACTATACGAAAATTTGGGATGCAAAATAATTCCTTTCATAACATTCATATATCCATCTCAACTCTTTCACATAGCCAGTTGAGCCCCACAATATGAAAAGCACAAAATATGCCTCCTAACAAGTTTTTATTGAATGCAACTAACACTTTTTATAACTTTTCAAACATTCTTGCCACAGTCAAGGGAATTGGAGATATAAAAAAAAGGATTTTTTATAGTGGAGGTACCTCATATGCAC
The DNA here is from genome assembly GCF_030272615.1 of Cryptomeria japonica. NCBI lineage: Eukaryota > Viridiplantae > Streptophyta > Pinopsida > Cupressales > Cupressaceae > Cryptomeria > Cryptomeria japonica. The sequence goes on along the minus strand of NC_081407.1, from coordinate 5,469,724 downwards.
TTGAAGGTTCAAAAACAACAATTGTAGGTGCCACAAATTTTGAGAAATGGTCCATCATAGTTTGGTAGTATTTTGCATTCATGGCTCTTAAGAGACTGCATCGAAATAGTGTAGCTTGAAACAATTGGGTGTCTTGGGGTGGGAAAAAGGGTCTTTTATAGTGTTCATCCTTCCACCTAGACATGTTGGCATAGTTGATTCATCTCCACAATGCACAAAACATAGAATGTGCCTCTCAACAGGTTTTTGTTGAATGCAAATGACACTTTTTGTAACTTTTGAAAAATTACCGACACAATCAAGTGGATTGGAGATATTAAAAATCGAGAGAGTTTATTGTGGAGGGGCCTTATGTGAACCTATAGGTTTAGATGGAACATTCATAGGTGTCACAAATTTTGAGAAATAGTTTGTCATAGTTTGGCTATTTTTTGTGCTCAAGGCCCTTAAGAGACTGCATTGGAATAGTGTTTCCCAAAATACTTGTCTTAGGGTGTAAAAAAAAGCTATTAAAGCATTCACCTACCCAACCAAATGTTTTGGCGTAGTCAGTTTAGCTCCATGATGCATGAAATGCAAAATATACCTCCCAACAAGTTTTCATTGAATGCTATTGATTCTTTTTGTAACTTTTGAAACATTACATCCATGTGCAAATGGATTGGAGATATAAAAATTGAGAGAGGTTATTATGTCTCCACATAATAGTAGGTTTAGACAAACATTTGTAGGTTTCACAGGTTCCAAGAATCATAATTTGGTAGTTTTTTGTGACCCTACACACACTAGTAGGTTTACTCAAAACATTCATAGGTGTCATTGATTTCAATAAATAGTTTGTGAAAATCATTCCAAAACTGTGTACCGGTAAACCAAAATTAATGCAGCAAATAAGAACAATAAGCACAACATGAAAGACATACCATAACACAATATTTTAGCGAGGAAACCCGGTATGGGAAAAACCTCAGTGGGATTTGTGACCCACAATATTCTCTTACTGGCCAATAAGAGAATATTACTATTACAATGGGGGCCTGCACATGCAGGAAGGCCAAGTGCCTAGAGCTCACTGCTCAGTTACATGAAAAGAAGTCTCACTGACTTACAAAATGGATTATACAAATCCAATGTCATGTACTGCTTCAGATCAGCATCTACTATGCCAAGTTCAGTACTGGTTTAAGCTCTATAATAATCATAAACCCTTATCCAAAATCTACCTTACAATTCGCACATTAGGTCTGCAATAATCTAACCATATCCACTTCCTAAATGATCTACAAGATCTCATACTTATATGAGTCTTATTACAATCTACCATGTCGGCTTACAAAAATATTTTACAATTAAATACAAAATATAATTAAACAAAATTTATGTCGGCCATGGTGCTGGTAATCAATCTTTTCGATGCAGGTGAACTGTATGTCGGTGTAGAGTCTGTTGGTGTCGGTGCTTGCCGGTATCATATGATTGGGAGGTTTCCATCAATGACAATACCTTCAATCACCTACAATTTCTCATTGGAGTGTGCATTTGCCAACAATCTCCCCCTTTGGCATTGATGGCAACACTCATGAGAAAAATCCAAAAAGTGTCCAAAAAAGGATCTGCCAAAACTTGTCAAAACTGTGTTACCAAAATGTGTGCTCCCCCTGAGTTGATGATGTCTTTCTTCTAATCATTTTTCTCATCTCCACTACTCCCCCTTTGGCATCAATGACAAAGGTTGTCATTCACTGTCAATGGATTGTGGTTCCTGCCTAGATCCTTGTAACCGGTGGGTTACAATCTGATATATGTCCGCCAATGCAAAATTTTGACTGTCGATGAACTTCTTGTTGTCCTTTAATGTGGCTTCTATTCTCTGAATTGTACTAGTGAGTATGTGCATTTTCTCTTCCAGTGTCTTAAGTCCTGGAACTAGAGCCTCAAAAATTTATTTTCTCAAAGAAATGAGGTAATCCAGTTTAGGGCCTAGTTTGCATTTTAAATTCTTTTCCTTAAACTTTATCTTTTCTTTATCTTTTTCTAACTTTTTAATTTTCTCCTCAAGAACTGCAATATTCTTTTCAACTTCCAAAAATGAATCTAATGTTCCTATTAAGTTGTCAGCAATATTGTTGATTTCTTTTTGTGCTTTGCTGATCTCTGAATCTATGTCCTTTGTCAAAATTCCAGTTTTGCAAGTATCTTTGTACAGTTTCTTGAAATACAAAATTGTTTCTCCTAATGCCAGTAATAAGGTTTCCATTTGTTCCTTATTATTCTTCACTGTTTCCTCAAAGAATTTTTCTTTCTCCTTATTCATTTTCTCTTTGAATGTATCTTCATTTATCTGGTCCAGTGTTATTAGGTTGTCGGTTATATACTTAGACAATGTGTCTAATTAGCTCAAAGAATCTTTATTATCTATGTTGCACTTTGGAGCTATCATCCTCAAAATTGGTAAAGTGTCATCTATAGCCTTATAAGCTTGTGCATTACACTCTATTATTTTCTTTATTGAATCCAAGAGTACCTTTGTTACATTTGTTGGCCTGAATTCAGTCATTGATATGGCGGATGACTGTCCAACTGTTCTCACAATCTGTAGTCCGCCAGTTGTAGTGATAGCTTTGCGTTCCTCTTTCTTTGGAGGATCTATTTGAGTTTGCATTTCCACTACCAAATGCTTGGGCTTTTCAAATGAAGCCAGTGGTACAGTCTGAGTAGGTACCTGAGAAGGAGTTGGTTGCTCTACCTGTTTCTCTATGTTTTCCTCAGCAAGAGCCTGTTGCTTTGATGGTTTCTCTGTTTGTGCTTTAGATGATTTCACTGTAGTGTCCACTATTGGTTTTTCTTTGTTTACCTTTGTGTTGTCTACTACCGGTGACTCGGTTGGTTTTTCAGTTTTAGTAGTTGTTGGTGGCTCAGTAGATGCAATAGTATGCACATCTGTGGTCTCTGCTTTTCCAGTGTCTGGTGGATCATTTGATCCTTCAGTTTGTTGTTGTTCCCCAATTCCAATGTTTTCAATTCCAGTATTTCTTGTCAGTGGCTCTGTTGCCACATCTATCTTCTTAGTTGATTCCTTATCCACCACAATATTGACTTCCTGAGTGTCAATGTTCATTGTGTATAACACCTCAAAATCAAGATTCGTATCCTCATGTGGAGTCTCCACATTCTCAGTAGCCAGTGAACTATCAGTTAGTACCGGTGGAGTAACTGAAGGTGGTGGCAAATTGTCTGTCACTTTTATATTTGGTGGTCCACCTACTTTGCCTTTTCCTTTGTCCTTATAGGGTTTTGGTCTTTTTAGATCTTGTTTTTCTTTCTCCACAAAGAAGATGTCCCATTTATTAGTTGTTTCTTCATATATTTCATTCATTCTGTCGGCCATTAGATTTACATGTCGGTGACCACTAGAAAAGACTGTCCTGTTTGCTTCACTGATTAGTTCATCAATTTCCTCAACTGATTTCACTGGATGAACAGAAAGCAATTTTTCAATCTTGATTTTCTTGTCTAGTTCCATAATGGCTAACCTTTTAGCATCAAGCCACCTATATAGATCACTAGGCAAATCATCTACAACCTCTATCAAAAATTTCTTATAAATATCTAGGTGTAAGATGATACTATTTTCTATGATTTCTTTCTCCTCATTTGTAAAAGTATCATACAATTTACTTACATTTGATAAGTTTCCATCATCTGTTATTTCATTCAATAGGTTGTCAAGTGGAGGAATAACCTATTTTTTCTTTTTCTTTCTAGGTGTCATCTTTTTAGCTGGGGGCCTCACTACCTCTTGTTTTTGTCTTGTCTTTCTGGGTGTAGGTGAGGGTGCCAGTGAGGGTTTTCTTTTTCTTTCTACCCTTTTGAATACAGTCGGTATCTCACTATCAGAAGAAGTTTCAACCAGTGAAAGATGTGCTTCTGGTTGAAGTCCTTCCAGTTCACTTTCCTTCATACCAATTTTCTTTAATACATCTTCTTTTATTGCTTTCGCCTATCTTGTTCCCTTCGTCACTATCTGTTCAGTTTTCTTAACTCTTTTCTGAGATTAAATGTCACTTTCAATTGTTTCAGAATTGCCAAATACTTTTTTTGTCGGTTCCTTAGGGGCTTCTAAGAGGGCTTTTGCATAAGTTTCAATTATGTTGTCATCTGTCTCATATCCCATCTTGGTAACCCAAATAGTTCTAGGGACAACTGCCTCCATCCAAATTTCATCTTTCTTGATCACAAAGCATATCTCTTTTTGATACTTATCAACAATTTCTTGAGATAGCCTTATTCTTGTCTTCATTCTTGCTTTCAAAGTTTGAATATATTCATTTATGTTTTTCTCTCTGTCATCTCCCATGTTGTTTAGTATGTCTAACAGTTTCTTTCCTATCGGTATATCAAAACCAAAGTCTTTCCTACCAATACCGGGTACTTCCTTGGTAATGTATAGCATTAAGCACACAAGCAAGTTACCAAATCTGAAATTTCCCTTCTTATCACCTTTGATTTTCTTCAAGTTGTCTATCAGTTCATCTTTAAGCCATTCACATACATCAATTCTTGCATTGTCAATCACCATGTCATATGCACTTTTAATACATAAGCTAGAGACAGAGTTTACTCTGTTTGCATGTGTAGCCTTATAACCAAGAATCATACTGACAAATATAACATTGATGTCCTTCACATCATTGACTCTTAGGGATCTTTTGTCAAATGTTGCACTGGTTAAGGTCATCACAGTGTCATTTGAAAATTTCTTAGTCCTGTCAGGCCTGCTACCGGTGGAAGGTAAGCCTGTTACTGCCCTAACTGCCTCTTTAGTGATCTTATGGATGGAATCCAACCAAAAGAATTTGCCATGGACTCTACTCAGGACTATCCTCATCACATCTTTCAGAAAATCAGGGATACTAAGAATGTCCACAAAACCTAGGGTTTCCACTACCTTGTGTTCTGGTTTAATATTACCATTTGCATCATAGATTACAGTCCTATACATGTTCTTAATTTCATCATCTCCTAGTTCCTCAATATGACAATCTATATAAATTCTAGGATCCTCTGCATAAACTACTCCCTTAGGTATTTTCAAAAATGCTCCTAGGGTATCATCTTTCTTCACAATTTTGGGAATAAGTTTGAACACGGGTCTAGGGTGCTTGATAACTTTAATCACAGTAGGGTTTGCAATAAATTTAGGTGTAGATGAAGAAGCCATAGTTATAAATACCTTAATCTGCCTTTAGGATGAGTGCTTGAATGAACTGCTTCACTTTTTGCTAAGGATGCCTTCGCTCGGGATTTTCACGCTCTCTAGAGATTTGAATGCTCGGTGAATGAAAAAGGAGCCAAAACACTTTCTTTATAATGTTATTTCTTTCAACTGCCACATTTAATGCCTGTCGATTAAGTCAAAAACTTAGCTCATCTGCCGATAAGGGAGTAATTCAACTTCTCACCATCAATCGAGGGTAAATTAGCATGTTTTCAATTTGTTGCCATACCCCCAAGGAATTTTCTTCAATTAGATGAAGAAACTCCCGCCGATGGAGTGATACTTTGTTCTGCTGGTGGAGGAGTATTCCCATCAACATTTTGACCTAACTTTCTAATCTATTGCTTTGAGAATTCTTGCTTTACCTCTTCAACTTTTTCTTTACCTTTCAAGCTGGGTCCTTTGTTGTTTGTCGGTGATGTCTTACTTCTACAAAATTTTGCAATATGTCCAATCTTGTTGCAAGCATAACAAGTCACATTGTTTTTCTGAATAGCTTTCCCATATCCTATGCCGGTATGTGTTCTGCATTGATTAGATAAGTGTCCAAATCTTCCACAAACATAACATCTTACATTCATTCTGCAATTTTCTGAATTATCACCAACTTTGTTGCATTTAGAACATTGACCGGTGGGTGTATTAGTGTTCTGATAATTTCTAGATCTACATTGATTTTCTCTATGACCATACTTGTTACAGTTAAAGCATTTCCCATTAAATCTGTAAGCATTAGGTTGTCTTACTGGTTTGTTGTGATCATGATTGTTTGCAGTACCAGAGCTTTCACCAACTTCAAAGCCAAGGCCATTTGTATCACCATTAGGTTTCTGATTCTTCAGCATGTCATCAAGTTCTTTTGAACTTTTCTTGAATTTCTCCTTGTGTTGATTTGTAGTAACTAATTCATTTTCCAAGAAATCTTTCTGTCTCATGAGTTCAGTTTTGTCATTTTGTGTATGCATCAAATTTGTCTTCAACATATCATTTTCATGACTGAGTCTTGTGTTTTCATTTCCAGCATCATTTAGTCTTCTAACCAAGCCATCTTCATTCTTCTTCTGATTTTCAGTCTCTTTACAAAATCTCATAGTCATATCCTGCATCTCATTCTTCATTGTATTATTTTCTTGTCTCAGTTTGTTTACTAGATCATTAAGAGTTTCCTTTTCATCATCATCATTCTGCATCGTTTCACAAAGTTCTCTTCTTTTGTTTCTTGCAATAGTGAGGTTCTCTTGAAGTCCTTGAATGATATCCTTTGCAGCCTTCAGATCATCTTCAAGTTTGATATTCTTCACCGTTTCTGCATCATAGTCTGAAAGAGTTGTTTCCAATTGCTTTCTCAAGTTTTCCATCTCTATCGGTGTTAGAATCTTCCTCAACCTATTAGGCTTTTGAAAATAGAGGACCGGGCTTTGATACCAATTGTTAGGATTCCCAAAGATACTGAGAGGGGGGGTGAATCAGTATCTGACTGGTTAATGAATTTTTTGAACTTATTATATGAAAAGCATTCCAAAACTATGTACCGGTAAACCAAAATTAATGCAGCAAATAAGAACAATAAGCACAACATGAAAGACACACCATAACACAATATTTTAATGAGGAAACCCGATGTGGGAAAAACCTCAGTGGGATTTGTGACCCACAATATTCGCTTATTGGCCAATAAGAGAATATTACTGTTACAATGGGGGCCTGCACTGCAAGAAGGCCAAGTGCCTAGAGCTCACTGCTCAGTTACAAAAGAAGTCTCACTAACTTACAAAATGGATTATACAAATCCAATGTCATGTACTGCTTCAGATCAACATTTGCTATGCCAGGTTCAGTACCGGTTTAAGCTCTGTAATAATCATAAACCCTTATCCAAAATCTGCCTTACAATTTGCACATTAGGTCTGCAATAATCTAACCATATCAACTTCCTAAATGATCTACAAGATCTCATACTTATATGAGTCTTATTAAAATCCACCATGTCAGCTTACAAAAAGATTTTACAATTATACAAAATATAATTAAACAAAATTCTTGTCGGCCATGGTGCTAGTAATCAATCTTTTCGGTGTCGGTGAACTATATGCCAATGTAGAGTTTGCTGGTCCCGGTGCCTGCCGATATCATATGATTGTAAGGTTTCCATCAAGGAAAATACCTTCAATCACCTACAATTTCTCATTGGAGTGTGCATTTGCCAACAGTTAGTTCATCCCCATGATGCACAAAATGTAAAATATGTCTCTTGACAAGTTTTTACTAAATGCAAATGACACTTTTGCAACTTTTGAAAGATTTTCACCACATTCAAATGGATTGGAGATCTAAAAAAAATGAGAGAGATTAATGTGGAGGGATACAATGTGCACTTGTAGATTCAACTAAAACATTCACAAGTACCACAAGTTTTAAGAAACAATCAATCATAGTTCGGTAATTTTCTTGCACTTGTGGCTCTTAAGAGACTACATTGGAATAGTGTAGCCTAAAATGATCAAGTGTCCTAGGATACAAAAATGGATTTCCTAGAATTTTCTTGCCAACCCAATATTTTGGTAGAGTTGGTTTATCCCCACAACACATGAAGCACAAAATATGCCCCCTAACAAGTTTTTTGTTGAACATAAATGACACTTTTTGTAATTTTTGAAATATTGGCACCGTGATCAAATGGATTGGAGATATAAAAATTTGAGAGGCTATTGTGGAGGACCTTGCATACTCCCATAGATTTAGATAAAACATTCATAGGTTCCATGAGTTCGTAGTTTAACAACTTTTTGCATTTAGGGCTCTTAAGAGACAACATTAGAATAGTGTAGCCTAAAATGATTGAGTGAGTTGGGAAACAAGAAAAGGAATTCCATAGCATTAAATCACCCACCTAGATGTGTTGGCAGTACTGGTTCAACCCCATGACATGTGAAACATATGTATACCTCCTAGAAAGTTTTCGTTGAATGCAATTATGTTAGTAAATAGATTTGTCTCTCACAATTTATTTAATTTTTGTACTCTTTAGCCCAAGAAATGAAAGACAAATTTCACCAAACAGTTGGAAAATTATTATATTGATTAACCTCTGAATTAAGGTACAACTCCCTTTAATAGATATTCAATCAACTCCAAATTACACACAACCAATATTATACTTTTCACCAGAAAGCACACAAAGGTAATTGCATTCACCAGTCAACACCAAATGAACACAAGCACTGATTCATATATAATTCTTTGTATAAAGCCGATAGACTTCACATGTACACTAAAACAAAATTAAAAGCTTAAAAGATGAATTCCACTGATATTTTCTGCATACATAGAAACCTATGACCGACCCTTTCTTGAAATAGATTCTCACAGAAATCAAATTTCAAACACCAAACACATAGATTTGAAGTCAAAGATAACTGTCACTTGATTTTCATTCATAAATGGTCATCAACTTCCCACATACACAAAGTTTTTCAGCTAAAATTAAAGAGATAGTTTTTCAAAAACTTAGTGAACCTCTTCAAAGTCATTACAAAGCTTATAAATAGGTCACTAGACCAATAGATTTAATCAAAGGTAAAATTAACTCAAAAGAGTTAATGAGAAACTACCTTAACAATAACTGAAAATAAGAGACAACTAGACTCGCTGGTAAACAACTGCCAGTAATGCTAGTCATGTCATCGATTATGTTTCAGTTGGATTCCCCGGGTTATTATTCTGGACAGACACCATAACCACTTTCGCCGCGCTCCACTCCCGATGAACCTTCGAGAACTCCTGAATTACCACTACATGTGGCAGGTTGATGTGTATTACCCTTTGCTTCTAGAGTTCTTTCTTCCTTTTCACCATCTATACTTTATCCTTGTGTGAATCCAAGTGATCTAGGCAAACTGTTAGCATTGACTCCACTTTGGAAATCTTCATAAAATCTTCCACAACTAAGGATTTCTCTACTTTAATTTGTTTAATGTGGCTGCTAAATTGATTGATCATTTCTGTTGTATCTTCCAAAGTCTGGCTATCCTCCTTGAGCAACTGGACATCTACACAGTGTAAATCCTTTTGCATGGTTGTTCTCAGGGTTGTTAGTTCGCCTCGTAGACTGGCAAATTTGCCATGACCTTTCTCGATGATTTGGTTACGCCACTCTATGCTTTCTTTGCATATGAACATTATATCTTCATTTAACCCTGGCACTTGTCTTTTGGCAAGAAAATTCATCAAGCCATAGCGCTGAATATCTTGCATTTGCTTTGAAATCACCGCTCATTTAGTCTTTTCTTTTTGCCACGAGATTAAGTCGGCATCCAATTCCTTGGTAACTTCATTAGAATCTTTGAAAATTTGAACTAAATTGGATATATAATTAGTTCCTTGATGCACAATCGATGTGAGCCACTCGGAGAAAATCTTTGCAATCATCTTGTTTCGTTGAACCTCATCAAAGAACTTCTGATTACCAAAGGATTTTGAACTAAAGGGAGCAGAGCTTTGGGACAATGGCAATGGACTATTCTGCAGATCATCTCTGTATTGAGCCATTTGCATTAAACTCTACTTCAACTCTGCTTTATCCTTTTCGTCCTTCCAAGTGCGGGAGATAATCCTTTTGGTTGAAGTCTCTAAATGTTTCACATCAACTACTCTGGTTCCTACCCCCAAATCAACTCGCTAAATAGTATAATCAGCCTCTGAGGGGGTGGCAACATCCGTATCAGATGTAGGTTTAGCAATGTCTGCAATCCAATATTTTGTGCCCTCATCAAAACCAATCATGGTCTCCATTTTTATTTGCTTAGGCTTCATGGATCTTCCCAGATATTTACTCATGACATCTTCCATTAACACCGAAATAGGCACCACACTTATTTTCTTGGTAATTGAATCACTTAACCATTTAGGAGCCATAGTCAAATCCTTGGATTGCATGGGGAAAGGCCCTTCTAAAGGCGGCAGTGTAGTGTTATTTGCGTTAGACAGAACATTAAGTACCTGTGAATCCTGGATAGTAGCATCAGAATCAATTAAGACCTTGTTAGCATCAGGAACAGGGGTTGTCATATTGCCTTGTAATTCCTTGGCATCCAAATCAAGAATGAGATGAGCGGCAGGGAGCTGAATATTCTTCTTGTATCTTGACTTGGTAACTCGGCCACCAATGGAAAGTGCAGCTTCAGAGTCAAGTTTTTCTTCATTAATTTTAGCTTGCTTCTTTCCTGCAATAGAAATAGGGATATTAGTTAAAATAGGGATATTAGTTAAAACCAGGGTTTTGCTTACAATCTTTCTTTTTCCATTCTTGTTTCTTGAACTGGTTGCCTTTGTCGGATGAAACCTGCAACTCCTAAGCCAATTCTTTGTTCTGCAAATTATACTGAAAGTGTGTGCCTGTACGCTATCTTCCATCTTTCTACTCCAGTTAACTTCTGGAAGGGGTTCATTATGTACCCGTTTCATGAATTCTGGATCCAATACATCTCCATCATCTATGGTCACACCAGAGATATCCATTTGCAACTTCATATCAAGAATTTGCTTCAGAGTTAGTCTGGACCAACTCCTTTTTCTCACTTCAAACTCATTTGGGCAGTCTTCCCAATAATCCTCCAACTGAGGCACATGGTGATCAGGCATTATCTTTTTCACATACTGGGAAATTAAACCTTTGCTGTCAAAATTGTCTCTCTTCACAAAAGTTTTCAAATGAAACCTCTTAAATTCCAGTTCAAGATTCAATGCATCAAAAACAAACCTACAACTGTAATGGTCTAAATCGATAGGAAAAATCACTTGTGCAAGAATCTTCACCAAAATCCTTTACAACATAGGCTAACTGCCTAGAAACTTGAATCAAAACACAGTAGTCTGAAACATATCTAGGTAGCCTAAAGGGTTCACATTTAAAACCTTTAACCCTTATGTAAGTGAAGTGATTGAATTGAGTAAAGAAGCTACCATAGATGTTAATTAGTTCAACCACTTTTGCAGACATTCTCCTGTGCAAATTATCTTGTAACTCAAAAGTCAACCTCCTAGCAAATATGTCATTCCAGTGAAGGTAATTATCAACATGTCCTTTTTGGGTCAAATGGGGGTGGTATTCATAAATTTTTATACCCTGAACCCATTTTGCATGGAACATGCCAAGCCACTCCCTCACACAAGCTAGCATATATAACAGATATCAAGACATATAGAAATTTTACATCCCAGGGTAATTTCTCAAACCCTCATGCAACCTTTCTGCAATAATGGTGCCCCAGTCAATGAACCAGTTTTTGTCGAGAGTGACTTGAATGAAGAAATACATCCAGTCTTCCCAATAGAAGGAGTGTGAATTTCCCCTAACTCTGCTCAACATTATTACTAAGTCCTTGATTCCAGGAATCAAATGCTCTTGGGTTAATGGCCTTGGCAACCTTGAACCGCCCTTTTGAAACATCAAAAGCCAATTTTGTGCAATAATGGTTCTGTAATACTGCTTTTTCTCAGAATAAACCCCATAAGACTTACCAATAGTCCAATCCTCATAGGGTTCCCAATGTGGGATACCCATGGCAGCCATTACTATCTCTCTATCAATAGACAATAGGACCTCACCAATATTTTTCTTAATGCATCTGTTAACTTTATAGTGATTCATATACTCTAAAACCAACTCCGGACAAGGGGAAACTATGGGAAATGCGGCCACTTCCAATAAACCACTTTGTGCAATATATTTCATCATAGAGTCAGCAACTGGGCTCCTTACTCTTTCTAAAAAAACATCTAAATCTAATTGGACTAGAGTCGTATCAGCCAGCTCTGGTAAAAAAATTACAAGGGAAGACGAGTTCCTTAATTTAGGCAAGGTAGGCCTCATGCTTAACTCGTGATCTTTCCCCAATCAAATCAGATAAAGCAGAAAATAGGTAAAACGGAAACAAGTAGCTAAATAATATACCCAGATATTTTTTTTAAACTGTAGCAATTAGGAAAGTCGTTGAACATACCTTCCTCTGTCATCTACAAGAAACCCTTGTCGCAGTATATTTTCCTCCCACTCCAAAAACTCTTCTTAAAACTCACTCACAAATGATAATCTCGATAAGACAACTGCTCAATTTAAAATAGCTGAGAAAATCTTACCCATGATTATCATCATTACTCTTCACTCGTATGACATCACTCTGAAATGATTGCGATCGAGCATGCATTTAATAACAAGTCACTTCATATCTGAAAACATGGATTCCCATGCCATACTTGCTATAAATGACAACTTTCAAGTTATTAAGAAAGAACATTCCCTTTTTCTGCTATCGTCAACTGTATCTCAACATTTGCACCACCACCTCATGAAAAGTCACATGATTTCTAAGAAATCAAATATAAAACTTTAAACCTTGAGGAACAATCAGCAACGTAAAAACACAAACATGACAAATATTGAACTTTGAACCTTGAACCAAAAGGTTCAAGTTCAAGGTTCAAACAATGCTAAACACCGACAAAGACTAAAGATGACTTATAAAGCCGCACGAGAAAATAAACTTTAACACGACACCCATTGAACTTTGAACCTTGAACCAAAAAGGTTCAAGTTCAAGGTTGAAGTTCAACACAGTGAAACTTAAAGAAAACAGTGAAGACTGGATTACATGGAGAATTCAAAGCACACAACGGAACCAAAGGACCAGTTAGGCACATGACTCAATAAGGCTACATATAGAATGGAAATTTTTATAGGTACCCCCAACAGTAGCTCTGCATGGGGACTGGAATTGTAAAGTACCAAGCAATGAATCCCAAAATCTCTGGTTTAGCAATTGACTTAAAACTAAGGCCTGAATCAGAATAAAAGTCACACACTTACACTAAACACAACAAAAACTATATGTACAAACTAGCAGGGGACCCCTTCTTACAATTGATACAACTTTAAGTCCTACCCATTATAGGACAAAGGTAATTCAAAGCCATCCTGATAAGCAAGTTTAAAAGAATTGGGACCTCTTACTTCATGAATTACATAAGGTCCTTTCCACAGTGACTTAAATTTGTCGTGGGCGCCTTTCAGGTCCCTCCTTTTATCCCATAATAACACCAAATCACCTTTCTTGAACCTCCTGGGTCTTGCCTTTTGATCAAAAATCTTTTTCACTCTCATCTGATGTTCTGTAATCCTGTCAACCAGTTTTTCCCTTTCTTCCTCAATCTTTGTTAAGTACATGATTCTCTTTTCAAAAGAGCTCTGAAAGAATGCATCTTCTACTGCAGTCTACAGTTTGGAAGCTGCTAACTCTAAAGGAAGAGAGATTTGGGCACCAATGCCATATACCAACTCAAAAGGAGACATCCCTATGCCTTGCTTCGGTAAAGTTCGATCTTCCCACAGTACTTCATGCAACTTCTTATGCCAGTCTCTAAAATTTTCGCTGACCAACTTCCTCATGATGTTGATCAAATTTTTGTTACTTGATTCAGCTTGGTCATTACCCTATGGGTAATAATCAGAAGCGTGTGCCAAAGAAATTCCATGATCATAGCAAAATAAAACTAATTCGGATGAAGAGAAATTTGATGCATTATCTGTGACTATTTTCTGAGGAACTCCGTACCTTACAAGAATATTGTCCTTAAGGAACACACACACAACCTCTGAAGTGGTCTTTCTCATAGGGATAGCTTGCACCTATTTAGTGAAATAATTTGTTGCTGTTAATATGTGAGTGTGTCTTGCACTGGAGGATGGGTTTAAAAGACCAATGAAATTTAATCCCCATTGTTTAAAGGGTTCCTTGATCACTACAGGTCTTAAAGGCAATGCAGCGAACTGGGGTTTACTTGTAAATAATTTGCACTTTTCACACTTCGCCACCCAAGCATACGCGACTCTGAACATTCCTAGCCAATAGTAACAGTTTCTCAATATTTTATATGCAATAACCGTAGAAGAGAAATGACCACTGCACGCCTCATCATGAAAGGTTTTCAGTAAAGCCTCTTGATGCGGCTTATCTACACACTTGAGAAAAGTGCCATCCAAACCTTTCTTGTATAGTATGTTATAAAAAATAATGTACTTTGTAGATTTCAGCTTCAAATTCCATTTCTCCCTAGGAGAAAGATGATCTAGACAATCTCCATAAGTGATATAATAGGCAACATTGGTGAACCAAGAATCCTGATGACTAACAAATAGAGTTAAGGGCAGACTCTCCTCCTCTTCAAACTTGTTCTCCACCATTAGTTTACAAAGGCCTTGTCCTCTGACTAGCTTAGTGGGATTAATATCTAGATTAAACTCTTGAATCTTGGAAACCCAAGATGCTCTATTATTGATACCAACATCTTGTTGGGTTAGAACACTTTTCACTGCAGAGTTTGGAACAAAGACAATTGCATGTGAATGAAGTATATAGTACCTGAATTGTTTCTACGAGTATTTTAACTCGTGCTTCTTCAGAGATACACTCATGAAGGAAATTGGAACTTCCTCATTATCTTCACTTTTCTGCACTAAAATTCCAAACATAGTATGTTTTGATGCATAGCAATAAATAATAGTCTTTACTAAAATCTGGATTAACTAGAGTAGGTGCATGTGCAATTGCCCTTTTTATTTCTTCAAAAGCCTTTTTACCTGCCTCATTCCACTTAAAAACTACTTTCTCACTCATCATATTTACAATATATTTAGTAGTCTCAGCAAAATCAGGAATAAAACATCTTAGAAAGTTCACATGTCCAAAGAAGGACCTCACTCCATTTCTATTGGAAGGAAGACTGAGTTGTTGTATTGCTTTTACTCTCTTTGGATCCACCTTTACCCCCTCCTATGAAATAATATGTCCAAGAAGTTTTCCTTATGTGACACCAAAAATAGACCTTTTAGGATTTAATGACACTCCATGCTCTCTACATCTCACCAAAACTTTCCTCAAATCTCGTACATGATGTTTCCTCTTCCTAGAGAACACAATCAAATCATATAACTATACCATGATGATCTTATCCCTCAAATGCCCAAAGGAAAGATCCATCACCCTCTAAAACGTTTCCCCGCATTAATCAATCCGAAAGACATTCTATTATATGCAAAGGTACCCCAAGGAGTTATAAAGGTTGTCTTGTGTTAATCTTGCTTTGAGACACTGATTTGGTTATATCCAGAGAAGCCATCCAACATGGACATCATCTCTGACCCTGAAATAGTTTGTAAAATATGATCCATTGTTGGAAGAGGATAATTATCCTTCAGGCTTGCTTGGTTTAAGTTTCTGAAGTCAACACAGATTTGTATTTCACCATTTTTCTTCTGAACAGGAAGGATAAATAATTTGGGCTTTCAACATCTTGTCTACCTCATGAAATATTGCTTCTGCTACCTTTGGATTAAAGTTCCTTAACTTCCACCGGAAAGGATTGACACCGGGTTTCAAAGGAATGTGATGTTGGAAATTACCATCCCTGAAATTCTTTAAATCATCGTAGCTCCATGCAAAAACATCTTTAAACTCAACCAACAAGCTGATAAACCTCCTTTTCTCCTCTTCAGAACAACATTTTCCCAAATTAACAAATTTAGGATCCTCCTTAGTACCAATGTTGATTTTCTCATACTCACTGTAGTTTTGAACTACATGAATCTCTTTCTCCCCTTGCTTAACATATCCATCCTTTCTATCAAAAAGATGTTCAAGAGAAACTAAGCCCTTTGGGATTTTATTTCCCTTCAACTATAACACCCCATCATGCAGTTCCTCTTGTGAATCAGGAGAGAACTCTTTACAAATCACTTCTGATCCTTCATAAAACAAGGATGTGAAAATCTCAGCACACTGTAAAAAGTTCTGAATTTGCTTATCATTTTCAAATACCTACCAGGATTCAGAATTATTAGGCACGTTCGGTCTATAAACCAATTCTACCCTGTAGGTATCAGTTGTGAAATCAGGATGAGGCACTAATAAAGCTACAGATATCGCCAAAGAATCAGCCTTTGAGTTAAACTCCCTTGGTACTGCTTCAATTGAGAATGCATTGAATGCTTCAATCTCATCCCAAACATGATTTTTGTAATGTCTCAGTCTCTGATTTTTAACAGCGAATAAACCTCTCACTTGCTTTACAATAAGTTCAGCATCACCTCTAACTTTCAACATTTTGATCTGCATTTTCTTCACTTCAACAAGACCTAATAATAAAGTTTCATATTCGATTGTATTATTAGTGTTTTGGAATTCCAATTTGAAAGCATACAGAATAGCTTTACCTTCAGGAGGTATTAATACTACCCCAGCCCCTGAACCAGAAGATGAACAACTCCCATCAAATTCCATAGACCAGAGTTCATCAGACATACCTGGATCTATGGACTTATCCACACCTTGAGGATTAGTTGATATCATATAATTTCCAAAACCACAATCTTGATACAAAATCTGAGCTTTTGGATGATCTGAAGGAAAGATTGTGTATTTAGCTTTTGTTTCAAGGTGTAGAATGACTCTCTATTTTCCAATGGTTATCATTGCCTAAGACCAATCCATTATAATTTCCCCTCCCTTATCTTTACAGAAGGTGCGACTCAACAACATACCATAACTAGCAAGGATGTCAGCCACTAGAATCGTCAACTTGATTCTCTTGTTAGGATGTGCTACTAAGGTGACCCGTGCATCCTTAATTTGACCTAACAAAGGAACCTTCTTGGAATCCATGGAATAACATTTGCCAAAGGTCTTTGTTAAGGTTAAGCCTAAAGCTTTTGCTACTACTGAGGGCATGACATTGTCTGATGCTCTTGAATCTATTATACAATTACTCAATTTATGCCCATTGATATATAAAGACACATAGAAAGGTTCAGGGTTATTTTCAAGGTTAGGTTCAATCAATTCAACTTGTTGAGGAACAATTTTTGATGAGACTTCAAGAATTACTAAAGCAGGATTGACATTTTCATGTTCTGAAGAATTACCAATCACCGACATTTGGGTTTCACTTGCTAAAGCATGAGCATCGTTTCCCTTGACGAATTCAACTAGTCGATCTAACTCCTTAGGGTTAAACTTCAAATACTCAGCCGGAGTGATCTGAACATAAGATGACTTGCAAAATTCAATGATATCAAAAGAATTATTAAATGAATCAGAACTTGAAGAAGCAACTTCTTGAACAACTTTTGAAACACCTCCATGACGAGCCAAAATTTCCTTACCTTTTACAGTGCTATGAACGGGTGTTACAACATCTTGAGACTTCAAATTTTGTTGAGTTATAGTAAGAATTGCGTATGAGGAATCTTCCAAAGTGACCAACATGTTTCCTCCCCTTTCCGAGTCAGAGACATATTCCATGTAATGAATTTCAGAGTCACCAGGCATACTTTGGGAACCTCCTTCATCAACTTCTAAGATTGTTTCTCCTTTACTAATCATTTGAGAAAAATGAACCATCTCTAGACATGAAGAACCATCATGTTCATCAGTTAAATGAAACACACGTGTGTTTGTCTTAAGAGGTGGCACTTCAATAGCAAGTCTTTGTTGCACAAGAGGTAATTGTAATTGTCTTCCTCCATTTCCTCCCTATTGGTTAGGATATTTTCTAGGAATGTCTTGGTATGGTTGCGAATATGAAGTACTTGCTTTAGGAGCCTATCTCTTTAGGGCAATCACATTGTTCTTTAACCATTGGATGACAAGATCAGAAGAAGTTGAAGGCTGAGCACTAGGTGTCTATACTTCTCTTTTCCATTTACCTGTTGTGATTAAATCATCTTCTAATTCAACTGCAATGGTTTTAACAACATTTAAATCTGCAACCCTTTGCCTACGAATCAAGAAACCTATTTCAGAAGGCATAGAATTAATGAAGAAACACTTAAGATTGTCATCTGGGGGCTTTTGATTAACTGGAATCTTGAGAAATATCTTATCAAATCTTGCCACAAAGTCCCTCATAGATTCAGGAATTTCTTTTTTTAACTGGGATAATTGGGCTAAGAGGGAATGTTCATCCTCAGCTACTTTAAATCTTGCTTCAAATCTTGTCTTTAGATCTTGCCAAGTTGTTATCACACTATTCAGAAAGTGATAAAACCAATTGGCTGCTACCCCTATTAGTATCTGGACAAACAACCTGACAACAACATCCTCATGTTGAACTGCTATTACCCCATAGGCTACACTGAATGCATTCAGGTGCTCATCAATGGTGATCGTTCCATCTCCACTAAATTTTGGCAAATGATCCCTAGCACCTTTTGGCAAGGGGTTAAGATTCAAACCTAAGTTCAATGGGCCCACAACAACCCCCCAAGGATTATTTGCTGCCATTGGGAGTATGATATTGAGAGGGGTCGGGTTGAATAAATTCGGTAAGGCAACACCATGCAGGGTCAAAGCTTGACAGACTAAGGACACAGGTGATGATGGCAATGGGGAAGGAGGTCTACTTCTTGCCCTTCTTTGAGGTGAGAAGGTAGGTTGAAAATTTAAGTTCTGCAACCCTTCAAAGACATGATCAAAAACCCCCTCCCTTCTTTGGGATCTAGTATAAGGCTTAAAGTCCAGTGTGACAAATGACCAGGGTAACAAGTGTCTGGGATTCTATAATTGATTATCAGGGACTTGAATAAAGAAAATTCTAGGAAAAATCACCCTCTCAAAAACTAACATAGGATGACCTGCTTGTCTTTCTATTTCGTCGAGGAAAGAACTTATTCTATCATATTCAGCTCGACTTCTTCTATGTCTCTAGGCTAGAGTATCTAACTCAGAGATAATGTTACTTTGCTCTTCTTGCACCCAATTTAAATTTGGTTGTAAAATAGGTAAAAACCCTTTGTGAGGCCACACCATTTATAAAGAACAAAGCATCACCATAACGATGACTTTGTTTTTAAAACCAATTTTCTCGTTCTCCCTAGCAGAGTCGCCAAAAATCTCTTAGTGAACATATTTGTCTCTCACAATTTATTTAATTTTTACTCTTTAGCCCAAGAAATGAAAGACAAATTTCACCAAACAGTTGGAAAATCATTATATTGATTAACCTCTGAATTAAGGTACAACTCCCTTTAATAGATATTCAATCAGCTCCAAATTACACACAACCAATATTATACTTTTCACTAGAAAGCACACAAAGGTAATTGCATTCACCAGTCAACACCAAATGAACACAAGCACTGATTCATATATAATTCTTTGTATAAAGCCGAAATACTTCACATGTACACTAAAACAAAATGAAAAGCTTAAAAGATGAATTCCACTGATATTTTCTGCATACATAGAAAGCTATAACAGATCCTTTCTTGAAATAGATTCTCACATAAATAATTTCTCAAACACCAAACACACAGATTTGAAGTCAAAGATAACTGTCATTTGATTTTCATTCGTAAATGGTAATCAACTTCCCACTTACACAAAGTTTTTCAGCTAAAATTAAAGATAGTTTTTCAAAAACTTAGTGAACCTCCTCAAAGTCACTACAAATCTTATAAATAGGTCGCTAGACACATATGTTTTAAACAAAGGTAAAATTAACTCAAAAGAGTTAATGAGAAACTACCCTAATTGCATAACTGAAAATAAGAGACAACTAGACTCGCTGGTAAACAACTACTAGCAGTGCTAGTCATGTCGTCGATTCTGTTTCAGTTGGATTGCTCGAGTTGTTATTTTGGATGGACACCATAACCGCTTTCGCTGTTCTCCACTCCTGATGAACCTTCGAGAACTCCTGAATTACCGCTACATGTGACAGGATGATGTGTAGTACCCTTTGCTTCCAGAGTTCTTTCTTTCTTTTCACCATATGTACTTTATCCCTATGTGAATCCAAGTGATCTAGGCAAACTGTGAGTATTGACTCCACTTTGGAAATCTTCGTAAAATCTTCCACGGCTAAGGATTTCTCCACTTTAATTTGTTTAATGTGGCTACTGAATTGATTTATCATTTCTATTGTATCTTCCAAACTTTGGCTATCCTCCTTGAGTAACTGGACATCTACACAACGCAAATCCTTTTGCATGGTTGTTCTCAGGGTTGTTAGTTCACCTCGTAGACTGGCAGATTCGCTATGACCTTTCTCGATGATTTGGTTACACTACTCTATGCTTTCTTTGCATATGAACATTATATATTCATTTAACCCTGGCACTTGTCTTTCAGAAAGAAAATTCATCAAGCCATAGCGCTGAATATCGCACATTTGCTTTGAAATCATTGCCCATTTAGTCTTTTCTTTTTGCCACGAGATTAAGTTGGCATCCAATTCCTTGGTAACTTCATTAGAATCTTTGAAAATTTGAACTAAATCGGATATATAATTAGTTCCTTGATGCACAATCGATGTGAGCCACTCAGAGAAAATCTCTGCAATCATTTTGTTTCATTGAACCTCATCAAAGAGCTTCTGATTACCAAAGGATTTTGAACTAAAGGGAGCAAAGCTTTGGGATAATGGCAATGGACTATTCTGTAGAGCATCTCTATATTGAGCCATTTGCATTAAACTCTACTTCAACTCTGCTTTATCCTTTTCGTCCTTCCAAGTGCGGGAGATAATCCTTTTGGTTGAAGTCTCTAAATGTTTCACATCAACTTCTCTGGTTCCTACCCCCAAATCAACTCGCTCAATAGTATAATCAGCCTCTGAGGTGGTGGAAACATCCTTATCAGATGTAGGTTTAGCAATGTCTGTAGTCCAATGTTTTGTGCCCTCATCAAAACCAATCATGGTCTCCATTTTTACCCGCTTAGGCTTCGTGGCTCTTCCCAAAAATTTACTCACGACATCTTCCATTGACACCAAAATAGGCACCACATTTCTTTTCTTGGTAATTGAATCACTTAACCATTTAGGAGCCACAGTCAAATCCTTGGATTGCATGGGGAAAGGCCCTTCTGAAGGTAGCAGTGTAGTGTTATTTGCGTTAGACATAACATTAAGTACCTGTGAATCCTGGATAGTAGCATCAGAATCAGTTAAGACCTTGTTAGCATCAGAAACGGGGGTTTTCATAGTGCCATGTACTTCCTCGGCATCCAAATCAAGAATGAGATGAGTGGCAGGTAGCTGAAAATTCTTCTTGTATCTTGACCTGGTAACTCGGCCACCAAGGGAAAGTGCAGCTTCAGAGTCAAGTTTTTCTTCTTTAATTTTAGCTTGCTTCTTTCGTGCAACAGAAACATGGATATTAGTTAAAACAGGGGTTTTTCTTACAATCTTTCTTTTTCCATTCTTGTTTCTTGAACTGGTTGCCTTTGCCGAATGAAACCTGCAACTCCTAAGCCAATTCTCTATTTTGCAAATTATACTAGAAGTGCGTGCCTGTATGCTATCTTCCATCTTTCCACTCTAGTCAACTTCTGGAAGGGGTTCATTATGTACCTGTTTCATGAATTTTGGATCCAATACATCTCCATCATCTATGGTCACACCAGAGATATCCATTTGCAACTTCATATCAAGAATTTGCTTCAGAGTTAATCTGGACCAACTCCTTTTTCTCACTTCAAACTCATGGGCAGTCTTCCCAATAATCCTCCAACTAGGGCACATGTTGATCAAGCATTATCTTTTTCACATACTGGGCAATAAAACCTTTGCTGTCAAAATTGTCTTTCACAAAAGTTTTCAAATGAAACCTCTTAAATTCCAGTTCAAGATTCAATGCATCAGAACAGACCTACAACTGTAATGGCCTAAATCGATAGGAAAAATTCCACTTGTGCAAGAATCTTCACCATAATCCTGTACAACATAGGCTAACTGCCTGGAAAATTGAATCAAAACACAGTAGTCTGAAACATATCTAGGTAGCCTAAAGGGTTCACCTTTAAAACCTCCAACCCTTATGTAAGTGAAGTGATTGAATTGAGTAAAGAAGCTACCATAGATGTTAATTAGTTCAACTGCTTCTGCAGACATTCTCCTTTGCAAATTATCTTGTAACCCAAAAGTCACCCTCCCAGCAAAAATGTCATTCCAGCGAAGGTAATTATCAATATGTCCGTTTTGGGTCAAATGGGGGTGGTATTCATAAATTTTTATATCCTGGAACGGGCCAGGCCACTCCCTCACACAAGATAGCATATATAACAGATATGAAGACATATAGAAATTTTATATCCCAGGTTAATTTCTCAAACCCTCATGCAACCTTTCTGCAATAATTGTGCCCCAGTCAATGTACCGATTTTTGTCGAGAGTGACCTGAATGAAGAAATACATCCAGTCTTCCCAATAGAAGGAGTGTGAATTTCCCCTAACTTTGCTCAATATTATTACTAAGTCCATGATTCTAGGAATCAAATGCTCTCGGGTTAACGGCCTTGGCAACCTTGAACCGCCCTTTTGAATCTTCAAAAGCCAATTCCGTGCAATAATGGTTCTGTAATACTGCTTTTTCTCAGAATAAACCCCATAAGACTTACCAATAGTCCAATCCTCATAGGGTTCCCGATGTGGGATACCCATGGTAGCCATTACTATCTCTCTATCAATTGACAACAAGACCTCACCATTATTTTTCCTAATGCATCTATTTACTTTATCATAGTGATTCATACACTCTAAAACCAACTCCAGACAAGGGGCAACTGTGGGAAATGCGGCCGCTTCCAATAAACCACTTTGTGCAATATCTTTCATCATAGAATCAATAGTTGGGCTCCCTATTCTTTCTAAGAGAACATCTAAATCTAATTGGACTAGAGTTGTATCAGCCAGCTCTGGTAATGAACTTACAAGGGAAGAAGAGTTCATTAATTTAGGCAAGGTAGGCCTCATGCATAACTCATGATCTTTCCCCAATCAACTCAGATAAAGCAGAAAATAGGTAAAATGGAAACAAGAAGCTAAACAATATACTCCTGGATCTTTTTTAAAAAAACTGTAGCAATTAGGAAAGTTGTTGAACATACCTTCCTCTGTCATCTACAAGAAACCCCTATCGCAGTCTTTTTTCCTCCCGCTCCAAAAACTCTTCTTAAAACTTATTCACAAATGATAATCTCAACAAGACAACTGCTCAATTTAAAATAGCCGAGAAAATCTTACCCATGATTACCACAAATTATCATCATTACTCTTCACTCGTGTGACATCACTCTGAAATGATCGCGATCAAGCATGAATTTAATAACAAGACACTTCATATCTGAAAACACGGATTCCCACGCCATACTTTCTATAAATGACAACTTTCAAATTATTAAGAAAGAATATTCCCTTTTTCTGCCGCCGTCAACCGTATCTCAAAATCCATGCCGCCACCTCATGAAAAGTCACATGATTTCCAAGAAATCAAATATCAAACTTTGAACCTTGAGGAACAATCAGCAACGTAAAAACACAAACATGACAAATATTGAACTTTGAACCTTGAACCAAAAGGTTTAAGTTCAAGGTTCAAACAATGCTAAACACCAACAAAGACTAAAGATGACTTATAAAGCCGCACGGGAAAATAAACTTTAACATGATGCCCATTGAACTTTGAACCTTTAACCAAAAAGTTTCAAGTTCAAGGTTCAAGTTCAACACAGTGAAACTTAAAGAAAACAACGAAGACTGGATTACATGGAGAATTCAAAGCACACAATGCAACCAAAGGACCAGTTAGGGACATGATTCAATAAGGCGACATATAGAATGGAAATTTTTATAGGTACTACCAACAAGTTAAAGCTTAAATTGCAACTTTTAAAGCATTGTTGCCAGAATCAAATGGATAGGTTTTATAAGGATTGTCATTACTTGATTATGAATTGTCCATATAGCTAACCCCTGTGATCATCTATACTTTGTTGAAGTTGTGTGGATTGTTCCTCTTGATAAATGCTTTATTATGGGAAATTTCTTACTATTTTCCTTGTCCATTGATGCCGATAAAATACTCTAAGGTTGTATCTATCAAGCATTATTGTCATCCATAAAAATCTTCAAAGCAGGTTACCAACTTAAAAATAAACCCAATCTTCATCTCCAACAAGAATAGATTCTAGAGAAACTTGCCATACAAATGTGCCCAATTTAAACATTGGTTCTTCAATATATGTTTTCAAACTAACATTTTGGATGCTTTGTGCCTCCTTTGTATGTTCCCTCAAATAACTATGAAATTATATTTTCATATCCTAATAGTTTTATCTTGGGAGGATTTTGTAACACAAATCTCTATCCTCTACTCAACTATTGGAGGAACTAAAAAATCCAAACTATGTATCAAAAATTGATGGCCTTTCAGTTCACACATGGGTACTAACTTCCCCTTCCTTTTAATAACATATAGATGAAATTTTTTGTCAAATCCTCCCATAGCTAAAATCTAATTTGCAACATTTCTTGGCAATTCAACAATGGCAAGAGCAACCATTGTTCTTGTATCCACATGTATAGTTTGCAGCTTTAACACTACAATCACCTCCAAATTGGCTTGTAAACCCAACTTCCCGTACATATACAATGTCATATAAGGAGTTCAATGTAAAGAGTCCACAAGATTGTGAAGGATAGCACCCAAAATGTAGGTAAAATATTTTTCTTGAGATTTGGGAACTTGCAATACCTATCTCCACGTGTTTTATGATATGTTCCTTATTCACTTTCATAGGGTTGTTCTTGAACATACCTCAAAAGAGACTCCCAAAATTTAGCAGAGGCTCTTGACCTCCATTTTAGACATACACATCTCACATAAAACTTCATATATGCATTATTCAAGATAATTAAAGGGGATCTAGCACAAAGACTTACCATTATGACAAGCTAAATTCCTCCACATGCCAGAGGGCATATAACTGAATGAACATGTCATTGATACCCTTCCAAACTCTTCCTTTATGGCAGCATTATTGCTCAATTGCCTTTCCTTGCTCTTGGCTATTGCCATAGCTTTCTTTCAGTTTCAAGGAAAACAATGAAAGCTAGGTTTTCCTCACATAGGGTACCAAATGGTGGTCAATGAGTCTAACTTAAGAATGATTAAGTAAAAGAGTGAGTTTGTTCAAACTAACAAACTTACCTCTAGTGCATGCACACTTTTTTGCCTAAATTAATGACTTTTTGACTCAAGAGCACCACAAGGTGACTATGCAACATGGGCAAAATACATGAAGGTTAATTTTATTAGCATGTAATATGACTTCACGGATCCTAAAGAGAAAAAAGTTAAAGCCCACAAGGTGAAAACCTATAATTTGAAATAAAAACTTAAGAACATGGATTATACACCCAAGAACATATACCCTACCAATGAATCTTTTGGACATTTCATGCATTTTGGAACAAAAGGGGAAAAATGACAAGAATTATTATACAGATTCAAGAGCAAGTTAGCAAAGTTGCACTTGAAGTAACTCATCTCCAAGAGTTGTTGGACCACTAGGGGGATGCCCAATGCATTATTGCTCGAGTTCTTCTCGATTCCATGTCTTCTTGTGGGCATCAACATGTTGGAAGTGAAATCACTCTGAGAGGGGGGGGGGGGGGTGAATCAGATTGAATGAATTTGACTCAACAAACACTTTAAAACATTTTTAATCTTTGACATCCTTGTTTAACAATTTAAGACTGATGAGTGACAGTGAATTTGCAAGCCAAGAATTTGAACCAATGTGACTTAACCACTTAACAACCAAATTGTTATTAAAGCATGTAAATATGATCATTCAATTACCAAGATGAATAATCTTTTTGATTCTTTCAAATAAGAATGACTTTGTCTTTTCAACAAGTTTAAATTGTGTATTGCAGAGATAACAACTTGTAAACAAAATATGAACTCAAGGACAACAGAGTATAACATGAAATAACAAATGAACTAAAATATTAGAGCATCAACTAATGGAACACATTAAGAGACAAAATAGACACATAGCACCATGAATTTCATGAGTGGAAAACCCTCTTGGGGTAGAAAAACCACTTGGTAAAATTCCTTTGTTATTAACTCAAAGAGCACCAACTTTATACAATGAATTTAGAAGTATCAACTTCAACGCGCACCAACCCCTATATCTCATACAATGCTAATGTTTTAGGTTACAAACACTAATAATCCTTTAATTGCAAAAATGCCTCTACAATTACAAAATTAGCAGCAATTTTACAAGTTTGGTATAACAATAATGTTCAATGATTCTAATTACAAGGTACTGTCAAAATAGTACAAGAATGCCACGCAGAATCTCTGTAAAACAACCAGAGAATTACAAATCTTTCTTTATCAAATACAAAACTTTGTATAAGGACCAAAGTTTGCAACAATATAACCCCACTTTCAATAATATCAATTTTTTTTGAATATATCACTATATATCCCAACATCAACTTCCAAATAAAACTGAATGATGTATCTTTTTATATCGACTAAAATGTCTCTGTGTCTCCAAAGTATACCCTCGAGTTAGGGTATCTTAACCCTAGTCAGGGTTTGAATATAACGACCTCATAGAACAAGTTGCATAAAACAAAAAAAACATTTCCAAAAAATATATTAATTTTTGCATTTCTTATCAAGTAAAAACCTTTTTCAAATTCTGAAAATGAAAAACCAGAAATTGTTTTTCAAAATGATAACTGAAAAGAAGTAAAATCTCTCATCTCTTTTTCTCTTGTTTTTACTTGTAGATGAAAAAATTGTTTTTCGTTCTTCACAAGAGAAAAGACCATAAGTAAAAAACTTCCTTTTCACCTTTGTTAAACAACTAAAAATCAATAACATTTTTACTTGGATCATGGCGGCATAACCTGTTGAAGGGATTCCACAAAATCTGTTAAAATAAACAACATAACTACATATCTAAACCACCAAGTGAACCAATTCTTTATGTATACCTTCAAAACCAAAATTCATGAGAGAGAACAAACTAAACTATCAGTTGTAACTGCTTCAAACTTATCCATGATGGCAACCCTAGTGTAGGGTTTTGTTAGTGAATAGATTTTGCTCTTTGCATTTAAATGATTAATTTTAGGACTCTGTTACCTTCTTTTAAGAACAAATGGTTCACTGAACAGTTGGGTCAGCGTTTGTTTCAATCACCCCCCTCTGAATTTTTGCTTAGGTACAACTCCCTATCTAGATTTTTCATAAAGTATGTTTTTTTTTTTTTTGTTACATTTATCTCCAAATGAAAGCTTTTAACCAGAAAGCGTATAAGGCCGCCTATATCATTCTTGGATGAAAGGCTATAACTTTCCTCATATCTCATAAATAATGGAAAATATCTTCTTAATTTTCAAAGTATGTAATTACAGTAACTGAAACAAAGTTCAATATACTTCTTCCAAATAAAGACGAACTGATTCAGAGAAAATGAATGCACCCACAAACATGAATCTTTTCCAGAGTAAACAATACATTCAAAGGAAAGAACATCAGAGGAATAATGAAAAACTGTAATGAAATAATCAAATACTGTTTCTTGATCGGATAAACATATACAAAGACATGTTATCTATTCGGATTCAAAATGCACAGATCTTTCTTCTCCCCAAAAACAATATCACCAGATTTCATATATATATCTTTATGTAATCAAAGACATAATGATACATCTGCTAATCTTTTTCCACCACAAATTTCCACCATCTGATTCCTCCTTTGATTAGGAATAAGAAAATACAAAAACAAACACACGTTCCAGTTTTTTTTTATATTAGTTACTAAAAATCTAACCCTTCTACCATCAATTCAACTTAATTTATAGTCTAAATGGGGGGGGTCTCCCTAAAAACTCGACCACTCCCTGATAAAATAGTTACGAAAACAACAGAAAGTATTTTGGGACAGTTGTCCTGAAGTTTTTGCATAGCTATGAAAAATGTTTTTCTTTTTAAAAATAAAGAAAACAAGCCCAAAGTGGATGCATTATGTTATATCTCATCATCACCCTCTTCTCCATCTTCGCGAGCGTCATGAGCAGTCGTGAGTTCTTGGATCATTGATTGGCTTGGGACTTTCATTGCATTAAGCTTCGCCTTTGCCACCTCTTTATTCCACCTGTGTTGCACCATTTTCTCTGAGTGCTTCGGCAGTTGATCATTCCCAATGAATACCATAGATTCGATCCTAGCCACTTTGGTTATATCCTCCGGCGTGAAACTACTCCTAACTCTGATCTTCTCCATGTTCAACCGGAATGACTTGAATGCTTGTGTACTTGCCCCGCAGATTCCTAGTTCCTAGTCACGATCGGGATTAACCACTTTATTATCTTTGACAATACTGCTCTGCAAATCCTGGAGTTCATAGACGGAGGTTTTCACATCCATAATTACCGACTGATAGGTGAGCACCCGCCACATGATAGTCTTCTTAAGCATGAAAAGTTGGCATTCACCAGATACCAGCTTAATTGAATGTTCTGTTAGAAATCTAGTAGTTCTGTACTCTTCGATTTTGGTAAACAGAGGCAGGGCATTTTGCCATTTGTGCTCTTCTTTCTCCCATGGTACAAGCTGATTTTGGATTTCAAAAATCAGGCCCTGTACCTCACCACACAACTTCCGAGAGTCGGTAATGTATTTTTCACCATCTTTGATTACTTGTTCAATCCATTTTTCAACCGCTTCAGCGATGCTCTTAGCCCATTGAACTTGATCCATCAACTTCCTATTTTCCAGAGAAGTTGGGTCAAAATTCTCAGTGGCATGGGATATTGGCATTGCTCCTAGTTAACCGATGCTCTCGATGAACTGAGCCAAAACACTTATATGTCTTATAAGTTCTCTTTTCTCCCGTCCATCCTTCTCTGACTGGGTAAGCATCTTCTTCGCTGACACTTGGAAAAAATGGTTATCTGTATCCCTGCTCATCTTTCCCAATTCTATTTTTGTTATTTCAAAATCATCAGAACCAGCCTCTTTGTTCTCATCCCTCGGTTTGTAAGAAGCAATTTCCGCTGTCCACTTACCAGTTTCCTCGTCATTGTTTAGGTCCATGGTGGTCTTGAACCTCTTTGGCTTTGGATTCTTCTTAGAGTACTTGGCAACCATCACCTGAATTGGAATGGTCATAGGAAGAGAGCTCCTTTTCTTGTTAACTGAGGTTGTTAACCATTTAGGAGTTGCAGCAGAATGAGAAGTTCCTTCAATCATCTTTGGGGGTGGCATCATTGCTACAGTCACCATTTGGGAATCTAGAGCACAAGCAACTTCACCATCCAAATCTTCAATTTCAAAGATCTGAGCTTCAAGCACGACATCTTTGGCTCCCATATCCTTGGGCTGGTCCATCCTCTTCTGGGGGACACTACGTGATCGAGTATGCTGAGGGGTACTGAAATCCAGAGTTGGGCTAGGTCTGCGTCTAGGTTGAGCCGACTTGATTTCCTTACCTGCACGAACAAGAGCACTGTTAGAAGGATGTTTTGGTGAAGACATACTTCTCGTAGAAAGAGGCTTGGTGTCTGGCTTCATTGCTTTCTTCTTGGCCACCCATGCCATTGTTCTGTCTAGAACTCGTTTAGTTCTCGATTGAATGTCATCATTTTCCTCTTCATCCCAATTAATTGGGGGCATTTCAGTCTCTGCATGGGCTAAATACCTTGGTTCAAACAGTTCAAGATAATCTTCTTCAAGCCCTTTAATATCTATCTTTATTTGCAGAGAAATAACCTGTTCCAGCACCAGTCTCATATTTTCTCTTTTGAAGACTTCAAGTTCATCTGAACAGTCTTCCTAGAAATCTTCTAACTGTGGCATGGGAAGATAAGGCATTAAACCAAGGCTCTGAGAAAATCCTTTGTTGTCAAACCCTTTTCTTTCAGCATACAAAGAGAAATTAAAATTTCTAAGGTCTGCTCCTATACTTAGTGCATCAGACATTGAATTACAGGATAACACTCCCAAACGTATTGGAAAATGTCCTTCCCACTTGTCCTTAGGTTTTGCCTTCTTGACCATGGAAGCCAGTTGTCTGCATACTTCTGCTAGGACAAAACAATCAAAACAAAAATGCGGAAGCTTGAAGGGTTCCTCTTCAAAGCCTCCCACTCGTATATAGAAAAAGCGTGGAAACTAAATGTAAAAGCTTCCAAACTTCTTAATCAAAGCCTGCTCATCATCTGAAATCCGTTTGGCTTTTGTACCTTTTAGTTCATGACACATATCGCCAAGGAATGCATTATGTACCCTTCTGAAATCTTGTAGGGCATTGTAATTTTGTAGCATTGGATAAAACTCATACACCAGAACATCTTCTTCAGTGGGCTGCTTGGGTATGCCGGTTAACTCCTTAACATAGGCCAGACAATACAAAAGATACGAGGACATGAAGAATTTTTGTTGAAATTGCTTGGCTAGACTCAACTGCTCTTTCATCGAATCAACAATTAACTCCGCCCAATCCAGATATTGTTTTCCTTCCAGAACTAATTGTACATAGCAATAT
Source organism: Cryptomeria japonica (assembly GCF_030272615.1). NCBI lineage: Eukaryota > Viridiplantae > Streptophyta > Pinopsida > Cupressales > Cupressaceae > Cryptomeria > Cryptomeria japonica. The sequence goes on along the minus strand of NC_081407.1, from coordinate 5,439,032 downwards.
ATCCAATCATCAAAGCTATAAGCTTCGGCAGAACCTCTGGCTCGATGCAACAAAAGCATTACATCATGGATATGTCACAACATGTTGTTCTTGTTAGGATTTTTAAGTAGTCTAGAACCACCTCTCTGAGGGACTTTCAACCAGTACTTTGCCACATTATTCCTGTGTCCATCTATATCTGTATTGAACTCACTAATTGACTGAGCATGGAAGAAATTAGAAAACTGATAATTTGGTATTTTGAACACCGAAGCAATCACTTCGCGGTTAGTGGTGAGAAGGGTTTCACTGTTATCTCTTTTAATAGTTTCTGATACAGGGTCATATCTGGCAATACACTCCCGAACAAGCTCTGGACAAGGAATTGATGGAGGAAAGGCTGCAGCTTCTAAAATTCCCCTACTCAAAATCTCTATACAAAAAGACTTATCAACACCCCTGAACACCCTTTCTTTCAAATCTTCAAGGTTCTCACCCTTCAGATCAGTATCACTAACTATGGCTTCTATGGATGCCATGCTAAAGACGTTTCCAAACAAGTGCAGGGTGGACTTCATGATTTCAAAACAAGAAACCCAAACTTGATTGCAGTGAAACCAAACCTCTGTATGAGAGAAAATGCAAGGGAAAACACTGGAGAAAATATAGAAAGACTCACCTTCACAGTTGTATAATCGGATGACAGCTAGCGGCAAGAAAAACTCCTATCCAGGGACAATATAAACACAAATCCAGCAACAAGAGCAAACGCAGAACACAAATGATTTTCATACCTTATAAAGAAAGGTAATAATGCAGACACATTAAATGTAATGATTTCACAATTTCATTTTGAACGCAGCAAATTGATAGATTAGACCCCTGCACGTATGCATTGAATGCATGGCGGCGTACTTTAAGAAACTGCCAGTTCACGCAATGTTGACTTACTTCGAAAAAACCAAAGAAGAACATCACTTTACAATATGGTTCTGCCTCTCCGTATTTAGCAATAAATGCACTTCTCGAAACATTAGAAACCGCGGGACCCACCAGCATTGAACCTGTGTGAACATCTTGAACCAACTTCTTGAGTGTTCAAGTAGTTCAAGATGTACGCCGCGTCAAACTATTGACCACTTTGCCGTGTTGAACACGTTGAACATATTTGAACCCTTTGAACTTAGTTCAACAAGTTCAACACAAATGATATGTCACCGAAAAAGAAAAACTTTATTAAGGAGCTGCTGCAAAAACTTAGAGAAAATGTTAGTAAGAAGAACCTTTTCTGAACACTTCGGTACCTATTGAACCTAAATGAACATCTTGAACCCAGTTCAGAATGGTTCGACGCGTTCAAGAAGTACAATGAATTGTCTGAACTTGAACGAAAATGACTAGAGAAAGGACTTGAGGCCGCATTTAAAGACTTGAACCAAGGTAATATGGTATGAACTAGGACTCCAACATAAAAAAAAAAGGAAATTATGACCCATTCTCGGCATGAAGAATAAATGACGCGGTAACATTGGCTCTGATTGGGGATTGTATTTTTTAAATGATAATGCAAAGAACTCACAGACTCTGGTTTCACAAAACATAAAACAACGGGGAAAGGGTTAAGAGCACTACCAAAAATACCTAGACTACTATGTACATCTGACTCAAACACTGGACTTACAATTTATAGAGCTTGAGATCTTGCCCATTTTAGGTATAAGGCATGATCATTCCATCAGCATAGCTGAATCTGAATGCATTTTGTCCTACTGCTTCACAAATTTTGAAAGGACCTTTCCACAATGAATCAAACTTACCGTGAGCACCTTTGGACTCTTTCCTTTTGTCCCATAGTAGCACCTCATCTCCTACCAGGAAACCTCTTGGTCGAGCTCGCATGTCAAAAATCCTCTTTACTCAGCTCTGATGTTCTGAAATCCTATCCACTAGCAATTCTCTCTCTTCTTCTAACTTTGTCAGATACATGATTCTTTTCTCCAAAGCATTTTGAAAGAAGGAATCTTCCACTACTGTTTGCAGCTTGGTTGCTGACAACTCCAGTGGAAAAGAAAGTTTCGCTCCTACACCATACACAAGTTCAAAAGGTGCCATCCCAATAGCCCTCTTGGGTGTGGTCCTGTCCGCCCATAAAGCCTCATATAACTTCTTATGCCAATTCCTAGCATTCTCGTCAACTAGCTTCTTCATGATGACTATCAAATTCTTGTTGCTAGATTCGGCCAAACCATTGCCCTGTGGAAAATAATCAGAAGAATGTGAGAGTGAAATTTGATGATCATAGCAAAACACGGTCAACTCTTCAGAGGAGAAATATGACGCATTAGCTATCACAATTTTCTGGGGTACCCCAAAACGAACTAGGATGTAATCCATGAGAAAATTACACACAATCTCTAAGTTGGCCTTTTTGGTGGGAATGGCTTCTACCCACTTTGTAAAGTAGTCAGTAGTTGTCAAAATATACATGTGACCCGCACTAGAATGAGGGTTTATTGGGCCTATGAAATCAATGCCCCACTGTGTGAAAGGTTCATCCATCACTACAGGCCTTAGAGGTAGTGCTGCTAAATGTGGCTTCCCAGAAAACAATTGACATTTTTCGCATTCTTTTACGTGGATATAAGCGTCTCGAAACATGCCGAGCCAATAAAAACAATTTCTTAGAATTTTGAATGTAGTAACAGATGATGAAAAATGTCCACCACAGACATCTCCATGATAAGCTTCCAGGAGCTTTTGCTGTTGGGGTTTATCTACACACCTTAGGTATGTTCCATCTAACCCCTTTTTGTATAGAACATCTTGCCAAATTACATACTTTGCAGCTTTTAATTTTGAATTCCTCTGTTCTTTAGTCGACAGATGATTTGGGCAACTATCATAGGTTAAATAGTAGGCCACATCAGAGAACCAAGTATCCTGCAATCCAACAAAAAGAGTTAATGGTAACTCCACTTCAGTTTCTACTTCATTTTCTGCTATCAACTTGCATAAGCCCTGTCCTTTAATTGTCTTCGTAGGGCGAATATCTAAGTCATACTCTTGAATTCTCATCACCCATGTTGCTCGCTTATTTAGTCCAACCTCCTGTTGAGTCAAAATGCTTTTCATGGCTGAATCTGGAACAAAAACCACAGAGTGAGAATGCAGGATATAATATCGAAACTATTTCACGACTTTTACAACAACATATGCATGTTTCTCCATTGGTGAATATTTGAGCTCATGCTTCTTGAGTGGAGTACTCATGAATGCTATAGGCATTTCAGCCCCATGTTCATCCAACTGCAATAGAATTCCAGACATAGTATGGTCTGATGCATAACAATACAGAACAAAATCTTTCATGAAATTTGGGTTAACAAGAGTGGGCGCATTTGCATCTGATCCTTTAATTTTCTCGAAAGCATTTTTGGCTTCTTCAGTCCACTTGAAAGGATGTTGCTCACTTAGCAAACCAACAATGTGTTTTGTAGTCTCAACAAATTCTGGAACAAATCTCCTTAGGAAATTCACTTGACCAAAGAACGATCTTACTCCAGTCCGGCTAGAGGGCAAACTGCGACGTTGAATTGCATTAACCCTGTCGGGATCAATCTTGACTCCCTCTTTTGAGACAATATGTCCTAACAATTTGCCCTCAGTGACGCAAAAAATTGATTTCTTAGGATTCAAAGAAATCCCGTGTTCACGACAACGCTGTAATACTGCACTCAAATCCCGGAAATAATCTGTCCTTTTTTTTGAAAACACCGTGAGGTCATCCAAATAAACTACAATTATTCTATCTCAAAAATCCTTGAAAGAGGAATCCATAGCCCTTTGAAAAGTGGCTCCGGCATTTATTAAACCAAAAGGCATGCGGTTGTATGCGAATGTTCCCCATGGAGTGATGAATGATGTCTTGTGTTGCTCATGTTCTGCTACAGATATTTGGTTATAACCAGAAAAACCATCCAACATCGACATCATCTCCGACCCAAACATTGTCTGTAATATGTGATCCATATTTGGTAAGGCGTAGTTGTCCTTCAGGCTTGCTTGATTCAAATTTCAAAAATCAACACAGATACGAATTTCCCCATTTTTCTTTCTTACGGGTACAATGTTAGCTACCCAGGTGGAATGGTGAATTAGATATATGATTCGAGCCTTAAGCATTTTCTCAACTTCCTTAGAGATTGCATCTGCCATGATGGGATTAAAGTTCCTTAATTTTTGTCTAAAAGGAGAGCCGCCTGGCTTCAGCGGAATCTAATGTTGAAAATGTCCATTTCTAAACTCCTTCAGATCATCATAAGACCAAGCAAAAACATCAATATACTCCTTAAGCAGTGTACCAAGTGTTCTCTTTTCCTCTGTAGAACAACACCGGCCGATTGTCACTTCTTTTGGATTAGCTTCATCTCCCAAGTTTATTTTCTCACATTTTCCTTTCCCATCATCCTTGGGAACTTTATTACCTATGAATACGTCATCTCTGGTGAAAAATCTCTCCAGAGTCACTAACCCCCTAGGAATTTTGTTACCTTTGAGCTGAATAAAGCTATTTGTAGGATCTACCTTTGGGTCTAGACTAAACTCTTTGCAAACACTCTCAGAGCCTTCAAAATATGACTGAAAAAATGATTGAGCACATTCTAGGAAATCTTTGATCTGTGCATCTGCAACAAAAACCTGCCAATGATCTACATTACCCGGAACACTGGGCCTATAGATCATTTCGATCCTATATGAATTATCTTTAAAATCCAAATGTGGTAATAAAAGCGAGGCAGACACAGCCAATGAATCTGCCCTACTATTTTGTTCCCTCAGAATTGCTTCAATTGAGAAGGCATCAAAGAATTCTATCTCATCCCAAACTCTATTCCTATAATGCCTCAACCTGTCATTCTTAACTGTATAAACATTCCTCACCTGCCTAACAATTAACTCTACATCACCTTTGACTTTAAGCAACTTAATTCCTTTACATTTAGCCTCACTTAATCCCAATAATAGTGCCTCATATTCAGCAGTATTATTAGTGTTTTTAAAATCCAACTTGAAGGAAAAGGGGAAAATATTACCAGTTGGTGACAACAAGACCACCCCTGCTCTAGAACCGGAGTTAGCGCAACTTCCATCAAACTCCATCTACCATAGTCCACCAAGTTCATCAGCTTTCTTATCCGTTTTCTTTTCACCAGGTGCAAGGACAAGATAGTTTCCAAACTCACACTCCTGAAACAAAATCTGGGCTTTAGGGTTATCTGAGGGAAATACAGTACACTTATTATTGGGTTCAGGTTCAAGCTTGATTTTTTGGTTTCCAAGGGGAATAACAGCTTCAGACCAATCCATTTTGATTTCACCTCCAAGATCCTTGCAAAACGTCCTACTCAGAAGCATTCCGTAACTCGCCAGAATATCAACGACCAATATAGTTAATCTTACTCTTTTGTTTGGGCATGCTGCCAGCACTGCCTGGACGTCCTTTACCTGACCAATAAGAGCAACCTATTTTCCATCCATTGAAAAGCATCTTCCAAACATTTTAGTAAGGGTTAAACCTAAAGATTTAGCCACAGAAGAAGGCATTATATTGTCTAAAGCCCCTGAGTCAATTATGCAATTACTTAACTTTTGGCCATTTAGGAGAAGGGAAATATAGAAAAGTTTAGGTTTCAGAATCTCAACCTCATGCCCAGACCTTGTGTCATGAAAAGCACAGGGATCTGCCAGATTAGCTAATGAGCAGGGGATAGATGAAGACCCTTCGGCATCAGCTAAATCACTAGTTTCCATACGCCCATGTACTTGAGACTCTGAAAAGGAATCCCCTTTAACGTATTTGACCAGTTTATCCAACTCTTTTGGGTTAAGCTTTAAGTACTTGGTGGTAGGTAGTTGAACGGTTGAGGCCTTACAGAATTCAATGATATCAAAGGAGGAAGAAGAGGAAGAGCTCTTATGATCTTCATGGTTCCTTTGCAAAATCTTAACCTCGGGAACCTTTGAAAAACTATTACCTGGGAGATCTTTGCTTTTGAAATTGTTTCCAGAAGGGTTCATAAAGGAAGAAGGCTGAGAGGTTGCACATGAAGAACCTTCAAGAGTTGCCAAAATGTTACTACCCTTTTCCGAATCTGACTCATATTCGAGGTAGAATGTTCTAGAGTTGCCAAGTGCCTCTTGAATTCTTTCTGCTTCAGTGAACTCTCCTAATTCATCCTTTGTGTTTTGCATCTGAATGTGTCTTATCATATCGGGACATGAAACCCCATCATGATCAGTGGTAAGATGAAATGAACACATGACACCTTTTTCAGGAGGTGCTTCTATCTGTAATCTTTGTGGAGCTGCAAGAAGTTGCAACGATCATCCATAGTTATATTGATTTGAGGTTCTCCTGCTTATATCCTGATAAGGTTATGGATAATAGTTTCCAGGCTTAGGTATTTGCCTCTTTAGAGCAATCATATCATTGACAAGCCATTGAACAACTGGATCGGTAGAGGATGTAGAAGCCTGAGATTATCCTTGAGGAATTTGTACATCCTTCCTCCATTTGCCAGCTGTTATCAGATCATCTTCAAGCTCTATAGCCTCATTTTGTGCAATTTCTAGGTCGGCCGGCCTACTTCTTCTGAGGTGAAATCCTACATCAGGTGGCATGGAATTTACGAAGAAACATCGCTGATTATCTGCAGTTGGTCTCTTGGCTTGAGGAATTTTGTGAATAATCTTATTATATCTTGCTACATAATCCCTCACCGGTTCATGAATTTCCTCCTTCATTTGTGTGAGTTGAGCCAGTAATGTGTGTTCATCATCAGCACTTTGGAATCTTTTTTCAAAAGCGGTTTTCATCGTTTGCTAGTCAGTTATGGATCTTGCTTGCAACTGGCTAAACCATTCTGTTGCCCCTTCAATGAGGGTTTGGGCAAAAAGCCTAACAGCCACGTCCTCATATTGAACTGCTAGGATTCCCGTTGCTAGATTAAAAGAGTTCAAATGCTCTTCAACTGAAACTTTTCCGTCACCTTTATATTTGGGTAAAACATCCTTTGCTCCTTTTTGTAGAGGATTATGGGCTGCAAGAGCAAGAGGTCCAACAGCCACACCCCATGGTTGAGCCATAATGAATACTGGATTAATGGTTACAAGAGGTGGAGCTTGAATTCCAGTAAGTGTTAGTGCGTGCCAAGGGGAAGAAGAAGATGTAGGAGTAACTCTATCAGGAGATGAAGGTCTGCTTTTGGCCTTCCTTCTAGGAGTAAAACTTGGGGCAAATGACAGATTTTGCAATTCTTCAAAACAGTTATCAATTACTCCTTCTTTCCTTTGTGCTCTAGTATATGGACGAGAATCCAGGATGACTAAACCAGGTTACTTCAATCAAGACTCAATCTCAACAATCTTCCTGCACTCCAAACACTTTTGCTTATTATGGGCTCACGTTTATGACATACTGGTCTATTGAAAAATTTGGTTTTCTCTTTGTTTCGCTCCCCAACAAAGTCGCCAAAAAATCTGTTAGTGAACAGATTTTGCTCTTTGCATTTAAATGATTAATTTTAGGACTCTGTTACCTTCTTTTAAGAACAAATGGTTCACTGAATAGTTGGGTCAGCGTTTGTTTCAATCACCCCCCTCTGAATTTTTGCTTAGGTACAACTCCCTATCTAGATTTTCATAAAGTATGTTTTTTGTTTTTTTTTCACATTTATGTCCAAATGAAAGCTTTTAACCAAAAAGTGTATAAGGCCGCCTATATCATTCTTGGATAAAAGGCTATAACTTTCCTCATATCTCATAAATAATGGAAAATATCTTCTTAATTTTCAAAGTATGTAATTACAGTAACTGAAAAAAAGTTCAATATACTTCTTCCAAATAAAGACGAACTGATTCAGAGAAAATGAATGCACCCACAAACATGAATCTTTTCCAGAGTAAACAACACATTCAAAGGAAAGAACATTAGAGGAATAATGAAAAACTGTAATGAAATAATCAAATACTGTTTCTTGATCGGATAAACATATACAAAGACATGTTATCTTTATTCGGATTCAAAATGCACAGATCTTTCTTCTCCGCAAAAACAATATCACCAGATTTCATATATATATCTTTATGTAATCAAAGACATAATGATACATCTACTAATCTTTTTCCACCATAGATTTCCACCATCTGATTCCTCCTTTGATTAGGAATAAGAAAATACAAAAACAAACACACGTTCCAGTTTTTTTTTAAATCAGTTACTAAAAATCTAACCCTTCTACCATCGATTCTACTTAATTTATAGTCTAAATGGGGGGGGGGTCTCCCTGAAAACTCGACCACTCCCTGATAAAATAGTTACGAAAACAACAGAAAGTATTTTGGGAGAGTTGTCCCGAAGTTTTTGCATAACTATGAAAAATGTTTTGCTTTTTAAAAATAAAGAAAACAAGCCCAAAGCAGATGCATTATGTTATATCTCATCATCACCCTCTTCTCCATCTTCATGAGCGTCATGAGTAGCCGTGAGTTCTTGGATCATTGATTGGCTTGGGACTTTCATTGCATTAAGATTCACCTTTGCCACCTCTTTATTCCACCTGTGTTGCACCATTTTCTCTGAGTGCTTCGGCAGTTGATCATTCCCAATGAATACCATAGATTTGAGCCTAGCCACTTTGGTTATATCCTCCGACGTGAAACTACTCCTAACTCTGATCTTCTCCATGTTCAACCGGAATGACTTGACTTCTTGTGTACTTGCTTCGCAGATTCCTAGTTCCCAGTCATGATCGGGATTAACCACTTTATTATCTTTGACAATACTGCTCTGCAAATCCTGGAGTTCATAGACAGAGGTTTTTGCATCCGTAATTACCGACTGAAAGGTGAGCATCCACCACATGATAGTTTTCTTAAGCATGAAAAGTTGGCATTCATCAGATACCAGCTTAATTGAATGTTCTGTTAGAAATCTGGTAGTTCCATACTCTTTGATTTTGGTAAACAGAGGCAGGGCATTTTGCCATTTGTGCTCTTCTTTCTGCCATGGTACAAGCTGATTTTGGATTTCAAAAATCAGGCCCTATACCTCACCACACAACTTCCGGGAGTTGGTAATGTATTTTTCACCATCTTTGATTACTTGTTCAATCCATTTTTCAATCGCTTTAGCGATGCTCTTAGCCCGTTGAACTTGATCCATCAACTTCCTATTTTCCGGAGAAGTTGGGTCAAAATTCTCAGTGGCATGGGATATTGGCATTGCTCCTAGGCAACCGATGCTCTCGATGAACTGAGCCAAAACACTTATATGTCTTTTAAGTTCTCTTTTCTCCCATCCATCCTTCTCTGACCGGGTAAGCATCTTCTTCGCTGACACTTGGAAAAAATGGTTATCTGTATCCCTGCTCATCTTTCCCAATTCTATTTTTGTTATTTCAAAATCATCAGAACCAGCCTCTTTGTTCTCATCCCTTGGTTTGTAAGAAGCAATTTCCACCGTCCACTTACCAGTTTCCTCATCATTGTTTAGGTGAGCGGTGGTCTTGAACCTCTTTGGCTTTGGATTCTTCTTAGAGTACTTGGCAACCATCTCCTGAATTGGAATGGTCACAGGAAGAGAGCTCCTTTTCTTGTTAACTGAGGTTGTTAACCATTTAGGAGTCGCAACAGAATGAGAAATTCCTGCAATCATCTTTGGGGGTGGTGTCATTGCTATAGTCACTGTTTGGGAGTCTAGAGCACAAGCAACTTCACCATCCAAATCTTCAATTTCAAAGATCTGAGCTTCAAGCACGACATCTTTGGCTCCCATATCCTTGGCCTAGTCCATCCTCTTCTGGGCGACACTATGTGATCGAGTATGCCGAGGGGTACTGAAATCCAGAGTTGGGCTAGGTCTGCGTCTAGGCTGAGCCGACTTGATTTCCTTACCTGCACGAACAGGAGCACTGTTAGAAGGACATTTTGGTGAAGACATACTTCTCGTAGAAAGAGGCTTGGCTTCTGGCTTCATTGCTTTCTTCTTGGCCACCCATGCCATTGTTCTGTCTAGAACTCATTCGGTTCTCGATTGAATGTCATCATTTTCCTCTTCATCCCAATTAATTGGGGGTATTTCAATCTCTGCGTGGGCTAAATACCCTGGTTCAAATAGTTCAAGATAATCTTCTTCAAGCCCTTTTATATCTATCTTTATTTGCAGAGAAATAACCTGTTCCAGCACCAGTCTCATATTTTCTCTTTTGAAGACTTCAAGTTCATCTGAACAGTCTTCCCAGAAATCTTCTAACTGTGGCGTGGGAAGATAAGGCATTAAACCAAGGCTCCGAGAAAATCCTTTGTTGTCAAACCCTTTTCTTTCAACATACAAAGAGAAAATAAAATTTCTAAGGTTTGCTCCTATACTTAGTGCATCAGACATTGAATTACAAGATAACACTCCCAAATGTATTGGAAAATGTCCTTCCCACTTGTCCTTAGGCTGTGCCTTCTTGACCATGGAAGTCAGTTGTCTGCATACTTCTGCTAGGATAAAACAATCAAAACAGAAATGCGGAAGCTTGAAGGGTTCCTCTTCAAAGCCTCCCACTCGTATATAGAAAAAGCATGGAAAATGGATGTAAAAGCTTCCAAACTTCTTAATCAAACCTTGCGCATCATCTGAAATCCGTTTGGCTGTTGTACCTTTCCGTTCATGACACATATCACCAAGGAATACATTATGTACCCTTCTGAAATCTTGTAGGGCATTGTCCTTTCGTAGCATTGGATAAAACTCATACACCGAAACATCTTCTTTAGTGGGTTGCTTGGGTATGTCGATTAACTCCTTAACACAGGCCAGACAATACAAAAGATACGAGGACATGAAGAAGTTTTGTTGAAATTGCTTGGCTAGACTCAACTGCTCTTTCATCGAATCAACAATTAACTCCGCCCAATCCAGATATTGTTTTCCTTCCAGAACTAATTGTACATAGCAATATATCCAATCATCAAAGCTATAAGCTTCGGCAGAACCTCTAGCTCGATGCAACAAAAGCATTACATCATGGATATGTGGCAACATGTGGTTCTTTTTAGGATTTTTAGGCAGTCTAGAACCACCTCTCTGAGGGACTTTCGACCAGTACTTCGCCACATTATTCCTGTGTCCAGCTCTATCTGCATTGAACTCACTAATTGACTGAGCAAGGGAGAAATTAGAAAACTGATAATCTGGTATTTTGAACACCGAAGCAATCACTTCGCGGTTAATGGCGAGAAGGGTTTCACCATTATCTCTTTTAATAGTTTCTGATACAAGGTCATATCTGGTAATACACTCCCGAACAAGCTCTGGACAAGGAATTGCTGGAGGAAAGGCTGCAGCTTCTAAAAGTCCACTACTCAAAATCTCTATACAAAAAGACTTATCAACACCCCTGAACACCCTTTCTTTCAAATCTTCAAGGTTCTCACCCTTCAGATCAGTATCACTAACTATGGCTTCTATGGATGCCATGCTAAAGACGTTTCCAAACAAGTGCAGGGTGGACTTCATGATTTCAAAACAAGAAACCCAAACTTGATTGCAGTGAAACCAAACCTCTGTATGAGAGAAAATGCAAGGGAAAACACTGGAGAAAATATGAGAAAGACTCACCTTCACAGCTGTATAATCGGACGACAGCTAGCGGCAAGAAAAACTCCTATCCAGGGACAATATAAACACAAATCCAGCAGCAAGAGCAAATGCAGAACACAAATGATTTTCATACCTTATAAAGAAAGGTAATAATGCAGACACATTAAATGCAATGATTTCACAATTTAATTCCGAACGCGGCAAATTGATAGATTAGACCCCCGCACGCATGCATTGAATGCATGGCGGCATACTTTAAGAAACTGCCAGTTCACGCAACATTCACGTACTTCGAAAAAACCAAAGAACGACATCACTTTACAATATGGTTCTGCCTCTCCGTATTTAGCAATAAATGCACTTCTCGAAACATTAGAAATCGCAGGACCCACCAGCATTGAACCTGTGTGAACATCTTGAACCAACTTCTTGAGTGTTCAAGTAGTTAAAGATGTACGCCACGTCAAACGGTTGAACACGTTGAACATATTTGAACCCTTTGAACTTAGTTCAACAAGTTCAACACGAATGATATGTCACCGAAAAAGAAAAACTTTATTAAGGAGCTACTGCAAAAACTTAGAGAAAATGTTAGTAAGAAGAACCTTTTCTGAACACTTCAGAACCTATTGAACCTAAATGAACATCTTGAACCCAGTTTAGAACGGTTTGACGCGTTCAAGAAGTACAATGAATTGTCTGAACTTGAACGAAAATGACTAGAGAAAGGACTTGAGGCCGCATTTAAAGACTTGAACCAAGGTAATATGGTATGAACTAGGACTCCAACATAAAAAAAAAAGAAATTATGACCCATTCTCAGCATGAAGAATAAATGACGCGGTAACAGGTTTACATCTTTTACAAAAAATATATGCTTGACACACAATTATAAATGAATAGTCATTTGAAATCCGCAAGTCAAAGAAATAGGTCACTTTGCCATGTCATCATTACATGCCCAGTCGATAATCCAAATGAATTTCAAGTTAGACCATAATCATCTTTGTTAGTAGAGCCATCGAATCACACAAGAGCATGGTATATTTGTTGTCGGGTTAAGTGCTTCAAGCACTTTAAATAATAATGAATGCCATGTGAATACCTGAAGTATGATATCGACTAGTGTTGTAGTTAGCACTTTAAATATAAACTTAATAAGTCGATAAACCATTTAATGACATGTTTTAAATAAAACCAAATACCAATGGCATTGTAAATATGCCACATTACTTGCAAGATGCCAATAGTAAAATGTGAAACCCGATGACACATAAAGTTCTATACAAAGTATTATCGAGAGAGCATATTATTATCACTTGTACTTGCAAATACCATGAAGAATGAAAAACCATTCAAGTGAGTCAATTAATATACATGCCAAGGTAAGTGATAGATAGTAACATCATATGCCGTGTATTACCGTAATGAGCCTCTTGCATCATGTTGAGTATTCATCAATGCCAACCACAATGTACTTACTGTGAAATGTCAAAGCATATAAAGATCAAGTAAGGTCACTAATGTAGTGTTAAGCATAAAAGGAGCTCATATACCTATACCGTTGAGCCATATAAATATTGAACCACTAAAACAATTAAGAAATAATCCTAGATAGGAGACAATCTTTGAGAAGATAAGCTCTGCACAATCACAAAAATCATCAATATCACATGAGACAAAACAACTAAACATGCCAAGCTGAAAGTAAATCACTGTGAACCATATCAAACCATGAATGATGCCAATGGATATCCTTTTTTTCATCAAGGACAAACACAAAGGGTCAACAAACTCGCTCTTTGTCCTTGATGGCGAAAACAAGCCATCATTGAACAAAGTAATCAATAAGTCCAGAGTACCAATATATACAAAAATGATTTATATATACCATTAACCTCTACTGAAATAGTGACCAAAATATGCTAGAAACCAATGCTAAAACCACTACTAAAACAATGACCAAAATATGCTAGAAACCAATGCTAAAACCACTACTAAAACAATGACCAAAATATGCTAGACACCATAGTGTGAATGCCAAAAAATTCCAAAGAAATATGTTGTCCAGAATACAAACTGTCAACAATGAAGTAATTCAATGATGCTCATCTCCCCCTTTTTGACTCAAGGAAAAAAGATAAACAAAGAGTCAACAAACAAGAAGAAATATGTTGTAGAATGTGACAAGAAGCAACAATCATCCAAGGAAAGAATAAAAATGCTTCTTGTGGAGAGCCAAGCTCCCCCTAAATCTGAGCATGAAAATCAAGCAACAACAGATTGAGAGATAACTCTGAAGCAGTCTCTGAGCCTTTCAAACACTTCCTTAGGCAAAGCCTTAGTAAAAATGTCAGCTACTTGTGCCTGGGTAGGCACATACAAAACTTGAAATTCATTAGCTAACACTTTTTCTCGCAGAAAATGTAATTTGATTGCTACATGTTTAGTGCAAGAATGCATAATAGGATTCTTAGAAAGATTTATTGCACTTGTATTGTCACGGAAAATTATAATTGTCTTAGCAACATAAATACTCATATCTTCAAGTTGATAAGACATCCAAATCAATTGAGTACAACGTGTTGTAGCAACTATATACTCAGATTCAATGGTAGAAAGAGTGACACAATCTTGCTTTTTGTTGTACCAAACAAACTGCTTGCATCAAATCAGACCTAGATGTTGTCAAATAAAGTAAACTTCCTATCATGGATCTATATTTAGATTGATTTACCTTGGGTGAATTATTAGATTTGGTTAGCTTGCAACCAGTCATCATTAGAGTACTTATTGGTGTGCAATCAGCCATTTGAAACTTTTTAAACACTTCTTTTGCATACTTGGTCTGTGAAAGAAAAATTCCTTTGTTCAAGCTGCATAAATTGAAGACCAAGAAAGAAAGTTAACTCACCCAATATATACATTTCAAACTCAGATTCCATGATTTTAGAGAATTTTTTACATAGGCAGCCATTGTTATAGCCAAAAATAATATCATCCACATATACCTCAATAACTAGAATGTCATCGCCTTCAAATTTGACATACAAGTTGTTGTCCACTCCACCTCTAGTGAATCCATTAGATGTAAGGTAAGCATCCAATTTGGCGTACCAATCTTTTGGAGCTTGTTTAAGGCCATAAAGAGCCTTTCTCAACCTATAAATGTGATCTTGTTTATCTGCAAATACAAAGCCTTCTAGATGTTCCATATACACTTCTTCATCAAGATAGACATTAAGAAAAGCAGTTTTAACATCCATTTGGTAAAATTAAAAATTTTTGTAGCAAGAATAAGCTAGGAAGATTTTGATTGACTCTAATCTAGCCACAGGTGAATATGTTTCACCAAAATTAACACCTTCTTGTTGTGCATACCCCCTTTCAAACAAAACGTGCCTTGTTTCTAACAACATTTTTAGATTCATCAAATTTATTTCTAAACACCCATTTTCCTCTTATAACATTTTTATCATCTGGTCTAGGCACTAGTTCCCAAGTTTTGTTTTTCTCTATTTGACCAATTTCATCTTTCATTGCATTCAGCCAACAACCATCAATTAATGCTTTAGAAACATATTTAGGTTCAAAATTAGTTACCAGGCAATGGTGTTTAGCCATTTGAGCTTGCTCATTAGCTCTTGCTCTACATCTGAAAGAACCCCTTGTGAAGCCCTACCTCGAGCCCGTCATAAAATTTCATTTATTTTCATGATAGACTTATTATTTGATATGCTATTTTGATGCATTATGAATTTAGATACTATTTGACAGGTTGATTTGATATCATTGGATATGATGTATCCCATCTTATGTTGATTTCAATACTTATGTTGATGATGATATGATACATTTATGCATGTCTTATAGAGAGCTGATTTATATGATTCTTATGATGATGCAATTGAGTAATTGATTACATATGGATTTGTTAGGAAAAATGTTAATTGGATACTATCTCTATTATTCTTTGATTTGGATCAATTTATGACATGTTTTGAAATTGATGTTATGCGTTTGATGTGTATTTCCTTTCACATACTTAAATATGCATGTGTGGTTTTGGACTAGTGATGTGTGAAATGAGATGTGCAGGAAATTAATCCATGTGACCATGGAAATACACAAAAAACTAAGGCCAAACCTATGTGTGATAGTAAAGCCAAGTTTTGTCTATTTGGAGAGACAATACCTCGTATGTGATGTGTTTAACTTCGTATTAGTGAATGCTTGAGTGTATATTCAATTTGTATTTGTTAATTTTAATTATTCCCTAAAAAGGACATGCCAAGTGTATTTTATGATGTGTATTTTATGGTGTCACTTGACACTTGTGATGTG
The DNA here is from genome assembly GCF_030272615.1 of Cryptomeria japonica. NCBI lineage: Eukaryota > Viridiplantae > Streptophyta > Pinopsida > Cupressales > Cupressaceae > Cryptomeria > Cryptomeria japonica. The sequence continues at coordinate 5,423,059 of NC_081407.1, read as the reverse complement.
TTGTGAGTTGGCATATGACATGTCCTTAGAAAGAAAATTGTAAAACCCTATGCATTTTCAAATATCTCGTTGTGGTCCCAAAAGATAACTTGGTTAGAGAGCCTTTAGTTTGGTCAAATCAAGTTTGACCCGTAGAAAAACTTTAGATGGGTTTTTTTGGGTCAAACTAACTCCTATGGTTGAGGTTAATTCACTTTTGAAGGCCCACTTGATATACCTATGGGTAAGGGACATTTTTAGCCATGTAACCACTCACGTGTGATTGTCAAGTCACTTTAAAAATGAGTTTTCCAAGGTGGACAAAAATTCAGCTTTTTGAAGTTAACCCTTGGTAAGAAAACCTTCCATTTCAGTGATTGATGCATTTCCCCACTTTACACTTACCTTTTCAATTTCCATTTTTAGAAACCATGTAAGATTTTGGAAAGACCAACCTATGGGATCTCACATCCTTTCCAAGGAAGTTGGAAAGTGTGAGGAGAGTCTACTTAGGGAAAAAATTCAAACTTGGAATTTTGACCACCCACTCTCCAATCTTGGAGACTAAGGTTTTGAGTAGGAATTTAGATTGAAGAAATAAATTTTGGCCAAGTAAAGATGCTTGTAGGGGTATTGGGCAGCTCTGCTATAACATACATACCATTGACAAGAGTAAAGGTTGGTGTAATGCTTCCCATAGTTTAGTTGCATTCATGTTGCTTGTGTGTTATTCTGATTTTTGTTTGTAAAATGAGTGTGTTTTCCATATCTATGAACTATATTTTTGAGTTGTTGTTAGCTTATTTTCATTTGAGATTTCTTATATTTATGTTCATGTGAGTCAACACTAAACTCACCCCAAGGAGGAAAGAGTAGTCTTGGGGTGAAGGGTTTTGGGATAATTTTGGGTGTAGAGTCTCTCTTCTAGGAAGAGAGGGATTAACAAGGATCTAGGATCCTTGCTGCTGTTATTTTTGTATAAAATTTGGGGTTCCTAAGGGGAGTTTTGGCTTGAAGTCTTTGGGGGTCATAAGATATGTTTTTGGTCATGTGTAAGACCAATTAGGAGGTTATTTTATCCTTGTAAAGGCATTTGAACGTAATGGTTTTATTGGAGATCTCCCCTTAGATTCTTGGTCCACCTTCACCCCTTGTTTTGAGTCACTTGGTGACTATGTGCTAGCCTTGGGTTGGGAGTTATGTGGGGATATGTTTTTCCCTTATGAAATCTGAAAGTATGTTTGTGTTTGAGTATGCTTGTATCCCATTCGGTTCTTGGTTCTCCTAGCTCGGGGGTGGCCTCTTGTAAGCCTAGGATGGGAGGTGAGCCTCCATGGTCACAACCAAAGCTACATTTTCTTGCAGGTCTGCAACTTATGTATAGGATGGAGAAAAGAAAGACTTCTAAGTGGCTGTCAAAGTGTGATTGCAAGTGCACCTATTTGTTCATATTCATATTTAATTTCTCCTATACATTTGGTTGTAATTCTAGAAATAAAAATTATAAGAAGGAAAGAGACTATGAATTCCTTGTATTCATTATATTAGAAAATGTATTATATTCCCTATTTAGTTTACTCATTATCATGAAAAAGATTTATAATTTTAGTTGTTTAAATCTATTTAGTAGGTTAGTATATACATTCATATTTAAACAATAAATCTTTTGTCCATTTATTCATTTAACAGTATTTTATATATGTCTAAATCTGCAAGTAGTCAATCTGTGAGTAGAAAGATTTTTAAATCAGAAATTTCTAAAGCTATTTCTTCAAGTTATCTAATATGAATACTTGTATATTTCTTATTATATGTATATATATAGGCATGACATTTATTGTTTTAAAAAAAAACCAGAATGTAGATAAAAAGAAAGTAACTTCATTTGATAAAACCTATATTTGTCTAGATTGAAATGTTTATGTGTGTGTGTGTCTATATATATATATATGAAAAAAATGAAACATCATTTAACCCCGCATTTAGAAATTTAATACCTTGCTGATATTTGATATCCTATTAAACTTCATATTTAAAACATGTATATATATAGTTGATAAAACTAATCCTGCTGTAAAATAATTTATTCTGGAAAAATAGTGTGTATATCCTTGTGTATATATGTATACACACACACACACATACATATTATACATTTAATAAAAGAATGTTGTTAAAATAAAATAAACTGATCTGAAATATCATTGTGTATACATAGTGAGTGTATATATTTATAAATACACACACACATTTTTATCATCTTGTCTAGGCACTAGTTCCCAAGTTTTGTTTTTCTCTATTTGACCAATTTCATATTTCATTGCATTCAACCAACAATTATCAATTAATGCTTCTGAAACATATTTAGGTTCAAAATCAGTTACCAGGCAATAGTGTTCAACCATTTGAGCTTGCTCATTAGCTCTTGCTCTACTTTTGGTAAGAATCCCTTATGAGGACCTACCTCGAGCCCGCCATAGCACTTCAGTTATTTTCATTATAGACTTATTATTTGATACACTATTTTGATTCATTATGGATTTAGATACTATTTGACAAGTGATTTGATATCATTGGATATGATGTGTTCCATCTTATGTTGATTTCAGTACTTATGTTGATGATGATATGATACATATATGCATGTCTTATGGAGAGTTGATTTATATGATTCTTATGATGATGCAATTGAGTAATTGATTACATATGGATTTGTTAGGAAAAATGGTAATTGGATACTATCGAGCTATTGTTCTTTGATTTGGATCAATTTATGAGATGTTGTGAAATTGATGTTATGTGTCTCATGTGTATTTCCTTTCACATACTTATATATGCATGTGGTTTTGGACTAGTGTGTGTGAAATGAGATGTACAGGAAATTAATCCACGTGACCATGGAAATACATGTAAAACTAAGGCCAAACCTATGTGTGATAGTAAAGCCAAGGTTTGTCTATTTGAAGAGACAATACCTCATATGTGATGTGTTTAACTTTGTATTAGTGAATGCTTGAGTGTATGTTCAATTTGTATTTGTTAATTTTAATTATTCCCTAAAAAGGACATGCCAAGTGTATTTTGTGATGTGTATTTTATGGTGTCACTTAACACTTATGATGTGTTGTGAGTTGGCATATGAAATGTCCTTAGGAGGGAAATTGTGAAACCCTATGCATTTTCAAATATCTTGTTGTGGTCTCAAAAGATAACTTGGTTAGAGAGTCTTTCGTTTGGTAAAATCAAGTTTGTGATAGTTCTGATACTAATTGTAAAGTACTGATGTCAATAGCTAACAAGATGAGAGGGGGGGGGGGGTGAATCATACAAACTTAAACTTCCATGAAATCAACAGATTCAACCTCGATAACATATACTTTAGCAATATAACCAAAAACTGCTTAACATGCAAACTCATAAACACATAATCATTACAACACATAACACCAGATTTAACGTGGAAACCCAAATAGGGAAAAACCACTATGGGATTTCGGACCCATTAAGAAATATACTCTTCTAGAGTATGCTCAGTTAAAAGCAAATCCTGTTAAAGATTACAAACACATTGCTAGATGTGACCCAGTTAAGGGATTTCCCTCAAATCTGTTAGGATCTTCACTTTGTTAGAAGTGACCTTGTGAAAGGATTTCAAACACTCATTTAGAATATTACCTTGCTAGAGGGTTTACAAATAAGACTGTTAAGTCCACTCGGTTAAGAGATTTCTCTGTTACTTACAAAATAATAGTAATAAAAATATATCTGCAACTTCACATCTAAAATGCTAAAGCAGATTCTTATTTTCTCAAAACAATCTAGTCATAAGACTTATCTAGTCTTCTGCTGGGCTCCTTACTCTGTTATTCAAACAGGTCTTCAAGCTTCTGTGCTCTGTAATCACTATGTAGCATCCTTGTGCTTACACTTGCCCACATACATTGTTTACCAATAATTTCTTATTTATAAACAATTCTCACCGCTTAATCTCCTTGATCACATTTCCCATGATCAATCTTAGCCATCAGATCTTCAATCTTGACCACGTTCAATGCATCTTTCAATCTAAAAACATTTTGCCTTGCCTCAGGACTTGTAGTCCTTTCTTGGAACTTGCACAAGGTTATTGCGGTTCAATTTGCGCTGTAGATCTTCCTGCCGATCTTTCACTGCTATAGATCCTTAACAAACTTCATGCGCGACATTCCAATCATTTATACATCTCTAGCTAATCATTGTCCTTCATTAAATAATTCTTGTATTCATTCAATGCGCTCTGTCATAACTCGGTTGCAACTCAGTAAATACTAAACTTACTCGGTAGACATTCTGCCTTCATTAACCGATATCGATAACCTTAGGGTTTACTGACTAGATTCCTTAGGGTTTAGACTAGGTTCTTTGCTCGGTGACATAGTATAGTATTAACCTTACAATTAACAACATATGTAAAATACCAAAACAATCTAAACATCATGATCTCATCATTGTCTAACTCGGTAATAGTTGCCCATTGAATAACTTATTTCTCCCCTTTCTTATCACATTCTTTCTATGTCTTTTACCAACATCTTAATTCTCTTCAAATCAATCTCCTCAAGATATGGCAACATCATACTGAATCAGAAAATCAATTTCTTGACATCAATGACAAAATAATGTTATAAAGATAGTTATCATCCTTTTTCAGTTATATCAATAATCTCCAACAACCTTCTCAATATCCTTAATGAATATCAACAATCTTTTTTTCTACTGAAAATGCCAACAATCTCCCCCTTTGGCATTGATGGCAAAACCAACAATTAAATGGTAATACCAACAAGATATATCAAATTGATTCAGATTCATATTGCTGTTAGACTTCTCTTGTTATCCTTGAGTTGTAGACTTCTTCTGAAAGTCTTCTCCCCCTGTCATTAGTGTTTTGTTATCTTCTTCATTTAGAATTTTTACCATTTAGTCTTCTCCTCCTTTGACAACAATGCCAAAAAGTAAAAGAACTAAATCATGATTTCTTCCTCTGTGAAGTGATTTGCCTTGCTGTGTATCATCCCAGTTTCGGTCAGAGCAACTTGTCTCTATTCATTATTTCCTGCACAGCTTTAGGTGTCCTCCTAAAGTGTAAATCAACATCAGTCCACACATAATATTCTATAGATTCATCGAATTGATGCTTTCACCAAACTCGGTCAGTGAGTAGAAGATAGGGGTAGGTCCCCTATCTTGCTTCTAAGATACTCAAAAGTGTCCCTTGGTAGTGGCTTTGTGAAGATGTCTGCTAATTGCTCCTTTGAACTAATATATTCCAGCACAACTTTCTTCTCTTGGAGTTCATCTCTGAGATAATGATACTTTATAGATATATGCTTTGTCTTAGAGTGCATTACTAGGTTCTTTGAAATGTTAATGGCACTAGTATTATCATAGAATATAGTTACTGGCTCGGTAAATTTTTCATTTATACCCTGCAACAGTTGTTTGATCCATGCTATGTTTGTGCAATTCAATGCTGTAGCAACATATTCAGCTTCTGTTGTTGACTATGAAATGCATCCTTGTTTCTTGCTAAGCCAACTTACTAGTCTTTCTCCTAAAAAGAAATCTCCACCACTTGTGCTTTTCCTGTCATCAATGTTGCCTGCCCAATCAGCATCAGTATAAATTTTTAAATCAAAATCATTTCTCTTTTCATATACTAAGCCATAATCTTCAATGCCTCTTTGGTATCTGAAAATTCTCTTGATTGTTGTCATATGGGTTTCCTTGGGATCTGCAGAGAATCTTGCAACAATACCTACTGCATGTGCTATATCTGGTCTACTATGCACAACATATTGCAACTTTCCAATCATAGATCGGTAAAGTGTCTCATCAATAAATGCAGATTCATCATTCTTTGATAATTTACACTTAGTAGTCATAAGAGTACTTACTGGTTTAGAATCCTCCATTCCAAATTTCTTCAAGATTTCCTTTATGTACTTGGATTGAGTAATAAAAATCTCATCTTTCATTTTCAGTATCTGTAAACCTATAAAATACTTTATCTCACCGATTAATGACATCTAAAATTCTTTTCTCATTTCATTTCCAAAGTTCTTGCATAAGGAGTCATTACCACAAAAAATAATATCATCAACAAATATGAGTGAGATCAGTATTCCATTGTTCTCATCATTCTTCATGTACATGTTGTTGTTTTCACTAGTCCTTATAAAACCAATTTTGATCAAATAAGAGTGCAATCTCTCATACCATGCTCTAGGTGCTTGCTTTAGACCATATAAAGCTTTGTTTAATTTACATACCTGATTTTTATTCTTGTCTTCAACAAATCCTTCAGGTTGTTCAATGTAAACTTCTTCTTCTAGTATACCATTCAAAAATGCAGATTTAACATCCATTTGATATACCTTGAAGTTTTTGAATGCAGCATATGCCAACAATGTTCTTACTCCCTCAAGTCTAGCCACAGGTGCAAAGGTCTCACCATAATCTATTCCTTCTTCTTGAGCATAACCTTTGCAAACTAGTCTCGCTTTGTTGTGAATGACCTCACCTTTTTCATTTAGCTTGTTTCTGAAAATCCACTTTGTACCGATTACATTTTTGTCCTTCGGTCTTGGAATTAGTGTCCATGTGTCATTCTTCTTGATTTGATCAATCTCTTATGTCATAGCATTTACCCAATCTTCACTGTTAAATGCCTCTTTTACTATTCTCGGTTCAAATTTAGAAATCAGACATGTGTTCTTTCTTAGTTTGTTCCTTGTCATCACTGGATCATCCTTATCTCCTATAATCTGACTTGATGCATGATGTCTTCTGACATATTTGGATAATATAGGCTTGGTAAGTTTTGTATGATCTTCTTCATCACTCGGTAACTGGACATTATCTTCATTTTCTTCAGCAGCTTTCTCGGTAGGTTTTGTATGATCTTCTTCATCACTCGGTAACTTGACATTATCTTCATTTTCTTCAGCAGCTTTCTCGGTAGGACTTCTCGGTTGAACATAAACAAATTCTTCATAATCTTCTAGTTCTCTGGAATTTCCTTCATCATTTCTTTTTGCAAATTCATCAATTTTCACATTTGCACTTTCTACTATTTTGTTAGATGATTTGATCAGACATTTAAATGCTTTACTTCTAGAAGAATAACCAAGAAATGTTCCTTCTTCACTTTTCTGATCAAACTTTCCATTCTTGTCATCTTTGTGAACATAGCATCTACTTCCAAAGATTTTAAAGTAACTTACATTAGGTTTCTTGTCATACCAGATCTCATATGGTGTCTTCATAGTTTCTTTCTTTAGTTGAACTCGGTTCAGGGTGTAAACTACAGTGTTGATTGCTTCTCTCCAAAATGTTTGAGGTACCCTCTTTTCTATCATCAGGGTTCTGGCACAATCCACAATTGATCTGTTTCTTCTCTCGGCTATCCCATTTTGCTGAGGTGTTCCCGGTGTAGACACTTTCCTTTTTATACCATGATCATTGCAGAATAAGTTAAATTCATCAGAAGTGAACTCTCGTCCTCTATCAGATCTAAGACATTTCAATTGTCTTCTTGTTTCATTTTCAACTCTTGCCTTGTACCATTTGAACATTTGAAAAACTTCTAATTTTTCTTTTAAAAACATGACTAACATCATCCTTGAGTAATCATCCACAAATAATATGAAATACTTATCACCATAATAACTTTGAACTTTCATAGGACCACAAAGATTAGTATGTACTAGATCTAAAATTCCTTTAGAAGTGTAGGACTTACTTGTAAAGCTTGATCTTGTCATCTTACCCATCTGACATCCTTGGCACATAGTATTCTTAGGTTTTTCCAGACTCGGTAGACCTCTTACTCGGTGCTTCTTACTTATTTTGATCAAATTATCAAAATTTGCATGACAAAACCTTTTATGCCATAACCAGGTATCATTTATCTTTGCATAAAGACACTTGTTCCGAGTTGAGTCAAGATAAATGTATTACCTTTTGTTTGTGTCCCGGTAGCAGCTAACTTTCCATGCTTGTCATGAACTTTGACAATTCCTTTCTGAAATTCTATTTGGTATCATGTATTGTTTAGTTGTGCTACACTCAACAAATTGTATTTCAATCCTCCAACCCAATATACATCATCACATTTAGCATTGTCAAGAAGTGTTATAGATCCTTTACCTTTCACCGGACATGGTGCATCATTACCAAATCTTACATAGCCTCCATCATAGTCTTCTAATTTAACAAACTTGTGTTTATCACCTGTCATGTGATGTGAGAATCCACTGTCTATGATCCAAGAATCATTATTATTTATGTGAGATACTAGGGCTTTCTCTTCATACCTTTCTTCATCAGATCCATCTTTAATAGCCACATAAACAAATTCCTCAGTATCAGTTTCATCACATTTGTCATCGTTGGATTCCTCATCAGCTATTAAGCATGTTTTTCTATCTCTCCTTCTGAAGTCTCAGTGTCCTCTATATTGGTTGTCTTTCTGCCTATTTTTTCGGTATTCTCTCTTTTCACTAGATTCTCTGTCAGGACAGTTAGAGGCCTTATGTCCTATTTTATCACAATTGAAACATTTTAAAGGTAGCTTTCCTTTATACTTACCTTTTCCTCTCGATAACCTTCTGGCTAATAATGCTTCAAACTCTTCTTGCTTCTTGATTTCCTCATACAATTTGTGCACTTTTTCCATGTTCTTGATAAATATTTCACTTGCTCCACTGTGATCCCCTTCAGAGTACTTACTCATTCTATCATTGTAATCATCAGATTCACCAAGATGAAAGAACTGAATGCAAATTCTACTTTATTTACCGAAGACCCACTGTTATCAAAATTACTTAACTCAAATGCATGTAGCTTATCAATAGTAGCATCCAAAGAAACTGGCATGTTAGGTACAGACCTTAATTCATTGATTGCAGAGACTCGAATGGCATAAGCAGGTAGAAGGCTTCTCAACAACTTACTTGTTATATCCTTTTCTTCAATAGTTCCTCCCGCTCCTTTAATTTGATTGACAGTCTCTTTTAACCTTGTACCGTATTGTGTTATGTTCTCACCTTCATTCATTCTCATGGATTCAAGTTGTCCTCTTAGACTATCTACTTTTGCTCTTTGAACATGTTCATCACTACCATAAACAGATATGAGCTTAGTCCACATTGCTTTTGCATCATTACAGCCTTTTAGATCATTAAACTCTGAGTCGGTCAATGCTGATGTTATTTCAATCATAGCTTGAATATGTTCTTGCTTTGCCTTTATCTCTTCCAAGGTCATCGGATTGGTGCTCGGTGCAATGTAATCATTCTCTAGATAATATGTTGCATATTCTCCAATTCTTGATAGATGCAGCTTCATCCTTTTCTGCCATGTGGAGAAACTTGACTTGTTCAGCTTTGGTGCATCCCTTTTATACATCTTTAGATCTTTGCCTCAAGTACCTTTAAAATTTTTCTTCCGGGGTCCAAGGATCTGATACCAATTCATAGTTCTAATACTAATTGTAAAGTACTGATGCCAATAGATAACAAGATGAGAAGGGGGGGGTGAATCAAACAAACTTAAACTTCCATGAAATCAACAAATTCAACCTTGGTAACATATACTTCAGCAATATAACCAAAAACTGCTAAACATGCAAACTCATTAACACATAATCATCACAACACATATAACACCAGATTTAACGTGGAAACCCAAATAGGGAAAAACCATTGTGGGATTTTAGACCCACTAAGAAATATACTCTTCTAGAGTATGCTCGGTTAAAAGCAAATCCTATTAAAGATTACAAACACATTGCTAGATGTGACCCAGTTAAGGGATTTCCCTCAGATTTGTTAGGATCTTCACTTTGTTAGAAGTGACCTTGTGAAAGGATTTCAAACGCTCATTTAGAATGTTACCTTGCTAGAGGGTTTACAAATAAGACTGTTAAGTCCACTCGGTTAAGAGATTTCTCTGTTACTTACAAAATAACAGTAATAAAAATATATCTGCCACTTCACATCTAAAATGCTAAAGCAGATTCTTATTTGCTCAAAACAATCTAGTCATAAGACTTATCTAGTCTTCTGTTGGGCTTCTTACTCTGTTATTCAAACAGGTCTTCAAGCTTCTGTGCTCTGTAATCACTATGTAGCATCCTTGTGCTTACACTTGCCCACATACATTGTTTACCAATAATTTCTTATTTATAAACAATTCTCACCACTTAATCTCCTTGATCACATTTCCCATGATCAATCTTAGCCATCAGATCTTCAATCTTGACTAGGTTCAATGCATCTTTTGATCTGAAAATGTTTTACCTTGCCTTGGGACTTGCAGTCCTTTCTTGGAACTTGCACAAGGTTATTGCGGTTCAATCTGCGCTGTAGATCTTCCTACCGATCTTTCATTGCCATAGATCCTTAACAAACTTCATGCGCAACATTCCAATCATTTATACATCTCCAGCTAATCATTGTCCTTCATTAAATAATGCTTGTATTCATTCAATGCGCTCTGTCATAACTCAGTTGCATCTTGGTAAATACTAAACTTTACTTGGTAGACATTTCGCCTTCATTAACCGATATCGATAACCTTAGGGTTTACCGACTAGGTTCCTTAGGGTTTACCGACTAGGTTCTTTGCTCGGTGACATAGTATAGTATTAACCTTACAATTAACAACATATGTAAGATATCAAAACAATCTAAACATCATGATCTCATCATTATCTAACTCTGTAATAGTTGCCCATTGAATAACTTATTTCTCCCCTTTCTTATCACATTCTTTCTGTGTCTTTTACCGACATTTTAATTCTCTTCAAATCAATCTCCTCAAGATATGACAACATCATACTGAATCAGAAAATCAATTTCTTGACATCAATGACAAAATAATGTTATAAAGATAGTTATCATCCTTTTTCAGTTATATCAATAATCTCCAACAACCTTCTCAATATCCTTAATGAATATCAACAATCTTTTTTTCTACTGAAAATGCCAACAGTTTGACCCATAGATAAACTTTAAGTGGGTTTTTGGGGGGTCAAACTAACTCTCATGGTTGAGGTTAAATCACATTTGAAGGCCCACTTGATATACCTATGGGTAAGAAACATTTTTAGCCATGTAACCACTCATGTGTGATTGCAAAGTCACTTCAAAAATGAGTTTTCCAAGATGGACGAAAATTCATCTTTTTGAAGATTAACCATTGGTAAGACAACCTTCCATTTTAGTAATTGATTCACTTACTTTTTTAGTTTCCATTTTTAGAAACCATGTAAGAGTTTGGGAAGACCAACCTATGGGATCACATCCTTTCCAAGGAACTTGGAAAGTGTGAGGAGAGCCTACTTAGGGAAGAAATTCAAACTTGGAATTTTGATCACCCACTCTCCAATCTTGGAGACTAAGTTTTCAAGTAGGAATTTAGATTGAAGAAATAAATTCTGGCTAAGTAAAGAGACTTGTAGGGGGAATTGGGCAGCTTTGCTACAACATACATACCATTGGCAGGAGTAAAGGTTGGTATAATGTTTCCCATAGTTTAGTTGTATTCATGTTGCTTGTGTGTTATTCTGATTTTTATTTGTGAAATGAGTGTGTTTTCTATATATATGAACTATATTTTTGAGTTGTTGTTACTTTATTTTCATTTGGGATTTCTTGTATTTATGTTCATGGGAGTCAACACTAAACTCACCCTGAGAAGGGAAGAGTAGTCTTGGGGTGAAAGGTTTTGAGACAATCTTTGGGTGTAGAGTCTCTCTTCTAGGAAGAGAGGGATAAACAAGGATCTGGGATCCTTGCTGCTTGTTATTTTTGTATAAAATTTGGGGGTCATAAGGGGAGTTTTGGCTTGAAGCCTTTAGGGATCATAAGATATTTTTTTGGTCATGTGAGAGACCAAGTAGGAGGTTATTTTAGCCTTGTGAAGACATTTGAATGTAATAGTTTTATTGTAGATCTCCCCTTAGATTCTTGGTCCACCTTCACCCCTTGTTTTGAGTCACTTGGTGATTATGTGCTAGCCTTGGGTTGGGAGTTATGTGTGGATATGTTTTTTCCTTTGTGAAATCTGAAAATATGTTTGTGTTTGAGTATGCTTGTATCCCGTTCGGTTCTTGGTTCTCCTAGCTCGGGGTGGCCTCTTGTAGGCCTAGGTTGGGAGGTGAGCCTCCATGGTCACAACCAAAGCTAGATTTGCTTGCAGGTCTACAACTTGTGTAGAGGATGGAGAAAAGCAAGAATTCTAAATGGCTATCAAAGTGTGATTGCAAGTGCACCTATTTGTTCATATTCATATTTAATTTCTCCTATACATTTGGTTGTAATTCTGGAAATAAAAATTGTAAGAAGGAAAGAGACTATGAATTCCTTGTATTCATTATATTCAAAAATGTATTATTTTCCCTATTTAGTTTACTCATTATCATGAAAAAAATTTAAAGTTGTAGGTCTAATTTCAGCTGTAAATTCTCATTGAGGAAAAGAAATGAGTAGCATTGCATTTAAATAAATTGCAAATTATCTCCATATTCAGTTTTTGTTGTTAAATCAATTTAGTAGGTTAGTATATACATTCAGATTTAAACAATATATCTTCTATCCATTTATTCATTTAATAATATTTTATATATGTCTAAATCTGCAAGTAGTCAATCTGTTAGTAAAAAGATTTTTAAATCAGAAATTATACTTGTATATTTCTGATTATATATATATAACCCTAGCTCTACCCCATCCCAGCCGCTGTGGGGAGTGCCCCACATGAACCACGACCCACAAGGTGGCTCGCCTCTCCCACTCTGCCTCCCCCCCAACCCCCCCTCTCCCGCTTTTAAAACCTGCAACACTAGCAAACATTGTCGCCTTGGGTGGAATACATGGCCCTGCATAAAAAGAATACGTCCCCTGCATAACATGAAAAAGAAAATGAAATCCCTTACTCAATTAGGGTTAGAAATTAAAAGGGACAGTTAGTGTATTAAAAGAAAAGAAGCCCTAACATTTTGAAATGTTAGGGTATTTTCAAAAAGGTATTTTGAATATGGTTTAATAATATAAAACATACCCATAAGGTATGCTATTAAATTAAATAACAATTTAAAATTTATATACATAGATTTAAATATGTACATATAAAAAGGACTTATATATGTATATAGGTGCATGTACATATATATGTTTGATATGAATTGGGGGAAAGTCCCTAAATTTTAAAATAAAGGAAATGTATTGGTCACTTAAATAACAAATGTAAATATAAAAATAAGTTAATGTAAGTTAGGAAATAATTGAGCACTTTTTAATCATGGATTTAAATTAGTTCAGAGGGGAAACAATATTAATGATTTAATATTATAATTAATTTGTATTAATATTAATATATTAGGTTATATGATTGTTTTAATAATACAAGGAAATTATATTAACAATAATATAGTTAAATTGAAGAATTCAAATGGGCGATTTAATTAACATTAAAGTTGTATTGTCAGTATTGGAATATTTTAGTCAGCTTTAAATAGCAATGGGAATTATTAATAAATTAAAAGAAATAGAAATATAATTTATTAGTGTAGACATATAAAAATGACCACTTTCCTAAATGAATATTTAATATTTATTTTAACCCCTTTCCTCCTATTAATTAAATTCTTCACATTCATCTATTTAATTGAATGAATTACTCAATTTATTTAATTAAGTTCACCTAAGCCTTTCCTAGTCTTTAATTAAATAAATCACTTTATTTAATTAATTCCCCTTTCTCCCTTTTTAATTAAATTTACATTTAATTAAATTGATCTTTGCAAATAAATAAATCTAATTTATAAACGACTCACTTGTAGTTTGCCAATGATACCATTCTGTTTGGCTCGGCCTGTAGGAGAGAGGCAAGGACAATAAAATCATGCCTCGATGATTACTGTATGGCTTCCGTGCAGAAAATCAATTAGAACAAATTTGAAGTGTTTTTTGTCAACACTCTGATTAACTTGCAAGGTGTCTTATCAAGGATTCTTAATCTTAGAGTTGCAAAATTCCCAGGGAAATTTCTTGGAACCCCCCTCTTTATTGGCAATAACAGAACTTGCTATTGGAAGCATCTTATTGATAAATGTAAATCCAAGCTTGCAAATTGGAAAGGCAAGTGGTTATCTTTTGTTGGGAAACTCACTATGATAAAATTGGTCTTCTTTGCTCTACTAGTTTTTTTCATGGTTTGTCTGAGATTACCGATGGCAATTGAAGATGAATTGATCTCTATAATGAGAAATTTCCTATGGAATGGCTCAGATGACAAAGGGAAATTTCCTCTAATAGCTTGGGAAAAGATCTGTCAACTAAAAAAGGCAAGGGGTGCTAGCATTCGACAAATTTTGATTATGAATTTAGCTATGGGAGCTAAATTGGTTTGGGAAATTTGCAGTGGTGGTAAAAAAAAATGGGCAAGGATCCTAAAACATAAATATTTGGACTCCCTGGAGCCAAAAAGGTTTCTCACTATAAAAAACCCCCCCAAAGGTTCGACCATCTGGAATTTTATTGTGGAAAGCAAGGAAATCATAAGTGATCAGGTTACCTGGGATGTCAAGAATGGAAGGGATGCCTCCTTTTGGTTTGATTCTGATGAATACTAAGAGGGGGGGTTGAATTAGTATGCCAAAAATCTTTGTACTTAAACACTTTGCAAGACTAACAGTAAGCCGGTAAAACAATTTAGCAGACAAACCGGTTAACACACATGCAAACCAAATAGCAAATAATGCATTCACCCATAGAAGCACAAACACCATAACACAAGAGATTTTGATGTGGAAACCCAAATGGGAAAAACCATGGTGAGATGGAACTCACAAGTAACTATTTGCAGAATAGAAACCAGACCGGTTAAGGTCAGACCAGTTAAGGTCATACAATGTTCTTTACCAGAACAAATCCTGTTAGGAATCTCAATCTCTATTGGGAGATAAGTCTGATCAAAGACTACCTTGCTAGAGGATTTTAGATCCACATATGTGAACCACCTTGTTAGAGAATTTACAAAAGGCTTTTGGGCCTACCCGGTTAAGGGCTACAGACTTGTCAAAGATGTGAGTAATCAACAAGTGAGTGATCTAGCTAATAGCACAGATTGCATGATTAGATCCTTGATAGCTCAATCTTAATGCATTCCAGCAGTACTTCAGTCATCTACACATTCATACTCTCTCTAACTCATCAACCACCTTAAACCATAGCAACAACATCAACATTTTTTAAACCCTAGACATGATGTCCTTATAAAGGAATCTGATTTCATGTCGGTCCAATAGGATTACGATACAATTTCCTAGGTTCAATGCATCTAGGCATATTATGTAACACGACACAAAAAGCATTATTAAAGTGTCGGCACCGTCAAACAATCAGTGGATGGTAACTCATCACAAAATGCTGGTTGGTAGTCACAGAGTATTACCGGTTCATACAAAATACCGGTTCAAGAAAAATACTGATTGTCAGTTTGACAAAATGAAGACTGGGAAATAAGTGTTATGCTACTTTGATCCTTCGTACCACTTGAGATCCTCGAACCACTTGGGGTCAACATACCGCTTCAGATCGGTAATCACTTTCTGCAAAACACCAATAGTCTAAGGACTATAATGCATCATACTGGTTGGAACAAGTACCGGTTGAGGTTTATCTTATACATACAAAAGTGATCTCAATGCAAGTGTGTGTCCATCAATGACAATCACAACAAAATCATCAAAAGTGCCAATAATCTCTGCCTTTGGCATTGATGGCAATACTTAGGAAATTTTGACATCTAAGTGTTTTACAACAAAAATATGCCTGGATCAAAATTACTCCCCCTAAGCATATACACCATCCCTTTTGCAGAAAATACAATGTATACTACTTCTTATCAGAAATAACATGAAAGTATACATCAAAACATTCAAAATTTATACTTCTCCCCCTTTTCCAACAATGACAACAAAATATTACAGACTAACACCTGTGTCATTAATATTAAAAGAATAAGAGTTTATGACAATAAAGAATAAAACTTGTCAAAAACAGATTTAAAGTCTTGCAAGAATTGTTTCATAGATAAAGACCAGGACTCAAGTAGGGAGGTGGCTACTTCTTTCTCTGTCTACATCTGGGAGACCTATTCTTCCATGGCGTCTATTGTGCTCATCTCCTTTGTTGTCGTTAAGGCATCCAGATTAAGATAGCAGTTCTGAAGTATTTGCAGATGTGGGAGTAGAACCAGTTGTAGCTCCTGTAAATCTCATGATCGAGTGCTGATCTCATGCTCTATTTTAGTTGACTGGATATGAAACCGGTGAATGGTTTGCCCATAAGTTGTAAAGGAGTTGTAGTCACATAAATCTGTCCACTTAATTAAATGAATACTTAGTATTTATTTGATTATTTAACCATCAATTAATAATTAATTAAATTAATATTTAATTAATTCATCTTAACCCTCTTCTCCTATTAATTAAATAAATTATTCAATTTATTTGATTTAATTCACTTAACCAAATTCATACCATTAATTAAATAAATAAATCATATTTGTTTAATTAAATCTTCTCTCACATTTAAATAAATAAATATTTATTTAAATCCCCCAAAATCCCACCTCTCACATTTAAATAAATTAACATTTATTTAAATCACCTTTATCCTCCACCCACTTGTATTTTCCTACAAAAGCAAGTTGCACAATTATTTTAAATAAATAATTTATTTAAATCACCTTTATCCTCCACCCACTTGTATTTTCCTACAAAAGCAAGTTGCACAACTATTTTAAATAAATTATTTATTTAAAATCCTATTTATCCTCACCCACTTGAAACCTTTAATGGTTTCCCTTAAAGTATTCAAACTTGATGGCTTTAAAGTCTTCAAACTTGATGGCTTCCTTCTATAGTCTTCTTAAGACTTTAATGGTTTTCCTTAAAGTCTTCAAGCCTTTAATGGTTCCCCTCAAAGTCTTCAAGCATTTTAATGCTTTATCTTCCTTTTTCTCATTTAAATAAATTAATATTTATTTGAATATTTATCCAAATACAACTTGCACACATTTATTGAAATAAATGAATTTTTATTTTAATAAAATCTTATTTTCCCTCACCCACCAAATCCACTTGCAAAATCTAATCCCTTTCTAGATTCTTCTAACCCCTTCCTAATTAGCCTAATCCATCCCCTAATTATTGTCACATTCCTAAGCAAAATGGAGTCATTTCTCAAAGCCTAAAAGTCTTTGATAACCATTAAAGGCTTTCAACCTTCAACCACTAAATGTCTTAAAGTCTTGGATAACCTTTGAAAGCTTCCAACCTTCAACCACTAAATGGCTCAAAGTCTTTGATAACCATTGAAGGCTTCCAACTTTCAACCACTTAATCCCCCAAAGTCTTCAATAACCATTAATGGTTAATTCAACCCTCCCACATGGTTAAAACATTTGTTTTGACTCAACCTCTACCCAACCCAAGGGTCTCATCAAGCCTTCAATGCTTTGACCATGATTATCTCTTAATCATTTGCACAAAGGTTTATCCTTGGATTAATTCCTAATTCAGTGGGTAATCCTAATTTAGGCTTGACTCTTAGCCTTTAGATAACCATGAGGTCTTCTCAGGCCTTTAATGCCTCCAACCTCTTCTTTCAACCCAACCCTATGTTGACATTTGTCACCATTTCATTGGTGCCAATTGTGCACATGGATCCCCAACTTTCAATCCTGACCCTTGTTGAGATTACTCAATCTCAACCATCCATTGCTCCATTTTTCCTATAAATAGAGCCCATTCCTTCATAATCCAGATCCTAAAAACTTGTATGCATTTAGACTATAGACATTTTAGAGAGCATTTTAGCATAAACAATCTAATCTTTTGTCTTTTGGTTAAAATACATCATTTTAGCATTACTATTAGCTTTTCATTTCATGTTTAGGAGCTATACTACAATCTCAATCCTCCATAAGCATCCATAGTGCAAAAAGCTGCTGAGAGCTACACTATTTTGGAACTTGGAGAGGAGAGGAACAAGGGAGAAAGGAGCTAATATCATGTTAAGAGATAGTTGGAGACATCTCATTGTCTTACTTCTTTAGTTAGATTCATTAGCATGCTTTTAGTGTCTCCTTTGGAATGCCTTCATATGTTTTAGTTTTTGATTGATTAACGCTAACGTCTTGTGTGTTTTGTGTTGATTGATCTTAAACTAACATTGTGCCATTTAGGAGGGCATCATTTGGTGAACCCGACGTGAATCCAACACCAAAAAGATCAACTTTTTTTTTTTAACCAATAACATGTTTGAATGTTGAAAATGTCACACAGGTTGCGCTTTTGACACTGTTTTGGTGCGTTTGACATTATTTTGGCGCTATTCACCCTGATTCAGTGCTTTTCCCTTCTTTGTCTTTCCCTTTCTTTTAGTGCGTTTGTGTTAAATAGTGCCTCTGTTCAAATGCAGACTAGCGCTATTGTAACAAAACGTTGTACAAATCACCTTGTAACCAAAAAAAAAAAAACCAAAAAATAAAATAAAAATTAATTAGGCTTGTAGAAGCCCACCAAATAGGCGGATTTTACTAACTATTTTTCTCTTTTGTGCAGATTTAAATTAGATTAAAAAATAGATTTATATTTTTTTACTAACTTGTTTTTTGAAGTTGGTTTTAAAAATGAATTCACTTTTTATTTTGGTTTAAAATTAACTTCACATTTCAACTTTGGGCTTTTAAAAAAAAAAAGAATCACATATTTGTTTGGGGCTCTTAAAAAGAATTTCATTGTTCCAAGGTAAAAAGAACCACAAACTTATACAAAAACAACTTTATTTTTTTTTGCAAGTTAGGAAACAAACTTCGTTTTGGTGCTTAAAATAAACAAGGCAAAATTTATTTCTTGCATCAAGATAAAACTCACAATCCACACTTCCATTTTTGGTGCAAATAAAATTCACAATCAACTTGTCTCATTTTTAAAGCAATTTTACTTCATGCAAACGTGTTTTTCATTAAGTTGACCAGGATTTTCAAATTCTAGTTTACTCAAACAATTGCCTTTGAAAATTAAAAAGAACACCATGATTGTTGGAGAAACATCTCCAAATAGTTAGATCACATTGCAATGATAGATTAAAAAGAACAAGTGTTTTTCGTGCTTGGCACACTTGTGCAAAGAGTTGGTCGAGTGGTCCTACTTCTAACACACACTATCCTCTCCCTTGGCTTTCGTGGTCCTAGGTGCAAGAGAAAAGTGTTAGTAACACTCACATTTTATCTTTTTAAGAGAGGCCTGTCAAGGGATCGATACTCTTGGGAACGACCTCGAGCAGTAAATCCTTCGAGCCGCTATAGAAATCAGGTGAGAGCGAAAGCTGTAGCCTTGGGTATAGCTGTTCCTACAGTGTAACTGGCCGAAAGGACAAATGGGCCCCACCACCAGTTACAAGGCTCTTAAGTGAGTCACTGCAGAATGAACTTATGTCCAAAAACATCGAACATGACTAAACACCTTTAAGTAGTAGCCCACCTGTTCTATTGATTGAGGATATTTGAGATATAATTTAGTGCAAGAGCATAGATGGTTTTGCTCCCAAGATACTCACCATACATATTTCCTTGAGTAGAAACATAGCTTTTTGAAAAGTCACTTGTGGCTTGATAAAAGTGGTGACTCCCCCATCATAGGGATCATCTATTTGTTATGCTCGTGCAAGACTTAGTATATCACATCCTTACCTGCCAAGGCGGGATTCATAAGGTATGTAGTACCAAAGTCGAAGAAATATCAAGATGTGGGCTAAATTTATCACAACTGGCCATTTGACCTTAGGGATAAAAAGTGTTTGAAGTGTGTTCATTTTACAGACCTAGAGCAAATTGAGCCGACTTCAGGCTTTGGAATTACACCTTAAAATAAATCTAAAGGAAGGGTCAAAAACAAGTCCAAGGATTGGGTTAATCTAGACCCATACTCATTTGTGCCTTTGAGGCTACAATCTTGTGTTTGTGTGCTTACTTTGTTTTCTTGTCAAGAAAAAATCAGAAAATCAAATCCCCAAAACAAAGTACTCATCCAACATCTGTCAACACAACCAAAAATACCAAAAACAAGGTGCAAACAACAAAGAGACAAAATTTATGACCATTCTTCACATCTTGCGAAAGAAGAAGTGTCGTCAGAATATTACCTTGAAAAGAAGACCATTAAGCTCCAAGGCTTTGATCAAAAGGAGGAAATTCTTCTATCTCAATAGACAAATCTTTGTCTCACATAGAGTCTTTCTACATCGCATGCGTCTGTACCTTCAAGGTAAAACAAACGAGTTTGATTCAGAATCATTGAACCGCAGAGCTTTTATGCAATATAGAGCTCTGAGTTATCACAAAAATCAAGGAGGAAAGATTAATCCTAACTTTTTCCCCAACATCTGTATCACCTACAACACAGCTCGAGAAGTGCCACCAACGCCTGAAAGGGAAGAGATAGAGTTTGTCCCATTTGTAACACAAAGTTTTTATTGAAGTTGAAAACATTTTCATCCATCATCTCACTCATACATCATCACTTCATCATCAATCCGTCCCAACTCTCAAAACATTAAGAGGTTCTTGTCCCAAGTTCTCTTTTAGATATTGCTTGAAATCAAACACATCACATCACTTTTTAGATTGTTTCTACATCTAGGATAAGCTCATCCTAAGAGACACATCTACGCAGGTTAAAACTAGTTCATGAGTGAATCCTCTCATTGCTAGGTAGTTAAATCTGTAACACATCTCAGATTTCTCTGCACCTTATCACATCAAAACTTATCAAAACAAGCAAGCAATTCAAAGAAGGAGTTTCGGTTACATCTACCTTAAAAGTGCTAGAGATCCACATACAACACAAATCACCAATCATCAATCTTTCATTTCATCACCAACTCATCATCATCTTCAATCAACTTCAAAACAAACTTGCAAACAAAATGGCTCAAACCCGATCACGATCAAGGCAACGAGAAATAGAAATTGAGGAAGAAGAGGACAACCTCAATGAATTTCAAGAAGCACTTGGAGGAAATGGGAATGATGAAAACCCAGGTACACCCACTCCTTCAACAATCGAAAGGGTTCAGCATAACCCTCATTTTAACAGATTATTTGATGAAATACTAAGGAGCAACACAGATGCTCACTTCTTAAAACTCGCTCAAGAAGGAGCCAAACTCCCCTCAGACTTTGATCTTGCCCAATTAAGACAAGCATCAGAAAGACAAAGTCGCCATGAGGAGGAAAGGCGTAGAGATCCCATCAGATATAACATCCCTCGAGGTAACCCACCACCTCCTCCTCCTAATGAAATGGAGATGTTGTGGCAACAAGTTGAGAATCTCGCCCAACAACTTCATAGTGGTGTTAAGACCAATCAATTCTCACTTAACGACATCTGTCCCTATCCGTTTGATAGGAATCTTTATATGCCACCCTTTCCACGCGGGTTCGAAACACCAAAATTCGAAAAATATAGAGGAAAGGGAGATCCCCGCGATCATGTCCGAGAATTTCATTCCGCTTGTCTCGAAGTTGCATATGAAGACACATACTTAATGCGCCTTTTTCCCCAAAGCTTGGGAGGAACAACCACATCATGGTTTTCCCGACTACCAGGTGGCATAAGAACATTTGAGGAACTCATCCAAAAGTTCCTATCTCATTACTCTTATAATATTGAACGCGACATCACCATGGCTGATCTATGCAACACCAAACAAAAACTAGGTGAATTATTCTCAGTATTCCTGCAACGATGGCGCCAAATGTCTAGCAGACGTTCTCTTCAGTTACCTGAATGAGAACTAGTGGAAATTTTCATTTCCAACTTAAACGAAGAAATGGAATTTCACCTGGATGTCAAAGATACAGATTCTTTTAACGATATGATCACCAAAGGCATAAAATGTGAAAGGGCACTCATCAAAAAAGGACTCATCAAAATCTTTAATGAACCAAAAGATGGTCCTCACCCGCGCTTCAATAGTGATAAACCAAACTTCTGGAACAAGAATAAGAATATCGTCAATGATGGGGTTGTGGATGCTCGAACTATCCAAAATGCACAACCTGTGGTGCGATATGCAGGACAAAATCCTCCACCTCAGACTAACACAAATGGTCCTCCTAACCAAGGTCGCATCACATCTCAGGATGAACCAAGACCTCATCCACAAAAACAAAAACGCACATACACTCCCTTAGGGGAACCCATTGAAACAGTGATGCGACAACTCATTTCTCAGAATTTGATCACTCTACCTAAGTTATCAAATTATGAGCCTCAAGTCAAACCGGCATGGTGGAGAGATACTGAAAATTGTGAGTTCCATCAAGGAAGAGGACACAAGACAAGTAATTGTCACCGATTGAAAGATCTCATTCAGGATCTTATTGACCGAGGAGAAATTGAAATTGAAGGGCATGACCCAAAAACAACCAATAATGATCATCAGATGTTCAAGAATCCACTTCCATCGCAAGATCAAAGGGGTCCTTCC
This sequence comes from Cryptomeria japonica, assembly GCF_030272615.1. NCBI lineage: Eukaryota > Viridiplantae > Streptophyta > Pinopsida > Cupressales > Cupressaceae > Cryptomeria > Cryptomeria japonica. The sequence goes on along the minus strand of NC_081407.1, from coordinate 5,400,470 downwards.
ACTTCCATACGAGGTCCTGATACCACTGATTATACGCAAGCTGCGTATAATTACACTGTCAATCACCTGTATGATGCTAGTGAACAAATTGCAACTATCACCTTCAAAAATCCCACCTCAAATTGCAATGTTGTTACACGTCGTGGCAAGGTCACCATAAAGGCAGCTTCACAAGGCACCACCTCCATCCCAAAGCAGTACAATCTTGTGGAACAATTAGACAAAACCCCTGCGCTTATATCCATTTTGGAGCTTTTGCGTCTGTCACCCTCTCATAAAACTATCTTGGATCAAGCACTCCAAGAGGCGTCAGTCCCTGCAAACTTGAATACGGACCAATTTCAAGCCATGGTTGGAAATCTAAAGTCATCACCTTGTCTCACTTTTTCTGAAAGTGACAACTCTTCGTTCCAGCAACCTCATAACGCCTCACTCCACATTGAAGGCTTTGTCAACCAACACAGGATCAAGCGAGTCTTGATCGATAATGGAGGAGGCCTAAACATTTGCACACTTCAGTTGGTCACGGCATTGGGATATGCAATAGAATCAGTGGATCCTCGTAAGAAGATCACCATCAAAGCCTATGATGATGTAGAGCGTTCATCCAAAGGAGCTGTGGTACTACCAATCCGAGTGGGCCCTGTGGTAAAGCATATCATTTGTCAGGTTCTGGACCTTCCTCTGCCATATAATCTATTGTTAGGTAGACCTTGGATACATGCCATGCAAGCTGTTCCATCTACCTACCATCAATGTATCAAGTTCCCACATAATGGTGCAGAGGTCACAATCTTGGGCGATGCAAATCCCTTTGCATTTTGCCATAATATCAGCCATCAACCAGAAATTACTGTTCCTAATAATAGAGAAGCCATTTCCTCCACATCATATGTAAGTCCCGCCTCTCTTGCCAGTTCGAACACCCCTATACCCAAGCAAGAAAAGCTTAAGATGAAAGTAGCAGAGGAAGGTCCGGGAGAATACAACTTGAGTCAGCTCTTTTGTGTGGGACAAATGCCCACTTCTCCTAGAACACATGGTAAACCACAGCAGTTACTCCAAAAACCCATAGTCACGCCTGCATGTGCTTTGACGCCTTTCATCCTTGGGAAGAGTCAAGAGGAAGAAACACAAGATGAGGACCTAGCGGAATGGATCTATAAGGATCCCATCACCACTGACAAACCGCAAGTTACACTTCCTACAGAACAGTATGGTAAAGGCCTCCTCATTATGCAAAGAATGGGGTATGATGGTCAGAGTGCTTTGGGATACTGCAAACAAGGACGACACGAACCGCTGCTACCGGAATTCAAGCCCAAAGGTAATACAGGCCTAGGTTTTGAAAAAGAGATCCTTCCTAAACTCAGATTCAAAGCAAAACCTAGCAAACCATTTTGCCCACCTACTGCAAAGAGGACACCTTTCATAATCAAAGCACCATCAAACACTATCCCCACTGCCCCATCGAGGCTCACAAACCCACCACAACCATCTACAATGCCAATCATCCCACCAAACGAACCAGTAATCCCATCAATAACACCAATAGCAGCAGCAACTGTATCAGAACCCGCAGCAACATCTATGGCGCCAGTAATTCTAGCAGAAGCCACTGAGTCACCACTGCCGATACTTCCAGTGACAAATCCTTTAATCTCCATCATGGTTCCTACAGCACCGATCACTACAAAGATACATAAACCAATCACACCTGCCGTGTTCAACTCCAAAGACATCCCAGTATGGTATAGCAATCGGATGCTGGAAAGTGATTCAGAGACCGACTCACATGAGTGGGAATTTGATTCTGTACAGCTTAACACTTCAGATGAGGAAGACACATCACCACCTCCGCCACGCAAAGACATCCCTGTTTACGGAGAAGCACAGATAAAGACCACTTGGGTACCTGAGCTGGAAACATCTTCCACAGACCCTACGTCTCATCCTACGCCTGATTCTGACAGGGAGAGTACCATCAACAACCTTCACCACACTGTCTTAACCCTCACTGATACCTCTAATGAACTTAATCTAATCGATGAAGTAATGCCCATTATCCACCCTGAACTCATTGAATGGAACCAATCAAATCCCCCATGTCTTGACCTCTTCCAGAACGATGAGGCTATCATTGACTTTTTGGAATTAAGGGATAATCTACCCAGCGGGGATCACAAAGCTGGATTCGCCATTGAACTTAATAGCGCCGCATACTTCGGGGCGGATGCCAAACCCTTCAGCTGCAAAAATATAACATTAAAACATGGATCTTCCAGTGAAAACCACACTGTGGCACTGTTTGATCCAACAAAAGTAAAAAGAAAGAGCGTATCCAATGGTGAAAACCTCTCTGAGGCGCCTGAGGATGAAGGGTTTGACATTCTCCCTGCTAGTACACAACAGGAACGATCTACGATTCTTATTGAGGAGACCAAAGAATACAATGTGGGGACTCCTGAAAATCCTCATATCATACATTTGGCATCTCTTCTCACTCCAGAGGAACAACCTAAACTTATAGAGTTCTTCCAGAAGCGTCAGATCAACTTTGCATGGTCATATGCAGACATGCCTGGGCTTGATCCTGATTTAGTCATGCATCACCTCACCGTAGCAGAAGGAGCCAAACCTGTCAAGCAGAAGCTTCGTAAGATGCATCCCCAGATTGCAGTGCTAGTCAAAACAGAACTCAAGAAACTCCTAGATGTTGGTTTCATTAGACCAATTGATTATGCAGAATGGATCTCCAACATCGTGCCAGTCGGCAAACCAAAAGGGGGCATCCGCATTTGTACAGACTTCAGAGATCTAAATAAGGCTTGTCCTAAGGATGACTTTCCTCTACCAAATATCGACATCATAGTGGATTTGACAGCAGGACATGCCATGCTTTCACTCATGGATGGCTTTTCAGGATACAATCAAATAAAGATCGCACCCGAAGATCAACATAAGACAGCCTTCACATGTCCATGGGGCACATACTGCTGGAATGTAATGCCTTTTGGTCTAAAGAATGCAGGAGCGACCTATCAAAGAGCAATGACCACCATCTTTCATGACATGATGCATACTATGATGGAAGATTATGTGGATGATTTACTAGCAAAATCACTTACTAGAGAAGGACATCTCCACATCTTAGATAAAATCTTTGATAGACTGGAACAATATCATGTTCGACTCAACCCAAAGAAATGTGTCTTCGGAGTAACCTCCGGGAAACTTCTAGGATACATTGTCTCAAGCAAAGGCATTGAGGTCGATCCAGCAAAAGTTAAGGCAATCATGGACATGCCACCTCCAAAGAATATCAGTCAGCTAAGGACATTACAAGGACGGCTTCAATCCATCTGAAGATTCATTACACAATTGGCTGATAAGTGTCACCCATTTACACATCTGCTACACAAGAACATCCGCTTTCAGTGGGATGCTCGATGCCAGCAAGCATTTCAGACGCTTAAAGACTATCTCATGAATCCACCATTGCTGATGCCACCAGATCCAAGTAGACCATTATTACTCTATATCTCGGCAACAAGTACAGCATTGGGTGTACTACTGGCACAACATAATGCAGAAGGAAAAGAGTGTGCTGTATACTACATCTCTCGCACACTGGTTGGCTATGAACTCAATTACACACCTATTGAGCGAGCTTGCCTAGCAGTAATCTTAGCAGCCACTAAATTGCGACATTATCTATTGACACACAAGGTACAACTCATCGCAAAGATTGATCCACTCAAGTATTTACTCAGCAAAGCAGCATTGACAGGTCGCTTGGCCAAATGGGTAATGATTCTAAGTGAATTTGACATCGAATATGTGGACCGTAAATCTATCAAAGGTCAAGTTATTGCAGATCAGTTGGCCGATGCGCCACTCATAGGTGATCATCCTCTTATTTCCAATTTTCCAGATGAAGAGATATTCATGATCACAACAGCACAACCATGGAAGTTATATTTTGATGGTTCATACACTAGGCATGGCTCGGGGGCAGGCATTCTGTTTATCACACCTCAAGGTGATAGCATCCTGAAGTCTTACAGGCTCACATTTCCATGCACAAACAACATAGCAGAGTATGAGGCCTTGATCACAGGACTCAGGTTAGCCGTACAATGGAAATTACAAGAACTGCAAGTATATGGCGACTCGCAACTGGTCATTCGACAAGCAACAGATGAATATCAGACCAAAGATGATAAACTCATGCCATACAAGCAAATGGTGGACACTCTAAAGACATCATTTACTACTATCACTTTTGAGCAGATACCAAGAGATCAGAATCGAGCTGCTGATGCTATGGCTACTATCGCATCTCTCCTAGATCTTCCACAGAATTCAACACGCTACGAGTTCTTGGTAGAACAGCTTTGGATTCCCGCTTATGATATCCCCGAATCCGAAATGATATGTCGCCTTGTTGGTTCCGAATCCCCATGGTACGGTGAGTTCTACACCTATCTTCACGATCATACTCTTCCTCCTAACCAATCAAATAACCAACGAAAAACCTTTCTCCCTAATTTCCTGTTCTTTCTCTATGGCAATGAGCCATTTATTATCTAGGGATTTATACAAAGAATCCGGTGTCTCAGATCTAATTTCTGAGGGCAACCAGTCATTAGCACATAAATACCTTATGACTTCTTTTTCTACTTCTTCTTGTTCTTCATCATTAAAATCATCAAAATGATCTACTAAATCATTTAACAATTTTCTCCTAATGTTTTTAATTGTTCTTTGACAATGTGTCAAAGGTTTGTAGGAAGAAATGTCAATATTTACTGGTGCAGATGATGCCAGTTCATTCTTTGTCTTTTTCCTTGCTTGCCTAGTCTTCTTAGGCTTTTCCTCAAACACAATTTCTTCCGAGTCAGGTGAATTGTTCTTAGTCTTTCTCTTCCTCTCGAAGACTTTTGCAGGTACTGCTTCCGGTTTCTTCTTAGCAGGTGACCGCTTGGTCACTTTAGGACTAGATGGAGTAACCGGTGCCGATGTTGAAGGCACTGCCTTTCCTTTTTTTGCTAAGGGTTCTTCAACCGGTGTTACCCTTTCTAGATAGGTGTCGGTTCTCTTTGCCTTAGGATCAAGAGGCGAGGCAAGTAGGGTAGAAGCATACCCGTCCAGCATATCATACATTACTTCATAGCCCATAGGCTCCACTTCCTCTTGTCTTGGCTCGACCTCCTCCATTATGCACACATTAGTTTCGATGATGAAGCATATGTCCTCTTGATACTTCTTGACTACGTCACTGGATATCCTTATCCTTTGGATCATCTTACGCCTGAACTCGTCAAAGTATTTGTTCAGCACTTCCAGATAGCCGGTTCCAACCATTTGTAGGCTCTCCTTGATTTGTTTTGTTACTGGTTGATCAACAGACCACTGAATGTCACCTACTCCTAGAAAGTAGCCTTGAAAATAAAAGAACAACCCAACCAGTAGTTGTCCGAATTTGAATCTTAGTGCATTGTCCTATTTTATTGACTTAAGATTCAACATAAGTTGTCTTTAAATGCAGGTGCACAGATCAAACGATGCATCTTCCTTCATCATCCTGTAAGCAACATTTACCACTACAGTAGAGACAGAATTAATTTTGCTTACTGAGAAAGTCCGGTAACCTATCACCATGCAGGCATATTTGACCAGATCGTCCTTGATTGAGTTGACGGTCATGCCTCATGAGTCGTTCACTGAAACGGCGAGCTTGGTCATTTTAGTCTTGCTGACCTTCCTTAGGGCTGGCACTTCCCCTGTATTGCAGAAACCAGTGACAACATGAATTTCTTCTGGTGTGATATCATGCATCCGCTCAAGGTACATCTTGTCACCATGTACCCAGCTCAGAATAATCCTAATATGATCATTAGAAAATTCTTCAAGAAAGTAAACTGCATTATGGAGTTTCTTCTTTTCCAGAATGCTGAATTCTAGTTTAATTTTCTTGTCCTTTCCACAAAATAAGCTCAGCTGGGAATGGATCACAAGAGACCCTAGGTCTTCGATTTTACAGTCTATGTAATCAGAAATCCCTTCTTCTACTATAACACCAGCCGATACTTGAGATAAGGCATTATATTTTGATTTTTGTTGTATGAAATTCATAGACTCAACAGTTGCACTGGAACTATTAGGAGATGTGGAAGCCATTATAAATGAGGATTTATGAAAAATACCTTCACAAATTGAAATTTAGGGCTTCGCAATTTGAACTTTGCTTTACACTTCTTCGGTTGCACAATCACCACTTTGCGTTCTTCTCTTGACCGTTTGCAATTAGCTTCTGAATCTCCGTCAAGATTTCTAAAATTCTCTGAATCGCAGCACAAATCACTTTTTCTTCGCTTTGCACTTGATAAACTTCTTTGCTTGAGAAATGATAGTGAGAAATGATTTGAAAATTCCTTTTAAACATATTCCTCACTAATCGTAATTAATGCTACACCATTAGGGCGTAAACCCTAATTTGCCTTTTACCATTTTTGATCTTCTACCAAATGACAGGTATCGCATACCAGTTAAGGTCTTTTACCGGTGTAAACTGAGGGTTCGAAACATTTCACCATTTTCTCACCCTAATCTTTTATGATGCTTAGTTTGCCAGTTCCGTTATTTCCACACTAGGTGCAGAAACCGGTTCTTCTTGTAACACTGCTGGTTTCTTCTTCCAAGTTTTGTTCATATCCACTTGAATAGTGTCAATATCAATCTTTCCTTCCGAAGTGACCGGTATATCATCTGATATATTCTTTCTTGATCAACAGAATCTGGCAATGTGACCCCGTTTGTTGCAGTGATAGTAGACCATTCCAGGTGCTCTCCAAGGTCCATTATTCATGTTGTTGTTCCTCCTCCTGCATGTTGCAACAATGTGACCATGATTATGATAGATCAAACAGTTTTCTCTCCATCTAGTTGCCGCTTGATAGCCACCATTTCTTGACTAATGATTGAAGGCATTAAACGGGTTGTGATTCCGGTTCACAAAAGGTTCAGGACCAACTCCTTGAGTCCTCTGAGGATATCTTCCACTGTTGTTCATAACAGACCTGCATTCAGATGCTCTATGCCCAAACTTGTTGCATGCATAACAGTTGCCATTGAATTATAGGATCTAGGCTTATCATTTAGAAAATAAGGAAAATTCTTGTAAGTCTTACTCCTACACACATTGGCAGTATGTCCTTCTTTAAGACAGTTAAAGCAAATAGGTTTAAACCTTTGCTTACCTTTATCCTTTGATGTTAGTTGTTTCTTTGATGCTCCAGCACTTGTACCAGAGGTCTCACCTTCCTCATGACCAGAATAACCAAGTCCATTAGTATTCTTGACAGGTTTGGCAGATTCGAGCTTTTGCTCTAGCTTAACAGTACTTTTGTTGAACTTGGGAAGTATTTCCTTTGACTCAGAGAGTTCTTTGGAAATAGCAGCATTTGTTTCCATCAGGTTTTCATTCTTAGAGATGGAAATGTTCAGTTCTCCTTGCATGTCTTCCTTTTCCACTTTGCTCTCATGGAGTTGAGCAGTTAGGGCACTGATCTCTTGCTTCAGCTTGGAGATCTCATGATCTTTTTCTTTCACCAGATCTTCAGTTATCCTCTGGTTCTCAAGCTCTTGACACATTCAGATAGTCAGTCCTTCCAGCTCCTTTCTTAGATTGGAGTTTGATTCATTCAGCTTTTCTACTTCTTGAATTAGGGCTTCCATTTCCGCTTCATCAGAAGAACTATTTTGAGATAGCTCCATCAACTTTTCAACATGTTCTCTCCTCTTTGCTTGAGATGCCTTATATTTGACCATAAGATCATCATAGGCTTGCTCAGACTAAGTGAGCCGATGAGTAAGTTCCCTCAATGTGTACTCCCCCATATCTCTTTCCAAGTGGTTAAACTTATAGAAAGGTTGGCTTTGATACCAATTGATGAATACTAAGAGGGGGGGTGAATTAGTATGCCAAAAATCTTTGTACTTAAACACTTTGCAAGACTAATAGTAAGCTGGTAAAATAGTTTAGCAGACAAACTGGTTAACACATGTGCAAACCAAATAAAAAATAATGCATTCACCCATAGAAGCACAAACACCATAACACAAGAGATTTTGACGTGAAAACCCAAATGGGAAAAACCATGGTGAGATGGAACTCACAAGTAACTATCTGCAGAATAGAAACTAGACCGGTTAAGGTCATACAATGTTCTTTACCAGAATGGATCCTATTAGGAATCTCAATCTCTGTTGGGAGATAAGTCTGATTAAAGACTACCTTGCTAGAGGATTTTAGATCCACAGATGTGAACCACCTTGTTAGAGGATTTACAAAAGGCTTTTGGGCCTACCCAGTTAAGGGCTACAAACTTGTCGAAGATGTGAGTAATCAACAAGTGAGTGATCTAGCTAATAGCACAGATTGCATGATTAGATCCTTGATAGCTCGTTCTTAATGCATTCCAGCATTACTTCAGTCTTCTACACATTCATACTCTCTCTAACTCATCAACCACCTTAAACCCTAGCAACAACATCAATATTTTTTAAACTCTAGACATGATGTCCTTATAAAGGAATCTGATTTCATGTCGGTCCAATAGGATTACAATACAATTTCCTAGGTTCAATGCATCTAGACATATTCTGTAACACGACACAAAAAGCATCATTAAACTGTCAGCACCATCAAACAATCAGTGGATGGTAACTCATCATGAAATGTTAGTTGGTAATCACAGAGTATTACCGGTTCATACAAAATACTGGTTCAAGCAAAATACCGGTTGCCGATTTGACAAAATAAAGACTGGGAAATAAGTGTTCTACCACTTTGATCCTTCATACCACTTGAGATCCTCGAACCGCTTGGGGTCAACATACCGCTTCAGATCGGTGATCACTTTCTGCAAAACACCAATAGTCTAAGGACTATAATGCATCATACTAGTTGGAACAAGTACCGGTTGAGCTTTATCTTATACATACAAAAGTGATCTCAATGCAAGTGTGTGTCCATCAATGACAATCAAAACAAAATCATCAAAAGTGCCAACAGATTCTTGGGCTGGTGAAGCTGCCTTATGTCTCAACCCTTCTCTGCAACCTATTATGGTAGAAACTTGCCGCCTCTGGGGTCACAATATCTATGATTATGGTTACCCCATTCAAGAAAATGGCGTGGCTAAGTGGAAATGGAACTCCTTGGATCCCTTGGACTTGGATCAATACCAGAAAGACATGTTTGCTGACATTCTCAGCAAAAGGGTCATTTTCCCTTCCCTTGAAAAGGACATTATTAAGTGGTGCGGTTCCTTTGATAGTAAATACAAGGTATGTTTTGGTTACAAACTGAAAGAAGTGGCTATAGACAAAAAAGATTGGCCTGTTAATCTTTTTTGGTATTGACATCTCCTACCCAAAGCAGGTTCATTTGCTTGGCTGGCTTGTCAAAGAAAGATTATAACTAAAAAAAGACTCCATTCGATGGGCATCAATGGACCCAGTAGATGCATTTTATGTCAAGAGAAAGAGGAGATTGCGGATCATCTACTTCTCCACTGCAAGTTCTCCAGTCACTGTTGGTGGCATTTCATGGGAAAATTGAGAATCTTTGGCCCCTTCCCATCAAGGCTAGATGAGTGGTTTCTGCAATGGCCTAAACCGAAAGGAAAGGCTATATTTGTTGATTTACTTTATATTTTACCATCTCTTCTAATTTGGGAAATTTGGAAAGAAAGGAATCGTAGAATTTTCCAGGGTAAAGAGATGAGCTTAACGATTCTATGTGGGAAAATTGAGAACCATCTGTCTAAGCTCCTGAATGAGGCTGCTCAATCCAAATCATTAAAGAAAAATATACATACGGATTGGGATTGGAAGATTAAGCTGGCACTTCTAAATCTGCTCATTCCTCCGCTTTTTGGGAAGGGATCCCCGGTGGATCAAGTCAATCCAAGATTGGGTGTTAAATGGGAAGCACGAGAGCCTGGGTGGTTCAAGGTAAACTTTGATGGTGCTTCTGCTGGTAACCCGGGTCAATGTGGTATTGGATGTATATTGAGGAATTTTGATGGTATTTGTATAAAAGAAATCTTTGAAAAGATTGGAGTTGCTACTAATAACGAAGCTGAATTCAGATCGGCTTTAAGAGGACTACAACTAGGGATGGAGCTTGGGGTGCAGAGAATTCATCTAGAGGGAGACTCACTAAATGCGGTTAATGTTGTCCATTGTAACAACACCCCTAGTTGGCACCTTAACCAGTGGCTTCAACCAGTTTTGGTGCTGCTAGCCACCTTTGATGAATTTCAGATTAGCCATATTTATAGGGAAGGCAATGGAGAGGCTAACAGACTCTCTAAAAGGGCAATTACCGATGGTGACCCCCCCTAGGCACTCTGATTGGGTCTTTCTGACTGGGTTGTCATTCTAGATGAGCTTCCACCGGTTGATATGGTCCGATTATCTTGTAGGTGTGGTGCTTTCTGGTTGAGTTTTTCGGATGTGGTCTCTTTGTATTGTCTTCTCCTTCTGGCTGATATGTTTCTCTGATTGACCTATCGGTGATGATGCTAACTGGTTGCATTGCCTGCACTGGTTGATATGGATTCCCGATTATCTTACCGGTAGTGGTGCTTACTAGTTGAGTTACTTGCCGGTTGTGGTCTCCATTTCTCCTTTCGACTGATATGTTTCTCCGATTGACATACCAGTTGTGGTGCATACCAGTTTTATTGCCTCCCCGGTTGGGCCTATTTATTTTTTACTTAACCTAATGGTCGTGGTTCCCGGTGGATTGATCGACTGCTTGATTTGGTTCACCAGATAAGTTTTTGTCTTGCCACTGAGATGTGCCTCTCTGCCGTCAATATTGATGTGTGTCGGTATGCCCCCATGGCAATTGGACATATGCGGACCTTTAATTGATATCTAGTTACGACTAGATCCTATCAGGACATGCATATAATTACTTGATGGAAAAAAAGGGTCAACATTAAGTTGACAAATTTTATCTCAGAAGATGATTGGACACTGTCACTTCACGCGTGTGTGTATTCAATAGGCATGAACTACTTTCCAGGTGCTCGTATCCCCTGGTTTGATGTCTTGCTTCTTAACAAAGGATTGCCCTCATTTCCCCATCAAACAATTGTATTTTTCGCTCATGACTTGCAATGGAATCCCCAATTCTCCTTGAAGCTACTTGTCGACAGATGGCCTTCCTGGGCAAAATCACTGACAAACATTTGTATGAGGTCCTCTACTCTCGACATCCTCTTATACTTCATAGCTTTAAAATGATATTGGGGAAGGAATTCCTTATGGCATATCATAGGTATAGAACCAATACAAATATCCTAACCTTTTTCCTTGCAATGGTGATATACAAGGGGACTTGCAAGCAGAGAGCAAATCTTTTAACTCAAATGGTGTTTAAACATCGTCTGCTGGGGGAAATTGATGCCACATTAGACAACATTGATGGAAACCTGAGAATACCACTTCCCCAAAATTACTATATGTCCTTGGGCAATGGCACAGAGGTGAGAAAGTTTGTGATTGTGAACTCTCTGGACTACAATGCTCTTCAAGAAACCTGGCCTGCCATCATTAGGAATATTGAATTTCTGTTTAAAGCAGCAGACATTCAAAATGGCTTCACATCAGAATGGAGGGAAAATTATCTTCGAGATGAAGGGTTAGCAGGTGCAGAAGGTTTTGGCATTCTAGAAAATGGAGATTTGGTTGATGGCAATGTCTGAGGTTTTGGGCTTGGTGAGGAGTGGTTCCCAAATGACTATCGACTCCCTAGGGAGAAGGCTGAATCAACTTCTCACTTGACCTATGGAACTGAATGCCCAATAATCTTGGATGCGGCTTGTTCTCCTGTGGACGATGCCTCTGAAGAACCCTAATGATTTCGGTTGTGTCACCTTTCTCATGATTCTCTATTTTTTTTTTATTGTTCTTGTTTGAAGGCATCTGGATGGTTCTGTTATATACTTCCAGCGTTTGTCGACTAATGTTTTGTACTTTTCCACCCTCCATTGTTGGTTTCTTCTTGTATGTGGTATAGAGATAGGGTAAGGGGTTTTCTTCCTGGTTCTTTCCCCCTACCGCTCTCACTAAATTAGGCCTTGTATTCTCCTATTTTGATTAATACAAGGGTTCTGCCCCTCTGCAGTTATTTACTTATTAAAAAAAAAAATCTAATTTATTTATTTTAATCCCCCACTTGTATTTATGTAAGTTGCATCTATTTGATTGAATTAAAGCAATTTTATTTTAATTAAAATCCTTTTTCCTCCACTTGCATTTTCCTACATCTCCCACTTGCCTTCTAAACCCCTTCTAGATTCTTCTCATCACTTCTAATTTAGCCTAATCCATCTCCTAAATATGGTCACATCCCTAAGCAAAGGGAAGTCACTTCTCAAAACCTCCAAAGTCTTTGAAAACCATTAAAGGCTTTATGTCCTGAACAAGTTAACCCTCAAAGTCTTCCAAACCATTAAAGGCTCTTACATAACCATTAATGGTTAACTCAACCTTCTTGCATGTTTAGAGACTTTCTCTCTTACTCAACCCTCATCTAACCCAAGGGTCTCATCAAGCATTCGTGGCTTTAACCTTGGTTATCCCTTTAACCCTTGCACAAGAGTTTACCCCTTGGGTAAAAGCTTTATCCAATGGATGACCCTAACTCAACCTTAACCCTTACCTCCTAAGGTAACCATCATGTCTTCTCAAGCATTTAATGCTTCTTACATCTCCTCTCAAGCAACCTCTTGTTGATAATTGTCACCATTTTATTGGTGAGAATTGTAAACATGGATTGATTAAATTTCAATCCTGGCCCTTGTTAAGATTGCTCAATCTTGACCATCCATTGCCCTATTTTTCCTATAAATAGAGCTCTCATTCTCTCATATTGGATATAGAAGTCTTTGTGTATCCAACTTATAGTCATTTTACTAAGCATTAAGCCTCTCTTTGTTAAAACACATTAAAACATTTAAAAACATTTTAAATAGAATATCCATGTTAGACTAGTATATACTATTAGGATAGGATTACTAATCTTTATCATAGCATCATATTCATACTATTTTAAATCATTCTAGTTTCTATATTATACATGTTGTAGGAATGCATTCACACTTATAAGAAAACATCACTTGTTCTTGGAGTTGTCATTCCCAAGTCACTTTGCTCAGTGATCTGAGAGAAAAGACCTTGACTTTAGGGATCCTGTGAGATAGAGAACAATGAAACATCCCTTGGGAAGTTGAGCTATTCAATATAGCTCATATAACTTGCACCAAGAGTCCCATTGGTGTGTGGACACTTTGATACTGACTTTTACATTTATGTCTCCCACAAATCTTGCACACATTTCTCGCACCCACTGTGGAGCTCAAACCCACAACCACAAGGCTTGAACCGAGGGAGTTTATCATTGAAGGCCGAACGGAAGCCTGATTAAGAACCTTAGCACTAGAAACTTTGAGCTGAGTCAGTATCCAAACATTTTCAACATCATAGTGCAAGGGTGGGGAAGAATCCACCCCCAAAATCACTCACCATATATCTCCCAAGATAACTACTCAATTGTGAAACAATTCACTTTGAGTTAATTTATGACAAAAGGCAAAAAAATGGGCACCCCCTAGGGGGTGACAAGGCTGTTTGAGTTGACGGAGTATCGAGACTAGTGGGCTATGATATTGTTTATGACCCTTGAATAAAGAGTCTACTTGATTTGTCTTACTTGTTATCTAATCCAGTGAAAAGGGATTTGAACACATCCTCACAAAACATACATGAAATATCTAGCATAGGCAAAATTTGCTCTCTTTCATGTTGTGTTTGCAATTTATTTTTCTGAAAATCATCCATCCAAAACACAAGTCAAAATCCCCAAAAATAGCAGACGCAAAGAAATCAGGGCAGCTTAGCACATAGGAGAAACTTCTTAGTGTGTGTCAACCTTTCTATAGCGCATTTCAACCATAACATAGCACTTTAAGCAATCATATTAGCACATAACCAATATCCCACTGATAAAACTTTCAGTAGCACATCTTAAGGACATATTAACGCGTGACTCTTCCAACCAAGTCATTTTCAAACAATCTGAGTCAGCGCATGGGAAAGGTAGCTTAGCGCATAGAGAACTTTCTATGGCACATATAGAAAATTCATTAGTGCATCCAATCTCTATTTTAGCACATTCAAAACCCAGAAAAACAAAGAGCTAATCAGACCCTTTAGAAAAATTTCATCAACAGTCTTGAGTACCCTTTTTAGTATTTTGTCGAATTCAATAGTCAGAATCCAAATTGAATTATCAGAGAAAAAAATTCCAAAATCAACAAGGAGTCCTTAGAATAAATTTTTCAAATCTTAAACTAGCTCGAGATAAGACTTCATCCAAACAAAATTAGGCAGTCTCATAACATTGATCAAAATTCCGCCATCTAATGGATTCTATCAAAAAAACATACCTAGTTTAAATCTTTAAGTTGTCAAATCAAGTTTCCAAATCGGGAAACTTTTATCCATATCATTTGACACACTTTGTCATGGAGGCGAATCTAACTAAGCCTCTACTTGATAAAGTAAGCTTAAGTTTTCAAATGAAGTATCCAAATCCAACGTCAACAACAACCATTGATCATTCATGTATGACCACTCCTCATATTTTGAGAAGAACAAGTCTTCATCACAAAACTAAGTTGAAGAAGAGACAACCTAGTTCTAAGGCACTTGCAAAAAGGAATAAGTTTCTCTACATCAATTGCCAACTCTTTGCATCACATTGCGCATTCTTGAGTCACATGCGATTGTATATCCAAGGCAAAACAAACGAGTTTGACAAAGAACCTTAAAGAAGTAGAGCTTATATTCAGAAAGTGGCATTCAACCAGTGCTTAAATCATGGAGGAAGGATCAACCTTGCTTTGTTCCCACAATTATATATCACTTATAAAAAAGCTCGACTTGAACCACCAACACCACCCAGGACTCCCATACAAAACGAGTAATTCATCACAGTAGAAATTTACTAAATTCCTACTGTCACTCAATCTCAGAGAAACAAACAAAGAGAATCACAACCAGAATCAAGTATGGGTTGTAGATTTTCTAACCCTTTTGATGAGTATGATAATATGGGAGATACAGAGATCACCGAGGGACTTCTCCAAGAGTGTCAAGAAAACCCATCATTCTGAAGGCTCATGGAAAGACTTATTGAAGCAAACAAGGAAAAATATATACTCATGCTAACTAGCAAAGGAGTTAGACTTCATGAAGATTTCGATACCGAAAACTTAAGGATGTAGATGAAAGAATATTTACAACAAGGTCTAGAAATTACGCCTATCAAGACCAACAAAGAGAAGAAGAAACACATGACTTGGAAATCATACATGAAAAAAATAACACCCCTAAACACAACCATGCCCAAAATCAGGACAATCTTAATGAAAGGGAGGAAGCCCTCCCTCGATGTACAAATGTGCCCATGGTTGCTCTTACACAACATATCCAAATGCTACAAAGGCAAATGCAGGACATGCAACAAGGAACCATGATACAATACTCCCTGGACAAGATCTGCCCTTATCCTTTAGACATGAGATTAAACATGGTACCTTTTCCCCCAAATTCAAATATACCAAAGTATGACAAGTACGATGGTAAAAGTGATCCCCATGATCATATTCGGGAATTTTGTACCATAAGCCTAGAGTTTGCTCATGATGAAACTTACTTAATGAGACTACTCCCAAGAAGTTTGGGAGGGCAAACAATGGAGTGGTTATCTAAACTCACACCTCCCATCAGATCATTTAATGAGTTGGTAAACAAATTTATCACACAATACTCCTACAATATTCAACACGCCATCACCATGTTGGATGTCTGTAAAATAAAAGAACAATGAAACATTCATGGTGTTTCTTCAGCATTGGAGACACATGGTTTCAAGATATCCTCGAGACATGCTTGAAAAGGAAAAGATGGAGATCTTTATCGATAATCTAAATAGTGAGATGAGTTATCAACTCAAACTCCAATGCATACCATCTTTTGCCAAATTGATAGAAAATGAAATCCAAGTGGAGGAAGTCTGCATCAAGAAAGGAACATTGAAGTTCTTTAAGGAAGGAGATAACTCATCAAACACTCACCCCTTTAACAATAACAACAACAACAACAACACTTTAGACAAATCCATATTTTGGACAGGAAACAAAAAAATTGTTAACGATGGGGTAGTTGAGGCTAATGATGTGAAGTCCAAGCAACCAGTTTTGGCTCTATCAGGTAACCCACAATCTTAGAAAAATCAAAAGGGTGTTAATCAAGGCACTAACACTTATCCTCAAAAATACAAATCAAGGACCTTCAATTTCAAACACCAATAACCAAGGCAACAACACTAACTGAGGGAATAATGCAAACTAGAGAGGCAAAACCAACACTTTCCCAAATAGACGCATCTACACACCATTGGGGAAAACCTTAGAATCAGAGTTTTGAGAACTCCTGGCAAACAAAATTATCACATTGCCAGCCATAAACAACTTTGAACCCCATGTCAAACCACCTTGGTGGAATGGCTCATATTTTTGTGATTTTCATCAAAACAAAGGACATCACACAAATGATTGCATGAGGCTTAAGAACATCATTTAGGACATGATCGATAGAGGTGATTTGATAGTTGATAATCTCAAAACAAATGGTGACCATGACATCTTTAAAAATCCTCTTCCAAATTACAACAAGGGAGGAACCTCATCATCAAATGATACCAGAGGAGTTCGTATGAATCACATGTACAATAACACCATAAATCACATATCAACAAATGACAACCAGATAAATGTCATAAAAATCAAGGACAAACAAGATCATGTGTCAATCAATGTGACAACCAGAGCTCAAAAATACGTCTTGAAAGGGGATACATCAACATCTACCACTATTCCCAAGACTCAATATAATTTGGTTGATCAACTGCAAAGAACTCCTGCTCAAATATCCATACTCGAGTTACTCAAACTCTCACCAAAACATAAGGACATCTTAGAGAAAGCACTTGCCAAAACAAATGTTCCTAAAGATCTAGACATTAATAGATTCCAAGCCATGGTGGATCATATGACAGGGCCTCATAACCTTACATTTTCTAAACATGATGATGTCTCCTTGAATCATCCGTATAACAGTCCTCTCCATATTGAAGTCTTAGTCTATAAACATAGAGTTAAAAGAGTGTTAATGGATGGAGGAGTTGGTCTCAATATCTATACTTTAAAACTTATCTGTGCATTGGGATTCTCTGAGCAGTCTATTGATCCAAACATGAAGATCACTATCAAGGCCTATGATGATGAAGAAAGGTCATCCAAAGGAACAGTGATACTGCCTATTCAGGTAGGACCAATACAAAAGGACACTATGTACCAAGTCTTAGACATAGAAATAACATACAATATTCTATTGGGTCGTCCTTGGATACATGAAATGCAAGCAATGCCTTCGACATACCATCAATGTATCAAGTTCCCATATAATGGACAAGAATTTCCATATCTGTCGATAATAACTATTTTCAGCATTGCAATGCTATGGGGGCAGCTCAAGATAGCCTGGTTCCACACAATAGGGAGGCTAAAGCTTCCTTAGCATTTGATCATCATTAAGAAAATCTCAAGTCTTTATCCATAGACTTCAAACAAAAGATGAAAATCAAAGATCAAGGCACAGGGGAATACTCTTTTGAATCCATGTGTCTATCAAAATTGTCAACATCACAAAAATCTTATGGATGACCCTCGACATCAACACATCAAACAACACAACCCATCACCAAGTTTTATGGCAAATTTATCCAGCTGGGCACACTAGAAAATGAATCAGAAGAGAAAGACATCCTTAGTTGGCTATACAAGGATGAGGAAGAAGTTAGAGATGCTACTCTAAAGGTGGCCATACCAACACAACAATATGGAAAAGGATTTCTAATCATGCAAAGGATGTGATACAACACCAAAGGACCTATAGGCAAGCATCAGGAAGGCATTATAGAACCGCTAGAACCTCCTTCACAATTTTCACGAGACAAAACAGGACTGGGATATGGACACACTATACCACCTAGGCAAAAACAAAATAAATATCAGAAACCTCAATGGAAAAAAAAGAAGAAATACAATGAAAACTCATCATAGGAAGCGCTACACCAAGAAGCCAAAATGACAAGGAAATAGCAAGAACACCAACACATAGAGAAATGAAAAGAGGAACTGGTCATTCAAAGGGAAGAAGCATCTTATAAGAAAGTGCATCATGTGCAAGAACCTGTTCAAACTAAGGCAGAGTCACCACCCGAAGAAATCATTATTCCCCAAGGAGAAATAGTGTATGAACAAATGCAAAGGGTACAAGCAGGCTCTGATTTTAAATTAGAAAAAACTACAAGACTGGTATCAATTATCAGAAATCTTTTCTCACCCTACAACGTACTTGTTAGCAGTAGTCAGAGACTCTGGGACAATACTTTTGAAACCGGTTCTAATGACTATGAATGGGATAGTTGTTCAGATATTACTGAGGATATCAAGGAAGGTACTATCCATTCACACACACCCCTTTCTCAGGAGGGACAAGGCGCAAAGTCTTGATCACTTGAATTTGGACCACAACATATCTACGAGGCTAAGGAGAACAAGTAGCAACAATATGAACAAGTTTACATAGAAGATGATACCATCGAAGACCTTGAAAATATCATTGACCTAACCAGCATCCCTAACAACTATAATGCTACCACTATCATGACACTTACCGTAGTCGATCTTGACCCACCAAATGACTCTCTACCACTCGTATTTCCTGATTTAATAGATTGGGAAGAACCTGAACACCATGATATACCTATTTTCCCAGATTATGAATACATTGTCCTATATCTATGTATGGCCAACCCAAAAACATGCTCTACTAGTGAACAAAATAACGATATCTGCAATCAGGGGAGTGCCAAGTCTTTTAGTCACAAAAATGAAAGAAACAAAGGGTCTAATATTGAAAACCAATCAATGGTAGTATTAGATCATAAAAAAAGTAAAAATAAAGGATACATTTGCAGGTGAAAACCTTTTTAAGGCACCTAAAGATGGGAGACTTGACACTCTTCCTGAACACTATCAAAAGAGGTCACCCATATCGATCGAGCCCGTTCAATCAGTAAATATTGGTACAGAAACAACAGTCAAAGCCATACACCTAGCAGAATCATTGACAATAGAAGAGCAACCAGATTTTATCAAATTCTTTAAAGAAAAGAAAATAAATTTTTCTTGGTCCTATGATGATATGCCTGGAATAGATCCGAACCTGATCATGCATCATTTATCCATCACTCCAGGAGCTAAGCCAGTTAGACAAAAATTAAGAAATATGAACCCGCATGTGGCATTGTTGGTCAAAACTGAACTAAAGAAGTTATTAGATGCTGTATTCATTTGACCTATAGACTATGCTGAATGGATTTCAAATATTGTACCTATTTTAAAACCTAACGGAAGCATCAAAGTATGCACAAATTTTAGAGATGTCAACAAAGCCTATCCAAAGGACAACTTTCCTTTGCCCAACATCAACATAATTGTGGATCTAACAATAGGCCATGCAATGTTATCATTAATGGAGAGTTTCTCTGGATATAATCAAATCAAAATTTCCCCATAGGATCAAGATAAAACTGCATTCACCTGTCCATGGGGAACGTATTATTGGAACGTCGTGCCTTTTGGCTTAAATAATTCTAGGAAAAATTATCAAAGAGCCATGACGACAATCTTCCATGATATGATGCATACCTTCATGGAAGACTATGTGGATGATTTACTGGCTGAATCATTCACCTAAGAAACACATTTGGGCATATTAGATGAAATCTTTCAAATATTGGAACAGTTCAAGGTCAGACTCAACCCTAAGAAGTGTATCTTCGGGGTCACATCAGGCAAACTATTAGGCTACATTGTGTCCACAAAAGACATTAACGTAGATCCAGCAAAAGTACAAGCCATCATGGAGATGCCACCTCCCAGGAACATTAGCCAACTCAGATCTCTAGAAGGATGGTTGCAGTCTATTAGGTGATTCATAGCCCAACTAGAAGATAAAAGTCTACCATTCAATCATTTGCTACATAAGAACACACCTTTCAGATGGGAAGCCAAGTGTGCAGAATCATTCTACCAATTCAAGCAATACCTAATGAATCTACCATCTCTGGTACCAACAATAGCAGGAAAACCACTCATTCTCTACATATCAACAACAAAAGTATCATTGAGGGTATTGCTAGCACAAGAAGATCAAGAAGGCAAGGAAAGAGCTATATGTTACATCAACATGAAATTAAATGGATATGAGGTAAATTACACATTCATTGAGAAGGCTTGTTTAGTTGTAGTATTCACCTCTCAAAAGTTTCATCACTGCATGCTAGCTCATACAATCAAGCTAGTAGCCAAAATTGATCCTCTCAAGTATTTACTTAGCAAAGCAAAGTAGCTCTTACCGGACGATTGGCTAAATGGGTCATGATTCTTAGTGAGTTTGATATCTAGTACATAGAGCATCGAGCTATCAAAGGACATGTAATTGCAGATCAACTGGTTGAAGCACCACTACCAGATAAATAACCAATGCAGGTGGAATTTCTGGACATGGATGTACTCACTATCGCACCCAAACAATGGAACCTGTACTTTGATGGTTCTTATACCCAACACGGATCAGGTACCGACATCTTGTTCATCACTCAAGAAGGGCACACAATTCCATGATCTTATAGACTGATGTTTCCATGCACCAACAACATCATTGAATATGAAGCCCTAGTCACAAGAATCAAAATGGTTGTGGAATGGAGAATCATGAAATTGAGAGTCTATGGGGATTCTCAATTAGTCATTAATCAAATCAACGATGAATATCAGACAAAGGATGATAAACTAATGCCCTATAAGAGAATGATGGATGATTTCAAATAGTACTTCGTACACATCACCGTTGAACAAATACGAAGATTGGACAACAGAGCGACTGATGCAATGGCCACTATTGCTTCATTGCTGCAAATTCCAAAGAAATAGAGTTGTTATGAGTTCCTAGTAGAGATACTATTTTCCCCAGCTTATGACAATTCTGCATCCCAAGTCATTTACGCCTTAACCAGTTTAGACTCCCCCTTATAGAGACAATCTATGAATATTTTAAGAACAATACCCTTCCACTTGACCTATCTCGTAACCAAAAACACAACTTTATGCAGCAAGCCACCCGTTATACCTTAACTGCTGACACACTTTACCATCAAGGTCTAGATGGTACTCTTCTTCATTGCCTTGATCGAAATGAATCTGACTCTTCCTTACACGAGCTTCACGAGGGTATCTATGGCACGCATTCAAGTTGTCCTACTCTCACCAAAAAACTTCTAAGAATGGGATGTTACTGGCCGACAATGGAGAAAGACTCATATCAATTTGCAAAGAAATGTCCTAAGTGCCAAATCCACGACAATCTTATCCATGCAACAGCACAGGAGCTACAACCATTTACAACATCTTGGTCTTTCTATCAGTGGAAACTTGATTTAGTAGGGAAAACCCATCCTTCCTCTTCAAATGGACATAAGTTCATTATCATTGCGACAAAGTATTTCACAAAGTGGATTGAAGCAGTCTTGATGACCACAGTAACTGGAAAAAAAATTGCCTCATTTATTCTCAATTATCTAATTTGCAGATATGACATTCCTAGTTCCATCATCACAGACAACAGGCATCCTTTCAAAAATCAAGATGTATGAGAGTTATGTGAAAGACTCAAAATCCAACATCGCTTCTCTACACCTTACTACCCACAGGGGAATGGTCAAGCAGAAGCATCAAATAAAACAATCTTGAAAATCCTCAAGAAAATAGTAAATGATGCGGGTAAGGGTTGACATGTACAATTCAATCTGGTACTCTAGGCATATAGAACTAGCATTTAGACACCTATAGGGGCTACGCCATATTCATTGGTGTACGGATCAGAAGCAATTCTTCCTCTGGAGGTAGAAATTCCATCTCTCAGAGTATCTTTGAAAGGCCTCATACCATACGAGGAATATCAAGTAAACAAAATGCATGAACTAGAGCTTCTAGATCAAAAATGACAACATGCCTATGATCATCTCAAAGCATACCAGCAATGAATGTGCAAAAGCTACAACCACAGAGTCATCCCTAGGGCTTTCAAAGTCGGTGATCTTGTACTCAAAGAAAATCCCAAAAATCAACAGGATCGAGAAAAGAAGGGGAAGTTTGAACCTAATTGTTTGAATCCCCATGTCATCATCTCAGCCTATGGATCAGGTGCTTATCAGATAACAAATTTAGAAGGAGAAGTGCTTGATGAACCAACCAACAACATCCATCTAAATAAATTCTACACTTGAGTCATCCGATGCACGAAAATGTTTCAAAAAAAAATCACAAAAATAAAAAAGTGCAATAAAACCAAGAAGTGAAAACCTAGCAACATGTGTTATTTGTGAGTGAGTGGATCCTTTATCTATCAATACTCATATCTTTTAAATCCATCCACGTCTCAACTAATGACCATCGCCCAAACACTTATTCATGCAACATTATCCCAAACATACTTAGTGTAGTCATTGTCCTTAATTATCTGAAGATCAGTTCATCATATCCCACCATGGCTTGGTGATCACTATATATACCCGCATCAATAGATATTTGTAGCTAAGGGAAGCATTCCTCTCACTTTAAGCAGTTCACAAACAAATAACAAGAATCACAACATGCTAAGGAAACAATGTCAACAACTGCTCATCGGGCTAGAAAACAAGACAATTATCCAACTAAAAACTTTAACACACACATGATGGATGATTTTCTGAATTATAATTTGTTTACATTTAACATGAGGTTTTGACTATTTTGAATCTTAAAAATTTTGAACATTAGATCACCTAAGCTACTCAAAGATGCATTCAGCTAGAGAAGCAATGAGGGAATCTAATATTTTCTTTAGTTTTTTGTCTATGAGGCGATCATTCGTATGGTGCAAATGTGTCTTGAGACATGATTGGAAACATATCATTGAAGACATTGTTCCACTTTGCACATACAAACGGTTAACTCTTGTCTATTTTATGCAAGAAACACTTAGGTCATCTTGGTTCAATTATATCTTGATGCTTGTGTTGTCTTGCAATATCAAACATCCATGAAAGTTTTACTCAGGTCATTATGGTTCAATTATACCATTATGCTTGTATATGTTGGCATTTTTGATGATTATGTTGTGATTGTCATTGATGGACACACACTTACATTGAGATCACTTTGTATATGCATGAGTTATGCTCAACTGGCAATTGTTCCCAACCGGTATGATGCATTATAGTCTTTAGACTATCGGTGTTTTGCAGAATGTGTTCACCGGTCTAAAGTGGTAAGAAGACCCCAGCGGTTCGAGGATCTCAAGCGGTACGAGGGATCAAAGCGGCAAAACACATATTTCCCAGTCTTCATTTTTGTCAAACCGGCAATCGGTATTTTTTATGAACCGGTAATACTCTGTGATGAGTTACCAACCGGCATTTTGTGATGAGTTACCATCCACTAATTGTTTGACAGTGCCGACACTCTGGTGGTGCTTTTTGTGTCGTGTTACCAAGTATGTCTAGATGCATTAAATCTAGGAAATTGTATTGTAATCCTATTGGACCGACATGAAATCAAATTCCTTTATAAGGACATCATGTCTAGGGTTTTAGGTAGTTGCTAGGGTTTAAGGTGGTTGATGAGTTTCTGTAAATACGATCTTAACTGAGAAGATCAAGTTTTGTGAGCTGTAACAGAGTGAGAGTTACTGAAGACTGAAGTAATGCTGAAATGCATTAGCTATGAGCCATAGTGGATCTAATCAAGCAGCCTATGTCATTTGCTAGATCATTCACTTGTTGATTACTCACATCTTTGACAAGTTTGAAGCCCTTAACCGGGTAGGCTCAGAGAAGCCTTTGTAAAATCCTTTAACAAGATGGTTCACATCTGTGGATCCAAAATCCTCTAGCAAGGTAGTCTTTAATCAGACTTGTCTCCTAACAAAGATTGAGATTCCTAATAGGATCTGTTCTGGTAAAGAACATTGTATGACCTTAACTGGTCTAACCTTAACCGGTCTGGTTCCTATTCTGCAGATAGTTACTTGTGAGTTTCATCTCACCATGGTTTTTCCCATTTGGGTTTCCATGTCAAATATATTGTGTTATGGTGTTATTACTCCTGTGGGTGAATGTCTTATTTGCTATTTGGTTTGCATCTGTGTTAACCGATTTGTCTGTTAAATTGTTTTACCTGTTTATCACTAGACTATTTAAGTGTTTAAATACAGTGTTTTTCAGTATACTAATTCACCCCCCCTCTTAGTATTCATCAATTGGTATCAGAGCATACCTTTCTATAAGTCTAACCACTTGGAAAGAGATATGGGAGAATACACTATGAGGGAACTTACTCATCGGCTCACTCAGTCTGAGCAAGCCTATGATGAACTTATGGTAAAATATAAGGCCTCTCAAGCAAAAAGAAGAGAACATGCTAAAAAACTAATGGAGCTATCTGAAAATAGTTCTTCTAATGAAGCGGATATGGAAGCCCTAATTCAATAAGTAGAAAAGCTGAATGAATCAAACTCCAACCTAAGAAAGGAGTTGGAAGGACTGACTATCCGAATGTGTCAAGAGCTTGAGAACCGAAGGAAAGTTGAAGATCTGGTGAAGGACAATTATCATGAGATCTCCAAACTGAAGCAAGAGATCAGTGCACTTACTGCTCACCTTCATGAAAGCAAAATGGAAAAAGAAGAAGTACAAGGTGAACTAAACATCGCTATCTCTGAGAATGCAACCTTGAAGGAATCCAATGCTGCTATTTCCAAAGAAATCTCTGAGTCAAAGGAAATACTTGCTAAGTTCAACAAGAGTACTGTTAAGCTAGAACAAAAGCTTGAATCGGCCAAACCAGTAAAGAATACCAATGGAATTGGTTTCTCTGATCATGAGGTAGGTGAGACCTCTAGTGCAAATGTTGAAGCATCAAAGAAGCAACCGACATTCAAAGGTAAAGGTAAGCAAAAATTTAAACCTGTTTGCTTTAACTATCTTAAAGAAGGACATACTGCCAATGTATGTAGGAGCAAAGCCTATAATAATTTTCCTTACTTTATAAACAATGTACCTAGATCCAATAAGTTCAATGGTAATTGTAATGCATGCAACAAGTTTAGGCATAGAGCATCTGAATGTAGGTCTGTTATGAACAACACTGGAAGATATCCTCAGAGGACTCAAGGAGTTGGTCCAAAATCTTTTGTGAACCTGAACCCCAACCGGTTTAATACCTATAATCATCAGTCAAGTAGCAGTGGCTATCAAGTGGCAACCGGATGGAGAGCAAACTATTGGATTTGCCATGGTCATGGTCACACTGCTATAACATGCAGAAGGAAGAATGGAAACATGAATAATGGACCTTGGAGAGTACCTGGAATGGTTTGCTATCATTGCAACAAACTGGGTCATTCAGCAAAATTCTGTAGAAGTAGAAAGAGTATATTGGATGATATACCGGTCACTCCGGAAGGAAAAAATGATGTTGAAACTGTTCAAGCGGATATGAACAAAACCTGGAAGAAGAAACCAGCAATGTTGCAAGAAGAACCGGTTTCTGCACCTAGTGTGGAAATCTCATAACCGACAAACGAAGCATCAGAAAAGCTTAGGGGGAGAAAATGGTGAAATGTTTTGAACCCTCGGTTTACACCGGTAAAAGACCTTAACCGGTATGTGATACCTATAATTTGGCAGAAGACTGGAAATGGTAAAAGGCAAATTAGGGTTTACGCCCTAATGGTTGAGCATTAATTATGGTAGGTGAGGAATATGCTTAAAAGGAATTTTCAAATCATTTCTCACTATCATTCTTTGAGCAAAGAAGTTTTTCAAGTGCAGAGCGAAGAAAAAGTGATTTCTGTTGCGATTCAAAGAAATTTTGAAACCTTGAAGAAGATTCATAAGAAAATATCAAACGGTCAAGAGAAGAACTTAAAGCAGTGATTCAACAACCAACGAAGTGTGAGGTAAAGTGGAACCTGCAAGCCCTAAATTCTTGATTTCCAAAAGGTATTTCTTGAGTTTTCTGTTTTATCATGGCTTCCGCATCTCATGCTAGCTCTAGTGCACTTGTCGATTCTATGAACCTCATTCAACGCAAGTCCAAATACAATGCCCTGTCACAAGTATCTGTTGGCGTAATAGTGGAAGAAGGCATTTTTGATTATATAGATTGTAAAATTGAGGACCTAGGGTCTCTCGCAATCCATTCTTAGCTAGGTCTATTCTGTGGGAAGGATAAAAAGATAAAACTGGAGTATAGCATCTTGGAGAAGAAGAAGCTTCACAATGCGGTTTACTTCCTAGAGGATTTCACAGATGACCACATTCAAATCATTCTGAGAAGAGTTCATGGTGACAAGATGTACCATGAGAGAACACATGATATCACACCACAAGCTATTCATGTCGTCACCTGTTTCTGTAACGTTGGTGAAGTGCAAGCTCTGAGGAAGGTCATCAAGACCGAAATGACCAAGCTCACCAGTTCAGTGAGTGACTCACAAGGAATGACTGTCAATTCCATCAAGGATGACCTAGTGAAATATGCATGTATGGTGATAGGATACCGAACGTTTCATGCCAGCAGAATTAACTATGTATCTGCTGTAGCAGTAAATGCCACTTATAGGATGATCAAGGAAGATGCATCGTTTGATCTGTGCACCTGCATGCAAAGACAACTTCTGTTAAATCTCAAATCAATCAAAAAGGATAATGCATTGAAACTGGAGTTTGGACAACTACTAGTAGGATTATTCTTCTACTTCAAAGGTTATTTCCGAGGAGTTGGAGATATTCTCTGGTCTGTCAACCAACCGGTTACCAAGCAAATCAAAGAAATCCTGTAAGCAGTTGGAACCGGTTACCCTGAAGTTCTGAACAAGTACTTTGATGAGTTCAGAAGCAAGATGAGCCTAAGGATGAAGATATCCAATGACATTGTCAAGAAATATGAAGAGGACATCTGCTTTATTATCAAAGTGGATGAATGCATAATGGAGGTCGTTGAGCCCAGATAGGAAGAAGTGGAGCCTATGGGCTATGAGGTGATGTATGATATGCTGGATGGGTATGCCTCTACCCTACTTGTCTTGCCTCTTGATCCGAAGGCAAAGAGAACTGACACCTATCTGGAAAGGGTGACACTAGTTAAAGAACACTCAACAAATAAAGGAAAGGCGGTGCCTTCAACATTGACATTGGTTACTCCATCAAGTCACAAAGTGACCAAGTGGTCACCTACAAAGAAGAAACCAGAAGCGGCACCTACCAAAGTCTTCGAGAGGAAGAGGAAGACAAAGAACAATTCACTGGACTTAGAAGAAACTGTGTCTGAAGAAAAGCCCAAGAAGACTAGGCAAACAAAGAAAAAGACAAAGAATGAACCGACATCATCTGCACCGGTAAATATTGATATTTCTTCCTACAAACCTTTGACACATTGTCAAAGAACTATTAGGAATATTAGGAGAAAGTTATTGAATGATTTATTAGATCATTTTGATGATTTCAATGATGATGAAAAGGAAGAAGTTGAACAGGAAATTATTAAGTATTTGTGTACTAATGATCGGTCGCCTTCAAAAATTAGATCTGAGACACTAGATACTTTGTATAAGTCTTTAGACAATAAATGGCGCATTTCCATAGAAAAGGAACAGGAAATAAGGGACAAAGTATTTTCCCAACACTTAACTGATCTATCCAATTCTGAGCTATTTGAAGTCATTAACCAAAATAAAGGACTCTTCTTCACTAGAAGGAGAAGACTCTGGTTATTAGAAGGGAGAATTGATGATGTTGAAAAGGACACTCATCTTCATATGACAACTGTTGTACACACGCACAAAGTGCTTCAAGCCAACAAGAAGACTGAGCAAGAACCAACAATACCAAAACTGGATGAAGTATATGATAATGAAGGAAACCTGGTTACTGAACCTATAGACACTATTGATGTTGATGCTCTGGATGTAGAGGATGTTTCTTAGGGCACACCATCAGAAGAAACATGACAGGAGAAGCAGGCTGAACAGGTAGAAAAGCAAACAGAAGCAGAGGACAAAAGGGAGGAAGCAAAGAAGCAGGCAGAGAAGAAGAAAAAGGAAGAAGATGAGGAGAAATGGAAAGAGGAGGAAAAGAGAAAAGAGGATGAAAAGAAAAGAAAAGAAGAGGAAGAAGAGAAAAAGAAACAAGAAGATGCGAAGAAGAAGAAAGAAGAGGAGGATAAGGAAGAGGAGAAGAGAAAGGAAGATGAGAAGAAGAAAGCAGAGGAGGATAAGGAAGAGGAGAAGAGAAAGGAAGCAGAGAAAAAGAAAGCATAGGAGGAAAAGGAAGAGGAGCGACAAAAAGAAGAAGAGAAGAAAAAGAAGGAAGAAGAGAAAGTTGAAGTGGCAAAATGCATGCAGATGGAGACTCCAAAGGCAACCGGTAGTCAAGCCAAACCGGCTGACCTCACCAGTCCTATTGACCTCCAGTCTGCAAGTGAAATGGAGCTGCTATAGAGTATTAAGGTTGCTCAAGAATGCCTTGAAGTGATAAGGAGGAAAAAGGAGCAAGATGTGATCCAAGCTGCGGTGGACACTCTTACCAGTTTGATACCCAATACAAACCTCCCCAATACTGATTCATCACTGGCACAATTGAAGCTCCTATGTACAGTAGTGGATGATCAGGTGCAGAGGCTAGAAGAGGTAGCAGAGGAAAATGCCAAGAAAGAGCATCAAAAGGCTCTGAACATTACCCTGGTGAAAAAGCTAAATGAGCTCCGGTCCGATCTGCAAAAGGCTCAAAAAGATATAAGGAATGCTCTGGATGAGGGGAATCTATTACTTAGTAAGATTTGCCAACCCCATCTCTTCTGTGATGATGTACTTGTATAGAAGCAAAAGCTACAATCTGACTTGTAGTTATACATGAGCACCTTCAAGCTGCCATATGACTCTTTTACAACTTATGGGCAAACTGTTCACCAGTTTCATATCCAGTTTGCAAGAATAGAGCTTGAGATCAGCAACCGGACACGAGATTTGCAGGAACTACAACTAGTTCTACTCCCACGCCTACAAATACTTCAGACATGCTATCTCAATCTGGATGCCTTAACGGTGACTCAAGAGATGAGCACAATAGATGCCATGGAAGAGTAGGTCTCCCAGATGCAGACAGAGAAAGAAGTGGCTGCCTCCCTACTTGAGTCTTGGTCCTTATCCATGAAGCAATTTTTACAGGACTTTAAATCAGTTTTTGACAAGTTTTATTATTTATTGTCATAAACTCTTATTATTTTAATACCAAATGAAAATAGGGGTTGTTCAGCTATACTTTGTCATTGTTGGCAAAGGGGGGGAAGTATTATGGTATTTTAAACTTTTGATGTATGCTCTATATATATTCATGTCTATCTCTGTAAGCAGATAGTTATACATTGTATTGTTTGCAAAAGGGATAGTGTATATGCTTACGGGGAGCAATTTTGCTTATGGCATGATTTGTTGTAAAACACTTAAGAAGTCAATTTTTTTTTCCTAAGTGTTGCCATCAATGCCAAAGGGGGAGATTGTTGGCATTTTTGATGATTATGTTGTGATTGTAATTGATGGACACACAATTACATTGAGATCACTTTTTATATGCATGAGTTATGCTCAACCGACAATTGTTCCCAACCGGTATGATGCATTATAGTCTTTAGACTATCGGTGTTTTGCAGAATGTGTTCACCGGTCTGAAGTGGTAAGAAGACCCCAAGTGGTTTGAGGATCTCAAGTGGTACGAGGGATCAAAGCAGCAAAACACATATTTCCCAGTCTTCATTTTTGTTAAACCGGCAATCGGTATTTTGTATGAACCGGTAATACTCTGTGATGAGTTACCATCCACCGATTGTTTGACGATGCCAATACTCTAGCGGTGCTTTTTGTGTCGTGTTATCAAGTATGTCTAGATGCATTGAACCTAGAAAATTGTATTGTAATCCTATTGGACCGACATGAAATCAGATTCCTTTATAAGGACATCATGTCTAGGGTTTTAGGTAGTTGTTAGGGTTTAAGGTGGTTGATGAGTTTCTATAAATACGATCTTAACTGAGAAGATCAAGTTTTGTGAGTTGTAACAGAGTGAGAGTTACTGAAGATTGAAGTAATGCTGAAATGCATTAGCTATGAGTCATAGTGGATCTAATCAAGCAACCTGTGCCATTTTCTAGATCATTCACTTGTTGATTACTCACATCTTTGACAAGTTTGAAGCCCTTAACCGGGTAGGCTCAGAGAAGCCTTTGTAAAATCCTCTAACAAGGTGGTTCACATCTGTGGATCTAAAATCCTCTAGCAAGGTAGTCTTTAATCGGACTTGTCTCCTAACAGAGATTGAGATTCCTAACAGGATCTGTTCTGGTAAAGAACATTGTATGACCTTAACCGGTTTGGTTCCTATTTTGCAGATAGTTACTTGTGAGTTTCATCTCACCGTGGTTTTTCCTATTTGGGTTTCCACGTCAAATATCTTGTGTTATGGTGTTATTACTCCTATGGGTGAATGTCTTATTTTCTATTTGGTTTGCATGTGTGTTAACCAGTTTGTCTGTTAAACTGTTTTACCGGTTTATCACTAGACTGTTTAAGTGTTTAAATACAGTGTTTTTTAGTATACTAATTCACCCCCCCTCTTAGTATTCATTAGTATACACTTCCAACATATCTGATGCTCAATGTTCACAAACAAAAATAGAGCAAAAACAAGTGACTCAATAGGAATGACAATGCCAGAATTAAAGTGAGCATTTAGTTGAATATCATTTTAAAAATCATTGTAAATTTGGCATTTAGTTGCATATCATTTTTAAAATCATTGTAAATTTTGCATTTAGTTGCATATCACTAATCTCATATCATTATCCTACATCTCATTTTCAAGATACATCTCATATCATTATCATTATCATACATCTCATAAATCACAGTAATCAATACAATACATCATCACATTCTCATCTCAGCATGAATCATACATCATCAAAATCAAGAACATTATTATCTAAGCATCACATCATCATCATAGAAACATAATATCAATGCATATCATCAATCATCATCAATAACACATGTGGATCAAAGCAAATCAATGCCATATATATTATATCTCAAAAATGGTCAAAATGTACAAGGAATATCATGTCTCTCAAAATGCAACCAAAATGATCAAAATACAACAGAGACAAGTCTCTCAGGTATGACTATCTCCTAAGGCGAACGATCTCATAGCAAATGTTCCAACCCCTAGATCTCTACCAGGTGGATCACGTCAGTAAGGTTCTGTAACACCTCGGCTCTCTTTCCTTGATTGAGTACAACCAGATCGACTGACAACATAGCTAGGAGCTCTGTGATCTCTAGGAACCACCTCCTCATATAAAAACTTGTCATACTCGGCCTCCTTGGCCGTATATTGTATCTCCCTTAGCGTATCCTGCATCGGGGCACCAACCGTCGCTCTCTCCCATCTATTAGTAAGATCCTCTACCCAATCTTGATGCTCTCTCTCTATATCCCACTTAGCCACAATCTGCGTAATCTGTCGATGTTGCACTAGCACTTGTGCCTACAGCTCCTGCACTGTGACATGTAGCGCTCTGATCTGTGCATCCTACTAATGGGTGGGTATCCTAATCTGAATAGGTACCTATGTGGTAACCCCACCTGCACTCGTACATGTCTAAGGCGTTAGTGGAGGTAAAACATCATATCTCCTCCTCTGAGCGGGTCGCCTCTCATCCTCCTCCATCCCATCCACCGCAACTAGCAAAGCCTCTACCTTGCCAAACCCACCAGTACCTAGAAGGATTCTACCTCCTCTATCCAAACCACCTACTCCACCACCTCCCCTCCCTCTATCTAATCCCTTCCCTCTATCTAATCCACCTCCTCTCACCCTATATCCAGCTCCTCGACTAGCACCTCCTCCTCCTCCACCCTCTACTACCTCCTCTCCCTCCTCACCTCTCTATTTGACTCTCCCTCACCTTTGTGGCTCCTCATCCTCATCATCATCAAAGGCAGGTAGCATCTCTATCGAATTAGATATACATTCCACTCCATGTGCCATGAAGTAGGTTGAGAACTCCTCTGTCATCCCCGCATCCACAACCCTAGCTCCATAATCCCAAATCTGCCTCGCCAGTAACATATACTCCTCTACTGTTGCTGCACTATCTGCAGTGGGTCCCCACTCTGGCACATCCTTTCACCACCGAGCATATAAACAAGCTCCTTGTGGCATCCCCTGTTGTCTACCATACTGTCGTTGAAAATGACTGTGCAGAAATCACTCGATGATGAAGGGTGTCCGCCCGATCATATATCTCGACATATAAACATATGGCATCTCTAGCTTGTACTCAGCCCACACCTCACAATCCATGTATGGTCTCCAAATGACTGTATCAATGTCATCTAGTACCCTCTGCCAATGCTCTAGTTTTCCCAGCTTACACTAGACAACTACACTTGTATACCCATAAACATAAGCTCGACCAACTGGCCTATCCCTGCCTGCAAGTGGCCTTGCTACAAGAATGTGCTCCCATGCCCACACCTGTAGTAATGTCAGCCCCGTTGATAAACTATTGTATCCTAGATACACCACCTAGTGAAGCTCTCAGTAAAGGTGGGCTAACATACATGACCCCTATGCAAACCTGCATCCCTGCGTGACCATATCCTCTAATACCAACCCCCATCCCACGGCTAGTCCCTTTGACCTATGGTTGGGACACATAAATCCACCAATGAAACTACTAGTACTAAGGGTAACAGATCATAATCAAAATCCATGAACTCTTGCCAAGGGATCTCATATCCACTAATCTGAACATACTGGAAGATGTGATAGAGAGATTTTGTCCCGCCCTCCTTAGTCTTGTCATATGGAAATAGGGCCCCAATCACAGGAATCCATAAAATCCAGTAACGGTCCTCTGGTGTGACTATCAACAAACCCCAATTAATGATATACCAAGGCATGTCTAGTAACGATGATAACCCACATCTCTCAATCACATCTCTATCAGCCTATGATAAGCGCAGAATCAATGACCACAGTCTCGGAAAATCACTCTGGCGACTGAAGTACGCCAAGTTATGCCTGCAAAACAACAAATGTCCATCATCAATTCCCACATCTATTTGATATATCCAATCAAAACAAAATCACCTTGAAACAATGAAGCATCAAATCAAGCACCATATCGAGAAATAAAAAGCACCATATCGAGAAATAAAAAGCACCATATCTAGAAATCAAAGCACCATATCGAAGCATCAAATCAAGAACCATATCAAGAAATCAAAGCACCATATCAAAAAATCAAATCTAACCCATATCGAGAAATCAATCAAATACCACATCGAGAAATCCCAAGACCCATATTGAATATCAAGAATCATATCAAAAAAATCTAAACCATATCGAAATCAAGATCCATATTGAAAACTCAAGCATCAACTCAAGACCCATATCAAGCAAAGCAAATCAAGACCCATATCGCAAGCATCAAAACATGAATCTTATCGAAAATCAAGAACCAGGACTCATATCGGACAACAAATTTATATTGCAAGGCAAATAATCACAGATCCACATCAAACTCAAAATTAGGATCCTCATAAAAAATAATCAATCAGCTTAGTACTTCCTATCAAAATAAATTCCAACAACAAACTCAAAAATAATCATATCAGAATCAGACATCATCACAACAGGCGAAACATTGGCTCAAGATTCAACTCAGAACAATTAGCAGGTGTGTATCCACCCCTAAGTCATCTATCTCATCTATCTCACCGCAAACCACATTCTTCCAATCCTTTTTCACCCATTTTGGACCCTACGTGCTAAAATAGGGCTCCTACGCGCTATCTTTTTTCTACAACGCGCTAGAAACTTTGACCTACACGCTAAATCCCCCGTCGCGCTAACTAGTTTTGCCACTGCGCTACCTTGCATACCCTATGCGCTACTTCACTAGACGCGCTACTCTATTTACCCTAAGTGCTAAAATGATCTATGCGCTAACCTAATCTATCTAGGCACTGCAAAAAGCTACTTGGACGCTAACCTAGCTAGGTTAACCCTACGCACTATCTTTCCTATCATATGCGCTATGAAATAAACCCTACACGCTAAAACGACAAATTTTAAACAAAAAAATAAAAAACGTGATCAAAATAGACAAAATCAATAAAAAATGTGGCAAGTTTTGGATCACTTACAGGTGGGCCATACGCCACGGGCCTCCAGTATCGACGGACGTGCTCAAATCGGTGCGAATCATATGGAACTGACATCTTCGTCAGAGCTCAAGTGTCACAATCACAAGGAGACAAATGTACAAATGATAAGAATCAACTCACTTTTTACCTTTTATAGGGTAAAAAATCAACAAGGTTAATAAGTGGGGCATGTATTTTCCTCACTTTTTCATTTTTTAACCTTATCAACATCATTTTCGAGAGACAAATCACTTAAAATGCACTCAACATAGTCAAAATATTCAAAATGCAATTAAATTAAAAACACTTATCAAATCAACAAATTTTCAAATCCTTGATTCATCTCTCGAGGGGGCATCATCAATATCATTCATCGAATCCGGGGCATCATACCGATATTTTGACATAAACAACATATCTGACAATTTTCTTTGAATCAACATATGCACACATGTCACTTCAAAAAGGGGCAAAACTTAGACGTATAAAAATGATCACTTTCCTAAATGAATATTTAATATTTATTTTAACCCCTTTCCTCCTATTAATTAAATTCTATTTAATTAAATTCTTCACATTCATCTATTTAATTAAATGAATTACTCAATTTATTTAATTAAGTTCACCTAAGCCTTTCCTAGTCTTTAATTAAATAAATCACTTTATTTAATTAATTCCCCTTTCTCCCTTTTAAATTAAATTTACATTTAATTAAATTGATCTTTGCAAATAACTAAATCTAATTTATTTATTTTAATTCCCCACTTGTATTTATGCAAGTTGCATCAATTTGATTGAAATAAAGTAATTTTATTTTAATTAAATCCTTTTTCCTCCACTTGCATTTGCCTACATCTCCCACTTGCCTCCTAAACCCCTTCTAGATTCTTCTAATCACTTCTAATTTAGCCTAATCCATCTCCTAAATATTGTCACATCCCTAAGAAAAGGGAAGTCACTTCTCAAAACCTCCAAAGTCTTTGAAAATTATTAAAGGTTTTATGTCCTCAACAAGTTAACCCTCAAAGTCTTCCAAACTCAACCTTCTTGCATGATTAGAGACTTTCTCTCTAACTCAACCCTCATCTAACCCAAGGGTCTCATCAAGCATTCATGGCTTTAACCCTTGCACAAGAGTTTACCCCTTGGGTAAAAGATTTATCCAATGGATGACCCTAACTTATCCTTAACCCTTACCTCCTAAGGTAACCATCATGTATTCTCAAGCATTTAATGTTTCTTACATCTCCTCTCAAGCAGCCTCTTGTTGACAATTGTCACCAATTTATTAGTGAGAATTGTAAACATGGATTGATTAACTTTCAATCCTGGCCCTTGTTAAGATTGCTCAATCTTGACCATCCATTGCCCTATTTTTTTTATAAATAGATCTTTCATTCTCTCATATTGGATATAGAAGTCTTTGTGTATCCAACTTATAGTCATTTTACTAAGCATTAAGCCTCTCTTTGTTAAAACACATTAAAACATTTAGAAGCATTTTAAATAGCATATCCATGTTAGACTAGTATATATTGTTAGGATAAGATTACTAATCTTTATCATAGCATCATATTCATGCTAGTTTAAATCATTCTAGTTTCTATATTATACATGTTGTAGGAATGCATTCATACTTATAAGAAAACATCACTCGCTCTTGGAGTTGTCATTCCTAAGTCACTTTGCTCAGTGATCTGAGAGCACAGACATTGACGTTAGGGATCCTGTGAGATAGAGAACAATGAAACATCCCTTGGGAAGTTGAGCTATTCAATATAGCTCCTATAACTTGCACCAAGAGTCCCATTGGTGTGTGAACACTTTGATACTGACTTTTACATTTATGTCACCCACAAATCCCACACACAATTAGTAATTATATTTAAGAGGAATTGAATAGTTTTCAACACTTGGTTAAAATTTAAAATAATTTAATTATTAAATTGCTTATGGACTTGGGAGAAGTTCTAAAGTTCCCCTTTAGTTAGAAGTTGAATAAAATATTTAATCGCTCGCATTTAAGACCTAATTAAGTTGACACTCAAGATATCTAATTAGTGGAACTAAGTGAATGATCACTTCTAGACATTACGTAAATCTCAAGTAATTAAGCGTTTAAAAAAAAAGTTGTGTTTTTGCCCAAAAGTTTGGGCACTACACCCCTGCATCCTTATCACCAATGATCTGATGTTGCAGATGGTTCTTGATGACAACTTTGGAGGGTGTCTTTGGAGATGTAACTGCTTTGGAAATTGAACCAACCTCCTCATTTGATGCATCCACTTCAACAGATTTGGGAGCTCCTCAATATCCTGCAAATTATCACCTCAAAGCAACTACTCATCAAATCTTACATTAACTATTTCAACAATTTTATTCAACCTATTATTGAAACATCTATAAGCTTTTCTATGAGTGGAATATCCAAGAAAGATACCCTCATCAGTTTTAGTATCAAAGCTTCCTAGATTTTCTTCATCTCTCTTAATGTAGCATTTGCATCCAAATATCTTGAAATATTTAATAGAAGCAACCTTACCATACCAGAGTTTATAAGGAGTGAAGGTAGATTTTACCCTGATTTGCACACGGTTCAGAATATAAGCACCTGTGTAAACAACCTCTTTCAAATACCTATCAGGCAAATTTGC
Source organism: Cryptomeria japonica (assembly GCF_030272615.1). Classification (NCBI taxonomy): domain Eukaryota; kingdom Viridiplantae; phylum Streptophyta; class Pinopsida; order Cupressales; family Cupressaceae; genus Cryptomeria; species Cryptomeria japonica. The sequence goes on along the minus strand of NC_081407.1, from coordinate 5,363,229 downwards.
CTCATTAAGCATTGTACAATCCATCTCCTTCACAGTTCTATCTTTCGTTCAACCACCCCATTTTTTGAGGTGTTCGGGGAGCAACATATTGCCTTTTAATTCCATGTTTTTCACAATACTCTACAAATTCTTGTGATGTGAACTCACCACCCTTATTGGATCTTAAGAATTTTAGTTTCAAATCAGATTCACATTCTACCATCTTTCTGAATACTTTAAATCTGTCAAAAGCTTCAGATTTGTGCTTAAGAAAAGTGACCCATACCATTCTAGTATAGTCATCAACAAAAACCATGAAATATTTCTCACCATTGATTGATTGTCCTTGTAGGACCACATAAATCTATATGCACAAGTTGTAATGGTCTTGTGGAAGAGTGTTCTTTAGATTTGAAAGACACCTTTGTCTGTTTGCCCTTTAGACACTTTTTACATACTGTATTTGTTGGTTTACTTAGGATAGGCATACCTATAACATTTTGGTTCTTGCTGATGCGAACTAGGTTGTCATAATTTACATGTCGCAAGCATTTGTGCCACAACCAATTTTCCTCAACTTGATCCATGAGACACATGCCTTAAAAAAAATTTAGATTCAGTAGAGTCAAGTTATAAATATTACCAACAATTCTAAATCTTGTAGCTACTGTCTTTCCAAAGCTACTTTTAATAACACAACTTTGAGAATTGAAGGACACATGGTATCCATTATCACAGATTTGACTGACACTCAGAAGGTTGTGTTTTAAACCTTCAACATAATATACATCATGAATTGGAATGTCATTTTTCAAAAGTAATGTACCTTTACCTCTAATGTGAATACCTGAATTGTCACCAAACTTCATGAAGCCTCCATCATAATCTTCCAAATGAAAGAACTTATATTTATCTCCTATCATATGGTGTTAACATCCACTCTCCAACACCCACATTGCTCTCTTATTAGAAAGAAGTGTAGTTTGCACTAGCATTGATTGCTCTGTATTGGGTACAAACTTAGGTTTCCACACTTTTTCAACATCTGGCTTTGACTTGCACTGATTAGAAGTATGTCCAAAATTATTACACTTGAAACACTTCATTGTGCTTCGAAAACCATAGGCTTGTTTGTGTCCAAACATAGGTGTTCTATGCATCAAGATTCTGCAAGTGCTAACCTTGTGGCCAAGCTTGTTGCAATAAAAACAATAGCCACTAAAGAAGCCAAACCTAAATGGTGTTCTGTTATGAACATAGGGTTGTCTGTCTAGTGGCTTAAAATTCTTCTTTGATGTTTTTGTTCTTTCAAAACCTACACTAGTTAAATCCTTGTGTTGTTTTTGTTTCCTAAGTATCTCATTTAGATGTGTTGTACCTTCATACTATTCAACTTGTTTGTGCAAGGAACTGGCTTGCTATTCTAAAGTGTGAATTTTCTTGTCACTGTCAGCAAGCAAAGTTTTCAAATTTTCAACTGTCCGCTTTGAATCATTCAATTCAACTTGTAAAATTTAATTAGTACTTTCATGTGTAGCCACTAATTTTTTAAGCCTTTTGACTTCTTGAAGAGCACAAAGAAGTACTCCTTCTAGATCTATTTCACAATTTTCAAGATCAGATAATTTATCTTCATTGCTAGACTTAGTATTTTTAGGGAGTTCAATTTCAGTCATAAAAAGTGTCTCATCACCTTCACAAGGTGAGTCATCTGATTCATCTTCAAAGTCTTCTTTAGTAAAGAGACTCTTCTTTTTCTTCAAAGTGTTAAACTTCTTTTTAGGATTCCAATTTTTCTTTTTGTAAATTTTTTTCAGGTTTATCTTCTTCACTGTTTTGATCAACAAAAGGACATTGAGCAGCGAAATGTCTAGCTTTGCCACAATTGAAGCACTTGAAGGGTAATTTGCCCTTATACTTCTTTTTCAATTTTCTAACTAGTAATGCTTCTATAGTATTTGAAAGTTTAGAATCATTATCAGGTTCTTCTTTCTTCTCATCTTTGAAAGCAGACTCTTTAGAAGTGGAAGGATTGCTACCAATCCTCGTTTCATAAGTTGTGACTATGCCTTGCAAGTTATCATGAGAAATAGTAGAAAAGCTCTTCTTTTCTTCTAAGGTTGAAACCTTAGTCTGAAATTTAGGCAACAAGGTTCTAATAACCTTTCTTACTACATTTGGTTCATTAACTGTTTCACCAAGACCCCTTCGAGAATTAACAACTTCAATTCTGAGAAAATAATTTTTCAATAGTTTCATCATCTTTCATTTTCAAAGACTCAAATTGATTCTTGAGTGTAATTGTTAGGGGTCAATAACACATGTTAGTAGGAATGATAGTTATATTTGTGTTTATGGTTATGTTGCATCGCCGAGAGGTTCTCGTCGGGTAGTTGGGAGTTGGTGACGGTTGGCAACTTAGCCAACCATCAGGTCTATAAATTGTTTGGATGGAACCTTAGCAGGGAGATTATGTATGGATATATTCTCGATAATTCGATAAAGATAGAATTCTTCCGGTCTATTTGTTTATCATTATTACTTATGTTGTGATATATGAATGTTATGTTACATGAATAACTAGTACGTGTGGAAAACACTATATTATCTATGAGTGCTACCAACCTTATATAAAGGACTAAACATTTTGGCATCGTTTCTTGAATGAACTTGGAGATAACTATGGCGGCAGGTGGAAGGAATTAATGGGTCAGCCATTCAACTAGCAATTACTTGTCGTGGACAATGAAACACATGAAGAAAGTACCATGAAAGAGACCTGAGAGGATCAGTTGATGGTAGACTTGGTAGAGTTGTGGGACATGTCGGTCACGCAGTATGTGCAGAGAGAGGCTCGGGAAAGAGCCATCTTGGAAGGCACGGTACATGGTGAACTCACCGTTAGCACTCCCGTCTTTGACTTGCTTAGAAGTATTCCAAGGTTACTTGCCAGAAATCTGATTGCACTTCAAGACCAAAGGGAGGAAACTGCATGAGAACTCTATCGGCAACAATTACTATGAAGTTACGAGGAGCAGAGCCATAGGGAGGAAGAGGAGAGGGAGGCTAGTCGATGCTGTACCTCTGGCACTTGATGCCCCTACAGCCAAACAAGGACAAACGTACCTCTGCCACTGAAGGAGTAGACGAGGGAACTGTATGAAGATCTCTCCACATAAAAGAAGAGGTCAAATGGAGATGACGGCTAAGGGAGGTTGTTGACTCGAAGAGCCTAGAGAAATGCAACAAAAGTCAGAGTGTAAGTCGGAGTTGTGGTCGGGAGAGACAAAGGCTGTGTATGTGGAAGGAGTTGGCCAAGGTCACCAGGAACCTACCAATTCCAGACGTAGTGGAGGAAGATCTTGTCGACCGGTCCCACACTCTACGTCAAGTGAAGAGGACCCTGGAGCCGAGTCACAGAGCAACCCATCAGAATATTTTGAACAAGGAGAGGAGGTGATACGGGACCTGCACGAAGAGATCGCCACTATTTTTGAAGCAACATTATCTTGCATCAGGAATTTGTCCTTGTTAGAGGGCATCAAAATTAGAGGGTCAGATCCAGAAACCTCGGGAAGGAGGGACTATAGGAGCGAGGGTGATCAAAGCCCTGCGGATAGGGGTCCAACCAAATCAAGAGTGTACGGTACCTCCCAGACACATAATACCTTTCTGGCATATAGTCACTTCCAAGCGCTACATAAAACCCTCCAGGCAAGAACAATGGCACACATCACAAAGAAACAAAAGCTTCCAAAATTCATGGGCGACGAGTTGGAGGACCTTTTATGGTATTGTATGACATGCATGACCATTTGAGAAGCAAATGGACAGGATGACCAGGATTACTAGTTGAAATCATTTCCAACCACCCTTCGGGGAATAGCGATTGATTGGTATATAGACCTGGATGCCCAGGATATAAAACATCCTGGAACAGTCTAAAGAAGGCTTTCCAAGAGGAGTGCAAACTCCTACGGGATGACAACGAAATTGTGGCGGAGATTTACAACACCAAGCAGAGAAAAAGTGAAAGCATGCGGGTATATAACAGAAGGCTGAGAGAACTACTCAACAAAATGGAAAACCAATTGGCTGATGGCCTCAAGAAGCGGTTGTTTGTTGAAGGACTGGTACCGTCTCTCAGGCGAAAGATGAAAGTGGTCCCTCCGCCCTCGTATGACAAAGCATACAACCATGCGATAGATATTGAAAGTGAAAACAAGACATCCTGAGGGAAGCGTCGGGTGAGCGATGGTGACAGTACGGATGAAGAAAGTGATGGGGAGTCCAAAAAGTGCAAGCACTCTGAAGGGATATGATGAGGATGATGAAAGAGCTAAAGGTTGACAAAGAAAGTGGCAAGGAAGGAAAAGAGCTATGGTGCACCGACTGCAAGACGGAAGGACACACTAAGGGGAGTTGTCCCCGCAAATCCTTTTGTGACATCTGCGAAGTAATCGGACATTCCATTAAGGAATGCCCAGATAACTTGAAAGTACAGAGCACACAAGTTCTCTACACCCAACCCGACCAAGCCACACTGCCAGTGACACCTCTGAAGTCAGCAACAAACTCTAACGCCTCTCTTGGAGGGTACATAAACAATCTATAGGGTAACAACAGGTCCAATAATAACATGCCAAGGAGTAGAATTCAATACGATGCGAAGGGACGATCCATGATTCAATGCAGAAAGTGCAACGAATGGGGTCACTTTGTGCGAGAATGTCAAAACGGGGGTGACACAAGAAGTCTGCTATGCAAATGGTGCGATCCAGGAAATCATGAGGATATAGATTGTTCAAAGCAAAAAGGGGTGAATATGCTGGAGGTAGAAAGACCGGGGGAAGGCATATTGGAAATCACAAGATTGCAAAACAAGAAAGCCATGTCTCCTGACCCTCATACGAAGAAGGAAAGACTCCAAGAAGCTAGGGCGGATATCAAGCGGGTGATGACAGAATAGCGAAGGGCCTCACACCCAGCGGCCAATACACCACTCCGGTCAGGACCAAATAAAACTATCATTAAGCAGATTTTACAGACCATAATACCCGTACGGGTATTTGACCTTCTACAGACCATGCCATAGATAAGGATGGCCCTGACAAATGTAGTCGGTGACATGATCATCGGCTAGGAGCACCAGACGATGACAAAACCACATAGTGCGACTCTGGTGAAGGAACCCAGTACGGATGCCATGGACCCTATGCTACTCATGGTAAGCATTGGATGAAAACCTATTGTGGTGGAGATGGACATAATGGGGCAAAGTCTCACAAACACCATTGTGGATGGTGGGTCCGGAGGCAACCTACTACCAGAGAAAACATGGAGAAGCCTTGGCAAGCCTACTCTCTGGCCACCAACATTCCATCTCGTTGGTGCAGACCAACACGGTATCAAACCCCTTGGTACTCTCATGGAACAAAAGGTAGTGATTGGGACACAATAGTTCCTTCTGGACTTCGTAGTCATTCCACTAGAAAGAAAAGCATACGACGCCCTCCTAGGAAGGGGATGGTTGATCATGGCTAGAGCCAATCATAACTAGAAGAAGAATACACTCTCAATCAAGAGTGACGATCATAAGTATGTAATCAACCTAAGGAATCAGTCCGTCAGTGAAGAGCTCGTGTCATCTGACTCTGACTCGAAGGATTCAAATAGATGGGAGTGGGGTTCTAAAGGAGACAAAGGAGGGAAGGAACCCAACAAGGAAGGAGTGTTGGAACTAGATAGATGTTTTGAAGATGGAATGAGTTCGCTGGCCGGACTCTTCCATTGGCAGATGGAGGACTACGAGGTCTTCCACCAAGAGTACCACATGCTACAAATATGCGAGATAGGGGAATCAAGTGGCGGTATTGAAGAACAATCATTTCCCCCGGAGTATGGTAGGTACCAGGAGGGAATGCGTGGATGGATGACACACCAACCCACCAGTTTGAATGGGATAAACCCATCAAGTACGAGGAAAAAGATGTAAAGAAAGTTAATCTCGGCGATGACGAGGACCCGCAGGTGATACTCGTAGGGGATGACTAGAACCCTATACTGAAGGCAGTGACTTTCAAGATATTTCTGGAATATAAGGATGTCTTTTCCTGGACCTACAAGGACTTGAAGGGGGTACCGTCAGAACTATGCGTACATCACATAACCCTTGTACTAGGAGCCCAACCGGTACGAAGGAGATAGTACAGGATGAACAAGAACTATGTAGCTAAAGTAAACGAGGAGATCAACAAAATGTTGGAAGCAAGGATCATATTCAAGGTAGAAACTAGTGATTGAGTTTCCCAAATAATCATCTCCTTGAAGAAGGAAGCTAATTAGATAAGGATATGCGCAGACTTTAGGTACCTAAATGCAATAACCATCGAAGATCCAATTTCCAATTCCATTCACTGACAACATCTTGGAGGAAGTAGTCGGGCACGAGATATACACATTCCTAGATGGGTTCTCGGGATACAACCAGATAAGTATTGCTAAAGAAGACAAACTGAAGACCACATTCGTGGAGGAGGAAGTGGTGTATGCCTACAATCGCATGCCCTTCGGACTATGTAATGCACCTGCAACATTCTAGAGAAAATTCTACACATCTTTGACAAAATGTTTGTAGGAAACTTCAGGGCATTCTTGGATGACTTGTCGATTTTTAGCGACCAGGACACCAATTTGAAGGCTCTTAGAGAATGCATGGAGAGGTGTCAAAAAGCTAGACTGGCTTTGAACCCAAGGAAATGTAGGTTTATGGTACCACAAGGGAAGCTTCTTGGTCACCTTGTTTGTAAGGAAGGTTTGAAGACAGACCCAGATAAGATAGGAGTGATTGTCAACATGGAGAGCCCAACGAATGTGACAGGGGTGAAATCATTCTTGGGCCACGTCGGCTACTATCGAAGGTTCATCAAAGGCTTTGCACAAGTTTTCTAGCCCCTAGATAAGCTGACAAGGAAGGGAGAACTGTTCATATGGGGTACAGAGCAGGAAAAAGCCTTCAAGGAAATGAAAGATCGAATGGTGAGTGCACTAATACTGGTATACCCGGAGTGGAATAAGGAGTTTCATGTACACGTCGATGCCTCCAACTTTGCAATTGGTGCTACCCTCATGCAGGTAGGGACACAAGGGCTGGACCATTCCATTTTCTTCGCCAGCCGACTCCTGTCAAGGGTTGAATGAAACTACAACACAATAGAGCGAAAATCACTAGGGATATTGTACACTGTACAAAAGTTCTGGCACTACCTGTTGGCTACGTCATTCACATTTTATGTGGACCATCAAGCACTAATGTACCTGGTAAATAAACCAATAATCCAAGGTAGGGTAAGTAGATGGCTACTTCTCCTACAGGAGTTTACCTTCACAATTATTGTACGACTAGGAAAGTCTCATGTAATAGTCGACCAACTATCAAGGATCAGATCAGAAGAACCAACCAAAGGGGTGAACGAGGACTTTCTAGATGCACACTTGTTTCAGATTGCAATACTACCATCCCGGTATGAAAAGATCGGTCGGTACCTCTCTACCTCCTTATTTCCAAGAGAGATGCCTCCAGGAGAACGGAGGAAGTTGGCACTAAAGAGTAAGACCTTCCAACTAATCAATGGGTTGCTATATAAAATGGGTCTCAACCAAATCTTGAGGAGATGTGTCATGGAGGAGGAAATTCCAGGTGTGTTGAAGGAAGCACACAATGGGTTAGTAGGCGGACATATGGGACCAGATGCGATTGCCAAAAAAGTGCTTTTGGCTGGCCTGTGGTGGCCAACTCTACACACCGACGCTTGAGAGTGGGTGATTGGGTGTGACACTTGTCAACGAGTGGGGAAACCACTCAAGAGGGACTTCATGCCCCTCTTTCCTTCCTAGTCGCAGGAGTTATTTGAACGCTGGGGTCTGGACTTTGTGGGACATTTGAAGCTGAGTAGCATGCACAAGTGTAAATATGTTGTATTAGCTACGAAATACCTCACCAAGTGGGTGGAAGTGAGGGCCTTGCCAGATAACACAGCTCTGAGTACAACATAGTTCTTGTATGAACAGATCATCACAAGGTACAGGATACCCCTTCAAATCATGAGTGATAGGGGAGTGCACTTTGTCAGTCAAGTAATTCGTACCATGACCGTAGAGTTCAAAATATTTCACAATCCCTCTAGTCCGTGCTACCCCCGAGCTAATGGGCAAGTAAAAGCAACCAACAAGGTGTTGGTGTCAAAAATTTACAAATCATGTGGGGTGGAGTAGGAAGACTAGGAGGAAATGCTACCAGCCATACTATGGGCTTATCGTACAACATACAAAGTCACTACGGGGCATACCCCATTCCAGCTCATGTATGGGCAGGAGGTAGTGATGGGGTCACCTAGTTTTCTAGGACTTCACCTAGTTGGTGTTGCTCAATTCCATCAACTCACCAGGCCTAGTTTCACTCTAGACTTCCAAGTCCTTCTTAGTCTCTTCTAGGGCTTGCTTCTTAACCATTCCAAGGTGTTTTCTCCAAGTGTTTCGGCTAGGAACCCTACCAATTCACAGTGCTTCCCATGTGCTCATTATGGCAGTCTTAGCTTCAATTTGTCAAATTGACCTCCTACTATATTGAGTTGATGCATAGGTGTGGAGGTGGCTACTAACATTTTTTGAATAGATTTTAGGTCCATTTGAGGTTTTCAACCATTTCCTTCCTTACCGATTTCACCATTTTGCCTAGAAAAGGGCTACAAGGAATTAGCCTTATTAGGCCTCCAAAATCCAATTTTCTAGGGCTTGAGAGAAAACGGTCCAAATGAGTCCCTAGAAAGTTTGGATTTTCTTCAAAGTTACACCTAACCTCAAGTGATTTTTGTGGTTTTGGCTCCTTATTCCACCGTTCAATACCCTAACCTCAAAATGAGGGTTTTAAAGGGTTTCTATGCCTCCTAACCGGCTGTGACTGGTCAAGTTGGTGTTTGCTAAAAAAGTGACTTTGTCAAAGCTTCCCCTTGCATTGGAAACTCTATCCCAACTTCATGGACCCCTCCAAAAACTTAGATGGTGGTTTGGCATTCACCCCTGCACTTTGCACATCAATTTCACCCTATCTCCTCTGGTCGGGTTGCTCCTGGACTCACCTAGAACAAGGTGATAGTCAGATTAAATGTCATCTCCAACACTTGTCCCTGTATATGTACACTATACAAGTGGTTTCCCTCCATGTCTCAATAGGTCGTGATGGTAGCACATGTGGAATTCATGGGGCAACCATTTTACATAAAACTGCTATATTCAAGCCAAAACTGGCTGCTTGCAAAGAAAAACAAGAAAACACTAATACAAACTATCTACAAAGCTTGAAATTGAACTAACAAATCTGTAACACACCAAAGAAACTCATTCCATTGCTGGATCAATGGATTCAATCCATTTGCATTAAAAAAAATGAACAAAACAAGCCAAAATGCTGCCAACTAGTTTGAAAATGAGTAGTTTCAGATTCTTGAACTTAAAAAACAAAGTCTCCAACCTTGGTAACCATGCAAGAGAGGGTTCTTATATAATTCCCCATGTGTGGAGTCTTTCTATGGCGTTGGACAATCCCTAACTCCATTGCTAATCAATTTAGGACAAAAGTTGTCATGACAACTTTTTGCAACTTTGCATTTTTGCACTTTTTGGCCTTCTCAACCTATGAGACCTATTCTAAGTCATCATTCATGACTTTTAAAACATTTCTAAGACTAATTTAACCCTCCCTAATGCCTATACCAATTTTTGACACTTTTGACCATCAAGAACGTCAACTACCTACTCAAACCACTATTTATGCACAAATGCAAACCTAAGAAGAATTAACTCAACCTAGGACTACATTGACTCTAAACACTCACTCTTGGACCCTCCAGGAGTCCTTATTCACTACCTTACTTGGCTAGGGTTAGTACAAGCCAAAATTGAGAAAACTAAATAGTCTAAGTCCTAGGTGCTCCTACACCATTCTCCCAAACAAAAGAAGATCATGTCACCTCCTTGGGAATCTTATTGTGATCAATGCCTAGCTTCTTAAACTCTGTCTCCAACACCCATGTAGCTTCAACATTATCCATAACCTGCCATTTGATTAGGTTCTCCCAATAGGCTTGATGCCTTGTCTTCTTGGCGATCCTTGAACTCAACACCTTCTCGGCCTTTGGATTTGGTTTGGCTGGTAACTAGAGGTTGTTCACATCATCTGACACCTCTGAGTGACTGCGATTTGAACCTTGCATTGGTCCCTTGTAGGCAACTAAGTCTGCTATGTTGAAAACTAGTGACAATCCTATGTCACTAGGTAGATCCACCTTGTATGCATTTTCTCCATACTTGGCTAGAATGACACATGGACCTATCCTTCTCATTTTCAACTTGTTAGGCACTCCTTGTTGTAGCCTTGCTTTGTTTAGGTGCACCATAACAAGATCCCCCACTTGAAATTGTAGGTTCTTCCTTATTTCATTAACTTTTTATTTTATTTTGCTTGTGTTCTCCATCAATGCTTTCTTGACTGATTCATGGACCTCCTTCATTGATTGAGCAAAGTCTTCTGCATATCCACTTCTTGTTGTTGCACTACCTAAGTCTCTCAACTCCAAAATACCTCTTGGGTGCACACCATAGACCACTTCAAAAGGGCTCTTGTTGGTATTCCTATTCATGGTGTCATTATATGCATATTCAGCTTGTGAGAGTACTTGATCCCATGTCTGACCATATTATTTAGTAAGGCACCTTAATAAGTTTCCCAAGATTCTATTCACCACTTTGGTCTGCCCATCTATTTGAGGATGGCAGGCTGATCCAAAAGAGAGGTTGGTGCCAAGCGTTTTCCAAAGTGTCTTCCAAAAATGACTCATCAAAATTTGAGTCCCTATCTGAAACATTTCTCATGGGTAAACATGTATCCTTACTACCTCTTTGAAGAACAAATGAGCTATTTGGCATGCATCATGAGTAGTCTTGCAAGGCACAAAGTGAGCCATTTTGCTAAATCTATCCACAATGACATAAATGTTGTCAAATCCCTGCTTTGTCCTTGGTAAACCTACTACAAAGTCCATACTAATGCACTCCCAAGTTCTATTTGGTATGGGAAGAGGTTGGTATAAACTGACATTTGAAGAAGTACCTTTGGCCTTTTGGAAAACTTTGCAAGTCTCCGCATACTTTTTCACATCTTGATTCATCCTTGGCCAATAGTAATACCTTTGAACCAACTCTTGAGTCTTAGTGACTCCAAAATGTCCACTAAGGGTGCCATTATTCTTCTCTTGTATGAGATTTTCTCTCATTGAGTCTCTAGGCACAAAGCTTCCCACCTCTAAACAATAGTCCATTGTGCAAAGTAAAATCAGAATACTCACTATGGAAGTGATTTTGATACTCCTTACACACTTTGTAGGCATTTGAGAAGTCTTCATCCTCCGGGTATAAGTCTCTAAAACTATCAACACCTATGCTCCTCAATTGTATTTTTTGGACTGTCAAAAGTCTCCTACTTAATGCATCAACTACCTGGTTTAACTGTCCTTTCTTGTGCTTAATTGTGAATGTGTAGGCCTACATGTACTCCACCCATTTCATGTGTTTACGACTGAGTTTGTCTTGTGAGTTTAGAAAACTCAATGCTTGGTTGTCCGTATAGACTACAAATTCTTTAGGAAGGAGATAGTGTCTCCACTTCCTCAAAGCCTACACTAAAGCATATAACTCAAGGTCATAAGAGGAGTATTTCCTCTTTGCATCACTTAGCTTCTCACTATGGAAAGCTACTGGTCTTTCTTCTTGGCTTAGGACAACACCTACTGCAACATTGCTTGCATCACATTCCACTATGAAAAGTTTCTCAAAACTAGGCAACACTAGCACCAGTTGAGTAGCTATCTTCTCCTTCAAGGTTTCAAAACCTTTGTTTGCTTCTTCACCCCACTGAAAATTTTATTTTATTCCATCTCTAATGGTGTCTAAGATTGGTGCACATATAGCACTGAATTGCCTAATGAACTTCCTGTAGTACTGAGCTAGTCAATGGAAGCTTCTCACCTCTGTTGTTGACTTAAGAGTAGGCCAATTTACTTTGGCTTCAACCTTGTTGGGATCCATCTTGCGGTTTCCTTGAGACAACACAAATCCAAGGTAAATCAACTTCTGCTTGACAAATTCACACTTATCCAAGTTCATGGTTATCTTTTCATCATACAATCTTTGTAATACATCTTGCAAATGATTAATATGATCTGCCCTATCCTTACTGAAAATGAGAATATCATCTAGGTATACCACCATAAATTTACCTATAAATTCCTTCATCACCTCATTCATGAGTCTCATGAAGGTGCTTGGAGCATTGGATAAGCCAAATGGCATTACAAGCCATTCATAAAGACCCTCTGTAGTCTTAAATCCAGTTTTCCATTCATCACCCTCCTTAATCCTAATTTGGTGATATCCACTTTTAAGGTCAATCTTGGTAAAGTACTTGGCTTCCCCTAAACAATCCATTAGGTCTTCTATTCTAGGAATTGGGAACCTATATCTAATGGTGATCATATTTATAGCTCTAGAATCAGTACACAATCTCCAAGTACCACCTTTCTTTGGGGCTAACATGGTAGGGACAACACAAGGGATAATGCTTTTCCTAATTAGGCCTTGGTCTAAGAGCTCTTGGATTTTCTTGGCAATCTCAACATTTTCTTGGGGAGTCATTTTATAAGTTGCCTTGTTAGGTAAGGATGCTCTGGGAATGAAGTCTATTTGATGGCTTATGGTTCTTTTAGGAGGTAATGTGGCTGGCTATCCATCACCTACTATGCCTTTGAATTTCTTCAACAAATCTCGCACCTCTATTGGCAAATCCGGCTTCTCTCTCTTGTCTTCCTCTTTAGGCTTCATTACTAGTGCAAACCCTATACCTTCACCTTCCTCAAGTGTCTTCAAGAACTGGTTCTCACCCACCAAAAGAACATTAGGACCTGCTACCCTCTTTTCACCTTCCTCAAGGATATACTGAATCTTGAATGTGACTCCATCTTTCTTGAATGAGTATGCATTCTTGGCTCCATCATGAATAGCTTGTCCATCAAATTTCCATGGTCTTCCTAATAGAAGATGGCATGCATCCATGGGTAGGACATCACATAACACTTTGTCCTTATACCTCCCAATGGTAAAATCCACCCATACTTGCTCATTAACTAGGACATGTTGGCCTTTGTTCAATCAAGTGACTCTATAAGGGTTGTTGTAAGGTATCCTTTGCAATTTGAGCTTACTCACTGCCTCTTCTGACACAATGTTGTCTGTTGACCCTAAATCAATGATCACTTTGCAAACTTTGTCCACAATCTTGCATTTGATCCTAAATAAGGACCTTCTTTGTCTTGGCTCTTCTCTAACCGGTTCTTTGATCAAAGTTCTCCTTATCATCAAGTTGTTACCTACCTCTGATTCTAAGGCAACCTCTGAAGTATTGCTGCTTGAGGACTCTTCTTGAAGATAGTTCACTCTCCTTTCACCACCTTGTGATGATGACCTCTTCTCTGGACACCTATATGCCGGATGACCAAGTTGGTTGCAATGGTAGCACTTCATTGTTGCAAAATATGAGGAACCTCTACCTTGTCCACTAGATCTTCCTCTAAAACTACTGTTTGATCCCCTTCCTCTACTAAATCCTCCTTTATTAGTGCCACTCTCTTGTTTCTCAGTGAGTTTAGACTCTCCTTGTGTTCTTTGTTTAGAACTTCTTCCTCCAAAGCCTCCCCTATGGCCTCTATTGTCTTTTCCTCTACCCCTGCCCCTATTGCTACTTGAGTCATGTCTTCTTTTCAGTTTTTACTCCACTTTAAGGGCAATTTGATAGGTTTGATGGATTGTCTTTGGGCTCATTAGACTGATTTCTTCTTGGATGTTCCACCGTAGACCATTTAGGTACCTAGCAACCTTGAGACTCTCTTCTTCCACCGCATGAGATCTAAGGCTAATTTTGTGAAGCTCCTCCATATAGCTACTGACATCAAGGTCTTTTTGTCTTAATTTTTGCCAATTCCTATGAATTTGCACTTCATAGTCATCAGGGAGATAGACTTCTTTGATTTTGACTAACATCCCTTTCCAAGAAGAGATGGGTGCTTTGCCCATTTTCTTCCTCTCATCTTGCACAAATTTCCACCATGCGAGAGAAGCTCCTCTCATCCTTGACTTGGCTACTTTGACTCTCTAGGCTTCAATTATGCCTTCCCATTCAAAATGGTTCTCCATACCTTCTATCCATTCTAGGACCACTTATGCCTCCTTCTTACCAGTGAATAATGGCAATCCTTCTAGTGATTTACCACTTAAGGCCTTCAATGCCTTTAGGAAAGGTTCTTTCTCTAGGACAACATCAGGTTCAAGCACTTTGTCTACCTCTGACACTTCTTTACCCTTCCCTTCTGCTCCTTCAACCTTTACCAACATTTCATCTGCCTTGGTTTCAACCTCACCAAGCTTACTCTCCAATTCAAGCAACGTCCCCATCAGGAGTCTATTCTCTTCCTCTTGATCATCCACTTTCTTTTCCAACTTTGCATTGGTCACCATGTTGGTGTCTCCTACAGATTCCACTGAGGACATCTACTCACCTAGCCCAAATCTTTTAGGCTCTGATACCAATTTGATGGGGTTCACCTAGTTTGCTAACACTTCACCTAGTTAGTGTTGCTCAATTCCACGAAATCACTAGGCCTAGTTGCACTCTAGACCTCCAAGTCCTTCTCAGTCTCTTCTAGGGCTTGCTTCTTAACCATTCCAAGGTGTTTGCTTCAAGTGTTTCGGCTAGGAACCCTACCAATTCACAGTGCTTCCCATGTGCTCATTATGGCAGTCTTGGCTTCAATTTGTCAAATTCACCTCCTAATGTTGTGAGTTGATGCAAAGGTGTGGAGGTGGCTACTAACATGTTTTTAATAGCTTTGGTTCCATTTGAGGTTTGCAACCATTTCCTTCCTTACCGATTTCACCATTTTGCCTAGAAAAGGGCTACAAGGAATTAGCCCTATTAGGCCTCCAAAATCCGGTTTTCTAGGGCCTGAGAGAAAATGGTCCAAATGACCCCCTAAAAAGTTTGGATTTTCTTCAAAGTTACACCTAACCTCAAGTGATTTTTGTGGTTTTGGCTCCTTATTCCACCGTTCAATGCCCTAACCCCAAAATGAGGGTTTTTAAGGGTTTTTAGGCCTCCTAACCGATAGTGACTGGTCAAGTTGGTGTTTGGGAAACAAATAAATTTGTCAAGGCTTCCCCTTGCATTGGCAACTCTGTCCTAACTTCATGGACCCCTCCAAAAATTTAGATGGTGGTTTGGCATTCAACCCTGCACTTTGCACATCAATTTCACCATGTCTCCTCTAGCCGGGTTGCCTAGAACAAGGTCATAGTCACATTAAATGTCATCTCCAACACTTGTCTCTACATATGTACACTGTACAAGTGGTTTCCCTCCATGTCCCAACAGGCAGTGATTGTAGCATGTGGGGAATTCATGGGGCAACCATTTTACATAAAATTGCTATATACAAGCCAAAACTGGCTGCTTGCAAACCAAAACAAGAAAAAACTAATACAAACTATCTACAAAGCTTGAAATGGAACTAACAACTTTGTAACACACCAAAGAAACTCAATCCATTTCTGGATCAATGGATTCAATCCATTTGCATTTACAAAAATGAACAAAGCAAGCCAAAATGTTGCCAACTAGTTTGAAAATGAGTAGTTTCAGATTGTTGAACTTACAAAACAAAGTCTCTAGCCTTGGTTACCATGCAAGAGAGGGTTCTTATAGCATTCCCCATGTGTGGAGTCTTTCTAGGGCATTGGACAATCCCTAACCTCATCGCTAATCAATTTAGGACAAAAGTTGTCATGACAACTTTTTGCAACTTTGTATTTTTGCACTTTTTGGCCTTCTCAACCTATGAGACCTATTCTAAGTCATCATTCACAACTTTTAAAAAATTTCTAAGACTAATTTAACCCTCCCTAATGCCTATACCAATTTTTGACACTTTTGACCATCAAGAAGGTCAACTACCTACTCAAACCACTATTTATGCATAAATACAAACCTAAAAAGAATTAACTCAACCTAGGCCTACATTGACTCTAAACACTCACTCTTGGATCCTCCTGGAGTCCTTATTCACTACCTGACTTGGCTAGGGTTAGTACAAGCCAAAATGGAAAAAACTAAATAGCCTAAGTCCTAGGTGCTCCTGCACCAGGCAGTAGTACCGGCCAAGTACACCATGCCTAGCCTTCGAGTTGCGGTGGATAATAGACTCATTGATGAAGAGAGCTTGAGTGCAAGGCTTGGTGGCCTGATAAAACTGGACGAACGAAGAATGATATCACAATGGGCGATGGAGGTAGTGCAACGCCGACGAAAGTGTTGGCATGACCAACACCTACGACAGGTCAACTTCCAGCCAGGGCAGTTAGTTTTGAAGTATAATGGCCGAAACGAATTGCGACCAGGGAAGTTTAAAGTCTGATGGCTCGAACCCTATAAGATCAGAGAGGTTGGTGAGAACGGGGCGGTGAAGCTTTCGACTCTGGACAACAATCCAATCAGGGACCCAATGAATGGTTCCAAGCTGAAAATCTACAAAGAACAGAACAAACCTGTAATTGAGATTAACATGCTAAGATATGCTACCAAAGGGCACTTGACCATTGGCCAGAGCAAGGAAGTCGAAGAAGAACCCTATCGGAGAGATGAAGAATGGGCAAAGCCTTTTTTGGTCATGGAAGAACGACTTGTACCAAAATAGGTGGAAGGTGTGGCGGTTCCCAGGATCCACAAGCACCTCACAAATGCATATTTTGGGGACCCAGCTATGTGGGTGCGGGTCTCAAGACATTGGAAGAAGCGGGCCCCATACGAATCTCTTTGAGAGGGGTATGTAGAATACGATATTGATGAAGAAGCAAAGGCTCGGAGGAGAGCGGAGAATGCAAATAAAGAGGAGGAACCGACAGACTTGGAGGAGGAGCTTGACTTAGAGGTGTATAGGGCAACCCTAGGTCCTTATTTGAAAATGGTGTTGAAAACAAAAGATCTATTCATCATCGCCTTCTAGCCAAGCGAAGCAGAAGCCAAACCCAATTCATTGTACCAGGTGATCCCTCACCCAGCAGGACCACTAGAAGTTGATGGAGAGAAAGTAAAATGGTACCAACAGTACGAAGGTCGCTACATTGACGACCGATATAAGGGGGTGGGACCCGCTCCGTTAGTTGACAAGATATGGGACCTGGAGTACATAGGGACATGTTGTCCACAAGAATGTTATAGGAGGTTGCTGCACGTTTGTATGTGGTTGCATGATTTGGAGATAAAAATGAAGACTCAGAATGATCCCTCAGAAATGAAGAGGAACAATAGTGGGGATGAGGACATTGACGAGGGACCAAACAAAAAATGGAAGGAAGACATGACATGTGATAAGAGAAGAGAGAAGAAGTATAGTACCCAACCAACAGGGAGAAGATGAAGGGGACAAAAGGATCATCCAGCAACAGTGGTAGAAGCAATAAACTAGCCAGTGGACCCCAAAAGGCCATCTAAACAACACAACCGGACTAGGGGATACCTTGGTAAACTGAAGGTATGAAGAATCACATTTAAGAAGCACCGCCAAATAGAAGAATTAAAACTATTATTAAAAAAGGGGGTATTAAAAGTTGGGGAAGGGAAATATATGGAAAAGAGGAAAAGGTTAGGACCAACAAGTACTTAAAAATTAAAGTACCAGGCAAATTTAGGAAAAAAAAGTAAAGAAAAAATACTGCTAATAAAAAGGCATTTATTTTATATTAAATTAATAAAGTATTTGGGCCTAACCTTAACCCTGAAAGAGAAAATGATTATAAAACCCCCCCAGAGGTTCATTTTTACACAACACATAGGCAAGAGTGTACAGGTGACAGCAGAAAGATCATGGAAGCAAGCTCCGACGAAAACGCAGCCAAGGGGAAGTCGTACGGTACAGTAGGGGAGAATTCGTACGATGTATGGATTACAAGTATTAAAGCATCATGAGGTAGGTCGTACGAAGGCGGTAGTAAGCCTACGGTGATTTTGGCAAAGCACACAGGAGATCCATATGGAGGTTAACATCTCAGGAGAAGTCGTATGGTGGAGCCATATGGCCTAGGTAATTGTATCTTTGGGTGGAACCGTATAGTGTGTCCGTACAGTGCACGAGCGCACATCAATAAGACACATTCTACGAAAAGAAAGAGTTGTACGGAAGAATTCCGTACACATCCTGTACGGAACACCAACAACAATAGTTCAATGACCGTATGGTCAAAGGAAGTACGAGAGAAACATGAAGTCATATGCCGTACAGAACAGAAAGGATAACACGTACAGTAGACTTCCATATGGTATCAAAAGAAAGCTACAAATTAACACATACGGTAGTTCGTACACAATAGGAAGCACTACAGGAGGTGTCTTGTACCATCCGTATGGAGTTGGAATCAATGTGCATAAAAATGGCTGGAGGGTCAAGGAAAGGAAGTACACAAGCTCATCGATATGCTAGAGAAGTATCAGTTGATCTAATGGTTCGTACCAATTGGCGAGCCACACTTTCAAATAGTTATAATAACGACCAAGGACGGGGTAAAGGCAGAAAAATAGAGAAAAGTAGTTGTAGTGCAATCATGACTGCCACAGAGCTGACCAACAACAGCAAGAAGGGCCAAAGGTACAAGAGGATTTAGAGGGAATCACAACAGAGAATGTAGCATTTGAGAGCGTGACCGACAACGAATGTCGTACTTGGTGGGAAGAAACTCCTCCAGACTATGTGATAAAGGATTCTCTCAGGAAGGCCCAGGTAGGCCATGCTATCCAAATGCCCACATTCTGCATCAAGGATTTTGAGCCAGTACTGCAGACCATGTTGTCCGGATACAACCCATAGGAACGAGCTTCTGTCATTCAATCTCAGGGGTGCACGGTACGAGTTTCTTTTAAACCAGAAGACTTCAGGAGGGTATTTGGTATACCTGAGAAGGGGGCATCCGTGGCCAAACCAACCAAAAAACTCACCAAGGAAAAAAAGAAATGGTTGATGGATTGAGTATGCAGGGACGATCTCACAGAGGAACAGTGGAAGAGTGCCTGGTCCAACGGCAGAGGGGTGAAGCGTGCATTTATTGCACCAGGAGAATGGAGAATGCTAATGGACCTTGTAAAAAGTCGCCTTACAGGAGCCAGCCGCGCATCCGACGTAGCTGTTTGGATGATAGGGTTAATGAACGAGATTAAGTGTGGAAAAGTGTACAACTAGGGGCAACTCTTGGTGGAAAGAATCCATGATTTTCTCAAACTAGAACACAAGACATTCTACATATGCCATCATGCCATTAGCCTATTCCTGGACGTCGTACCCCTGTAAGTACCACCAGAAATGTGGGGAACCTTCGAACCGCACGGACAGGTGGAACCAAATAAACCTACCATGTACTACTATACCCACCTGGACACACTAGGCGACACTGTACAACCGACCAAAAAGAGAAGAAAGCTGGATGCATCCATAGAGGTCAAAGATGCCAGCAGCACAGAGGATTTTGAGGAGGAAGCAGAAGATACTGAGGAGCAAGAAAGTGGTGATGAGGGGTTCCATATGTCACCACACACAGCTGCAGAGGATGAAGGGGAAGCAGAGTCGCATTAGCAAAAAGAGGAGGAAGAGGACGATCAACACAGAGGGTTACAGGCACAATGGAAGAGTAAGAGGGTAAAGTTCACCCTCCAAAATTATCTTCGACCCACTTGGTACCGCAGGAAGCACTTACGGTGGCCAGCCCTGTGGGGAACGTACGACCAGTGGGGGTGTTGTTTCGGAAAATCAACAAAGGGGAACCACTAGCGCAACAACGAGTATCATTACCACAAATCCGCTTGGTTGTACTTGTGTCAGAAGCCACGGAGGGTGTCAGTACGATAGACTAGACAAGGGCAAGGGAGGCCATACCAAGAAAAGACACAATGGTCGAATAGGGAATTGGTACGACAAATCCAGGTTCTGGTACGACAGCCATTGGTACGGTACTAACAGAAATTGGTACGACATCAATAGGTACTAGTACGACATCAATAGGTACTGGTACAACTCTAGAAATTATTGGTATGATTCCAACAGGTACTGGTACGACATCAACATGTGTTGGTACGACTCCAGCAGGTACTGGTATGACACTAATAGGTACCGACACACCGGGTGCTAGTACAAGTTCCAATAGGGAAGGAGGAGGCAGGGAATGTACCGATGACTGGGGATGTCCTGGAGGCGTTGGCAGCACTGGAGACACTCACGGATGAAGATATAGATGCCTTGCTGGATGGATGGCTTGGGCAGTTAGCACTCACTCTGCACCTTCCCCCCTCCCCCGCACCGCATAGCATGGCCGTTGGGGTGCACCTGACACTGGACAGAACTATTACTATCACAGACCAGGACATGGGGATATCTGTTGATCGAGAGCATCAGGCCCCAGGAAGTGGCAGACAGGACCAAAAGAGAAGCTATGATGGGGGAAGCGGGCCAAAAGGATCACTGGCAGGGCTCCACCTCACTCCACCAAATCCGAGTGATCCAGCAGGCTCACTCTAGTAATTCTTGGAGAGCTATAGGGGCTCTCCGATGTTGCACGGGGAATGGAACAGTTGATTGGGCAGATGGAGGCCGACAACTCTGTCGACGCTACGCAACTGTGTCACTTCATGACTTTGGGGTGTGCAGATGAGTTTGCACGCCACTTCAAGTAGCAAGGGTGGCCGGACTGTAGTACGTCAGAGATGGTTTAGGAATGGACTCACAGGCACCTGGTGGGAGGCAGGGGCACTTTGGGCACCACCTTCCACAGCATGGAGGGGGCCTTCTGGGATGTGTACTTGCGGATGCGACAACACTAGATAGAGCAGGAGGCGCAACGACTGTATATAAAAAAACTGGAGAAGGGGAGAAGCATGCACAGTTAGCTGCAGTAGAAAGGAACCTGTGGAATGAGTTAGAAATGAAGGTGACTACCTATGAGGCCTGTTGCAGCATGCAGAAGAAGGAGGTGCAAGTACTGGCAGCCAAGGTGGCAGAGGTCACCTCACAGATGGAGCAAAAAGATAAGAAATTGTTGGAAGCTGCCCACATGGTAAACAAGGCACGGGAACAACAGCTGTTGGCAGAAAAGAACCTAAGACTTCACACCGGATAACAACCTTCTTCTCTGGCCACTACAGGGACACCTCCTCCCTCTTCTCAGTCCTAGTTTGTGTTTTGTATTTTAGTTCCTATTGTCTTAGATGTCTGGAAGACGACTACTTTTTTGGGGGGGGCTAATGTTAGGGGTCAATAACACATGTTAGTAGGAATGATAGTTATATTTGTGTTTATGTTGTGTTTATGATTATGTTGCGTCACCGAGAGGTTCCCTTCGAGTAGTTGGGAGTTGGTGACGGTTGGCAACTTGACCAACCGTCGAGTCTATATATTGTTTGGATGGAACCTCGACAGGGAGATTATGTATGGATATATTCTGGATAATTCAATAAAGATAGAACTCTTCCGATCTAGTTGTTTATCATTATTACTTATGCGGTGATATATGAATGTTTTGTTACATGAATAACTGGTACGTGTGGAAAACATTGTGTTATCTGTGAGTGCTACCAACCTTACATAAAGGACTAAACAGTGACAATTTTAGATTCTTTGACTTTTGCATCTCCTTGATAGATAATTTCAAGCTTATCCCATATATCATTGGTAGACTTACAATGCATGACCTTAACAAAGACATCCTTTGTGAGTCCACACAAGAGAGCATGCTTAGCTCTTGCATTTAACTCATATTGTGATATAGCATCAAGATCTATGGGAATATTATAAGGAACATTGTATTGGGTGGTCACAATATTCCACACATTAACATCAACAAAGATCAGGTATGTTTCCATCCTAATCTTCTAGAACACATAATCTGAGCCATCAAAAAGTGGAGCTCTTGAAAGTGAGGCACCTTCTTGTGATTGAGTCATTAAGACTTCAAATAAACTATAATCAATCCCTAGGATACACCTATTTGGAGGGACCCTACGCTCTGATACTACTTGTTGGAAGTGAAATCACTCAGAGAGGGGGGTGGTGAATTAGAGTGAATGAATTTTGACTCAACAAATACTTTAAAATATTTTTAATCTTTGATAACATTGTTTAACAGTTTGAGACTGGTGAGTGACTGTGAATTTGCAAGCCAAGTATTTGCACCAATGTGACTTAACCACTTAACAACCAAACTGTTATTAAAGCATGTAAATATGATCATTCAATTATCAAGATGAATAATCTTTTTGATGCTTTCAAATAGGAATGACTGTCTTTTCAAAAAGTTTAAATTGTGTATTGCAAAGATAACAACGTGTAAACAAAATATGAACTCAAGGACAATAGAGTATAACATGAAATAAAAAATGAACTAAAATATCATAGCATCAACTAATGAAACACATTAAGAGACAAAATAGACATATAACACCATGAATTTCATGAGTGGAAAACCCTCTTGGGTTAGAAAAACCACTCGGTAAAATTCCTTTGTTATTAACTCAAAGAGCACCAACTTTGTACAATGAATTTAGAAGTATCAACTTCAAGGAGCACCAACCCCTATATCTCATACAATGCAAATGTTTTAGGTTGCAAACACTAATAATCCTTTAATTGCAAAAATGCCTATGCAATTACAAAATTAGCAGTGATTGTACAAGTTTGGTATAACAATAATGTTCAATGATTCCAATTACAAGGTACCATCAAAACAATACAAGAATGCCACTCAAAATCATTGTAGAACAACCAGAGAATTACAACTCTTTCTTTCTCAAATAAAGAACTCTGTATACGAACCAGAGTTTGCAACAATATAACCCCACTTTCAATAATATCAAAAAGTTCTGAATATATCATTGTATATCCCAACGTCAACTTAAAAAAAAAAACTGGATGATGTATCTTTTTATATCAACTGAAATGTCTCTGTCTCCAAAGTATACCCTCGAGTCAAGGTATCTTAACCCTAGTTAGGGTTTGAATATAACCACCTCATAGAACAAGTTGCAGCAAAAAAAAAAAAAAAAATGGAAAACATTTCCAAAAAAATTATTAATTTCTGCATTTCTTATTAGGTAAAAACCTCTTTCAAATTCTGAAAATGAAAAACCAGAAATTGTTTTTCAAAATTATAATTGAAAAGAAGTAAAATCTTTCGTCTCTTTTTCTCTTATTTTTACTTGCAGATGAAAAAACTGTTTTTCGTTCTTCACAAAAGAAAAGACCAAAAGTAAAAAAACCTATTTTTCACCTTTGTTAAACAACTAAAAATCAGTAACATTTTTACCTGGATCATGGTGGCCAAACCCGTTGAAGGGATTCCACAAAATTTGTTAAAATACCCAACAAAACTGCATATCTAAACCACCGAGTGAACCAATGTTGTCTGTATACCTTCGAAACCAAAATCCATGAGAGAACTAACAAAACTATTAGTTGTAACTGCTTCAAACTTAGCCATGGCGGCAACCCTAGTGTAGGGTTTACATCTTTTACCAAAAACATATGCTCGACACAAATTACAAATGAATAATCATTTGAAATCCGCAAGTCAAAGAAATAGGTCACTTTACCATGTCATCATTACAAGCCTAGTGAACAATCCAAATGAAGTTCAAGTTAGACCATAATCATATCGGTCAGCAGAGCCATCAAATCACACAAGAGCATGGTATATTTGTTGTCGGGTTAAGTGCTTCAAGCACTTTAAACAATAATGAATGCCAAGTGAATACCCGAAGTATGATATTGGCTAGTGCTGTAGTTAGCACTTTAAATATAAACTTAATAAGACGATAAACCATTTAATGGTATGTTTTAAATAAAACCAAATACCAATGGCATTGTAAATATGCCACATTACTTGCAAGATGCCAATAGTAAAATGTGAAACCCGATGGCACATAAAGTGTTATACAAAGTATTATCGAGAGAGCATATTATTATCACTTGTACTTGCAAATACCGTGAAGAATGAAAAACCATTCAGGTGAGTCAATTAATATATATGCCAAGGTAAGTGATAGATAGTAACATCATATGCCCTGTATTACTATAATGAGCCTCTTGCATCATGTTGAGTATTCATTAATGCCAACCACCATGTACTTACTATGAAATGCCAAAGCATATAAAGACCAAGTAAGGTCAGTAATGTAGTGTCAAGCATAAAAAGAGCTCATATACCTATACCACTGAGCCATATAAAGATTGAACCACTAAAACAATAAACAAGTAATCCTAGATAGGAGACAACCTATGAGAAGATACGCTCTACACAATCACATAAATCATCAGTATCACATGAGACAAAACAACTGAACATGCAAAGCTGAAAGTAAATCACTGTGAACCATATCAAACTATGAATGATGCTAATGTATATCCTTTTTGTCATCAAGGACAAACACAAAGGGTCAACACGACATGGACAAAACAAATTTTCTCGATGGGACATGGGGAGAGATCATGGGTCTCACTCTTGCAGTCTTGTGCCTCAGAATCCTATGGACTACTTATAATGGAAGATAGTTTCAACCTTCACATCCTCCCTCTCCTTGGCAAACCATTGGCTAGTTGTACAACAACAAATTTACGCCTATGCATGCAATGTCTCTAGTTCACATACAACCTAGAGGAGAATGCTAAAGACAATGCTCCAACTAGTTGGAAGTTAATTGATGATTCTACCCCTGGTGATGTTTGGGGGAAAGCTGATGGTAAAGATCCTCCTTTGCCTGACATAGGCATAGCCATGATTGCTTAGATGTTTTCTTGAGCTCATACTTATATTTTTGTAATGTTGTTTCAAGACTTGGCCCTTTTGATAGATTCGTAGATGTGCTTTTCTACCAACTTTAAAAAAAAAAATTGTACTAATTTATATTAATACGAAATTAAATAGAAAATATTCATTAAAAAAACTTCAAAAATTTGCAATTCCCCATAAAAGTGTCGTGCAAATCTCTGATCAAAACTTATCAAAACTCCTGATGTTGGATTTTATCTCAAGTTATCCATCGCTTATCCCTCTCCAGGTTTCGCATGCCCCTCATGCCTACTAGTCTATAATTTTTAGATGCTAGGAAGCGCCCCTTTGTTCAATGCGAAACTTTCAACCAAACAATATAAATTGAATGTAGACAACAATACAAGATAACAACTATGAGATGGATTCAAATGTCCTTGTGGATAGAGAAGATGGATTTGAATATGCATGCAAGGATTGCTGGTATATATATGTATATGGGTAGCGTACTTTGCAACAAGTTACAAGATTTTTGGGAAGATATTTAGTCTCTAGCACTAAGGATGGAAATGATATGGTTGTATTATCTCAAGGGGTAGAATGTTTTCAAATTCTAAGCCAGTGGTCACAGTTATTGACACGCTGGCCACCATGTTTTTTTTAAATTGTGAACAATGAGTAATGAACCTACGGGTCTGTAGAAATAAGTGCAAACAAAATATTTTATTGAAAAACGTTGACGATTGGTGTGATAAAAATGGATGAGAAAGATAGAATTTGCTTTGGTACCAATGTGAAGCCAGGAAATGAGCTGAAAAAATAAATCGGAGATGCAAATTCAATTTTGTATTTGCATAGTACATATCTGATAGGAAATAAACATTCAATTCATCTCGAAAATGACTAATTAGAAATTTTTTAAAATTATATTTAATAATATTATTATTACACTTATTTACTATGACCTATAATTATGAACATAATATTACATCAATCACATAAAAATGAAGCAATTATTTCTATGTAATAACCCGGTTATTTTTTTTTTGTTTTTTGAGACCAATCAAAATCATCAATCAACATAGAACCCATTAAGGTTAGAAAGCATAAACTCAAAGCTTGCTGAAAAAGCAACCCTTCCACTTTCTGATCGCCAAGTGTCCAATGTGGGAAGGTGAGAGCATATGGTGAAGAGGGGATCGTTAGATCACAAATCTGCTAAAATGATAAAGTAAATATAATACTAGGCGGCAAGCCAGCCCCTTCCGCTTATCCGGCAAGAAAGCAAGAAACTTGGCAGTGAACCAACCAAGAGAAACATACAACAGACACAAATCACTCGACCGCAATATTTCAAAGGGAGGACTGAATTACACAAATTCAACTCGATCGCTTATGCAATGGGAGGACCATTACAACCAATCATCACTCGACCGCTTATGCAGCGGGAGGACTGAATTACAATTAACTAATGTAGGCGGCAAGCCAGCCTCTTTCACTTTTCAGCAGAATGAGAGTTTACAAGCCAGAATGGGTTAGTAGTACTACTACTTAACCTTACAATAACAGAGAGAATGGGAGTTGAAGAGTAATGCTGAACATCAGAGATAAAAAACATGAAACTCTACTAACATCAAAAGCAGCAGGCTGGAAATGCATAACCAACATCCTATGAACCCACTAAAACACTCACATCTCTCTCAATTCATACCCAATTCACCCCCTAAAAGTTCTAAACCAACACAATACCAGCAATGATGAAAACAAACCCAAGGCGAGCCATCAAAACACCCTCTTTTATTTGGCACGCATCCCAATGCACATCGTAAACCCCACACCTAACCAAAGAATTTTGATTTACTCTAATAAATTCAATGCTCAACAAAATGGGCCACAAACTTATAGAATGTATCGCCGGTAGCAAGAAAGATGAATGAGTCGGTACCCAGAATGATAGAATCGCTAGGCCAAGAGGTATGAGCAAAATACAGTTTCAATAACTCCGCGACCAACAACTAGAAAACACTGCAATCCCACACTAAACACTCCACAATCTACAAAACTCACTCACCAACAACACTAGAAACACCAGGACACAGCTAGGTACTATCTTCCAAGTACGAAACTGAGACTTAACTACGAAGCCACACTTCGAAGCTAAGATTTTCAGTCGCCAAACCGGAGCATAACGATACAATTTTCATAAGATAACAAAATGAGAGCCCAAGGCTCTTATTTATAACTTCTTACTCCACCAAATTCAAATGCAAATTCTCACACATATGCTCAAATTCATCCTTCCCATTTGCATTTCATTTACCCAAGTGGACCCCAAGGATGGCGCCATACTTCAAGTCAAACTTCACGCCAAGCAAGCAAGGACCACGATTTTTGACTTAGCAAATACTTTGTTGAATAAAATAACATCTCCCATTTTAATATTGGCATCCCCCTTCCACACATAAACAATTCGCCTAGCACTTAGGAGACATCATGTTATGCGCAATTTCCAAAGTCATTAATCAATAGTAAAAATAATCAAATTAATTAAATATTAAACCGTAGGATAAGGAAATAATATTTAATTACATCAGTTATGACCCCAATACTGATTATTAACAAAAACCAAGATGAAGTTGAACAGGGGAGACCACTGAACTGTTGCAAGATCAGGACCCTCTCCACTGCCAAAAATAGAAACATTCCAAATTGCCACATACTAAAAATAGTAAGTTATGAACTACTGCTCCGAAAAGCATGATCTTCGTACCCAGTGACAGAGCATGGAGAGCTCAGTATGACAGTATCACCAAAACAACCAACCCCTATCTTACTAAAAATAGTAAGTTCTCGCATCATCAATGTTTGAACCTCATTCTTCATTCCACAGCCTACGGGTCTCAGGAATAGGCCAATGGACCACTGGAAATACATCAACGAGAAGGGGACATTACAGTCCGCCCTCCCCAAAATTGCTTGTCCTCAAGCAACTGTAAGACTGGATGCAGTAAAATCTCCTCATTTTCCCATGTAGCATCCTCTGTTGGTAAATTTTTCCATTTGATCAAGTATTCCTTAATCACCCTTCTCAAAGAATGTTCCCTGAAATCAAGGATAGCTTCATGAACCAAAACTAGCTCTCCCTCCTCATCAAGCGGGGGTAACTCAGCTGAAGCAACAACGTTGTGTCCCAAAACCTTCTTGAAACATGACACATGAAATACATTATGAATCGTGTTGCTTCCCGGTAATTCCAACTCATACGCCACTTCTCCAATTCTCTTGCCGATTCTGAAAGGCCTATAGAATCGTGGCTTCAATTTCTCAACCCCACTCTTCTTGAGAGTAGACTATTTGTAGGGTTGGAGCCTCAAGTAGACCATGTCGCCCACCTCAAAGGTGTGCTCAATTCGCTGTTGATCAGCATACAACTTCTACTGATTTTGTGCATGCTGGAAATTCTCTCTCAGAATCCTCAAAATATCCTGACTTTGTTGAATCATATCCTTCGCTTGAGGGGTTTTGCTATCACCAAATACTAAGTCAGCGAAGCTAGGAGCTTCATAACTATATAGTGCCATAAATGGTGACATCTGGATGGACATGTGGTGGGAGGAATTGTAGCAATACTCTCCCAGGTGAAGCCATCTCACCCATGCATTCTGCTGCTCTGAGACATAGTTTCTAAGATACCCTTCCAACCACGTATTCACTATCTCGGTCTGCCCATCAGTTTGTAGGTGATAACTTGTGGTTGGAGTGAGCATAGTACCACACAATATGAAGATCTCCTGCCAAAAAGCACTTAGGAACTTGTTGCCCCTATCACTCACAATGTTCTTCGGTAACCCATGTAATCTGAACACATCTCGAAAGAACACTTCAACAACCTGAGCTGCTGTAAAAGAGCTGGTGATGGCAAAAAAATGAGCAAACTTAGTTAGCCTGTCTACCACCACATAAATACTATCCTTCTCTTGAGCCCGTGGCAATCCAGTGATGAAGTCCATGGAAATACTTTCCCATTTTTGACTGGGAATAGGCAAGGGTTGTAACAAACCAGCTGGCAGAGTGTGCTCATCTTTGTTTCTCTGACATGTGTGACACTCCTTGATGTACTTCAAAACATCATTTTTAAGTCCCTTCCAAGAAAATCTCTCTCGGATCTGCCTGTATGTTTTGAAGTAACCTTGGTGACCAACAAGGGGGATATCATGGAAAGTCTTCAAAATCTTCTCCTTTAGCTTAGATTCAGCCACAATGAAGATCCTTCCTTTGTATAGTATCAACCCCTCAACCAATTTGTACCTTTCATCATGAAAAGTACCTTCTATAATGTTGGTTGCAAACTGATTTTTGGCATATTCAGCAAACAACAACTCCGTCCAATTAGCAGTAAGATCGCATAGTGAGCTCAAATGGGGCCTTCTGGACGAGGCATCAACCACAACATTGTTCTTTCCCTTAACATACTCAATATCGAAATCGTAAGCCTGTAGCTTATTCACCCACTTCTATTGTCTTTCATTCAAATCCTTCTGATGCATGAAGTGTTTAAGACTATTGTGATCAGTCTTAACAATGAACTTACTCCCCACCAAATACTGCCTGAACTTCGCAAGGGCATGCATTATGGTAAGCATTTCCTTGTCATAAATCGAATATAGCCTTTAAGGTCCTCTCAACTTCCTACTTTCAAAGCCTATAGGATTCTTATTCTGCATGAGGACTGCACCAACACCTTCTCCAGATGCATCACACTACAGTTCAAAAAGTTTGATAAAATCAGGTAAAGCCAAAACGGGGCAGGAATTCGTGATCCCCTTAAACTGCTCAAAAACTGTTTGTGCCTTTTCAGACCATTCAAAAGCTCCTTTCCTTGTAAGATCTGTGAGGGGGCCAGCCAACTAAGAGTATCCCTTCACAAACCTCCGATAAAAACCACACAGACCCAAGAATCCCTTCAAGTGTGTTATGTTTTCAGGAGGCGGCCAATCAATGATGGCTCTAATCTTTTCAAGGTCTACCTTCACACCACCTGCACTGATAATGTGACCAAGGTAGAGCATTTCTTCCATTGCAAACTCACATTTGGACTCGTCGACAAACATGGATTCAGACTCCAGTATGCTTAGCACTTCATCCAAGTGTTGTAAGTTCTCCTTCCAAGATTTGCTGAATATGAGTATGTCATCAAAGAATATCAATACAAACTTCCTCAGCTGTTTCTAGAAGATTCTGTTCATACATGACTGAAATGTGGCAAGTGCATTCGTCAAACCAAAGGGCATGACTAGGAACTCAAAATGCCCGAAATGGCATCTGAAAAGCAGTCTTCTCCACATTAGGAGCTCTCATCCTAATCTGATGATACCCTGACCTAAGGTCAATCTTCGAGAAGAACACTACACCATGTAGCTCGTCAATGAGCTCATCAATTCTCGGGATAGGATACCGATTCTTGATAGTTTTCTGATTCAGGGCCCTGTAATCCACGCACATGAACATGGTCTCATCCTTCTTTCTCACCAAAACAACAGCCGAAGCAAAGGGGCTTTTGCTTGGCCGTATGTACCCCATGTCAAGAAATTCCTGGATTGCTTTCTCAATCTCATCCTTCTGCTTCTTAGGATACTAATAAGGAGTAGTCATGACTGGCTTAGCTCCTTCTTCAAGCTCAATGATGTGTTCTGCACCTCTCTTAGGTGGTCTGCCAGGAGGGGGGTTCTCAAACAACTTACTTCTCTTGGTTATCAAAGCTTGAACATCTTTAGGATAGTTCTAATTCTCTTTTAGTCGTTCTGAGGGCATAACCATGACCTTACTTCTATCTATGATCATCGCTTGAATGGCCGTGGAATAGCTGCCCTTATCTACCACCAATGGATTTGAAGGCATTATCAAACACTCTACTGCCCATTCCACCTGGTTGTGGCAGATCAGCCTCTCCATCCTTTTCAAGGATACAAGTCTAAGTCCACCATGTGACATTCCTCTCAATACTACCTTCTTCCCCTTCGACATGAATTTCAACTCCATGGTTTGCAAGTTTAATGTAATCTCACCAAGAGATCTCAGCCATTGAATCCCGAGGACTGCATCATCAGTCCCACCAATGCTAAGCACAAAGAAATCATCTCTGATTTCATGATTTCCCAACTTCAGAGACATGTTGGAAATCATCCGATTGTAGGAAATAGTGGAGCCATCTGCTACCATGACTTTGAAGCCCAACTTCCTCTACCACTAGTCCCCTCTTAGCAACAATCCTTTCATCAATGAAATTGTGAGTCGCTCCTGTGTCAATGAGAGCAATGACACGATGCTCTCCAATCACACCCCGAACTCTAAAGGACTCATTCTTGTGAATGCTCGAGAGTTGAGCAACCACTCCTCTGTCTTCTGACCCAATTTCAGGCCCTTCAAGAGCCTCTTCATACTTGCTGCCCTCAACTTCAGTTTGTTGTTCTGAAATTTCAAAATCTGATCCATCCGCAGAATAGTACTCCATCTGATGCAGATTGCCCTTTCCATGACACTTATGTCCTAGGGCCCAAGGTTCTTTGCAAGAATAACAAAGATTCTTCCTTCAAAGCTCTTGACAAAGCTCATCATCCATTTGCGAAAGGAACCTCTTGGTCTGATTTGTGAATTTCTTCTTATCCTTTCTGAAAGGGAAAGGCTTGGACTGAATTTTGTCCTTGGGGCAGCCAACTCCATGCTTCGAGATTTCTTAATAGCTTCTACCAAAGTGGGTGGATCAAATGCTTTAACCCAACCTTTCAAAGGTTCCTCAAGTCCTTGAGTGAAAAGGACAACTAACCGCTTCTCAGAGATGCTACTTACAATAACTGATAAATTTTGGAATTTAGTTATGTAAGTGTCCAATGAACCTTGCTGTTTGAGTTGAGCAAGTTCTCTAAATTTCACCTCCAGATCCTTGGTGTCGAATCTCTCAATCATCTTGTTGGTGAAATCAGCATAGGTGGTGATCAAGTTATGACCAAGGGTGACCAACCCATGGTATCACCATTCGTGGGCCACTCCATCCAAGTGCAAGGTAGCAAACTTGATGGCATCTTCTTCTGGCATAGGCCTCAAGGACAAGTAATTGTCCAACTTCTGCACCCATGCTCTAGCTGTGCTCTTAGTGCTTCAATCAAAGTGTGCTAAAATCACTCTTCCAAGAGCTTGTTGATAATCTCTCGGGGCAACAAATCTATTGTCATTCCTCCTTCCTCTCTTCATTTTCTGATTCATAAACTGATCCAAAGTGAGGATATCTCGGATCTCACCACGGAGAGAAGCATACTCCATGTAGTTGTTTCTTATTTCATCGGCTGTAGGTATCTCTGTTTCAGCTTGCTGTACTTCTCTTGGCAAGAATACAGGTTGCAGAGGTCTTGGGGTTGAACCTCCATTGTTGCTCCCATTATTACTCCCATTTCCATTGCCTACAAGAGCATTAGAAGTGTTGGCTTCTGATCCATTGTTGGGTTGGTTAGAGGTCCCAACAATGTTCTAGTTAAGTTTGGCCCGCAGTAGAGATATCATGTCCATCATGGCATTGAATTGTCTCTCAACCGTCTTATCAGGTGCCTCATTCTGTTCTGTAGCCTTGTCTGCCATTGAATCTACTGAGTCTAAAGAATCCAAATTCTTCCCTCTGTTTCTCAGTACTTCTGAAAATGTATCCTCTTCCAGCACTACCAGAAACTAAAACTACTATCTCTTTTGTTCTCGGTTGTAGTATCTGACGTCTCTGTCACTCATGAAAAATTCTGAGTCCACTGAAACTCACAAGTTGGCAAGAAAACCAACTTTGATACCATTGTAATATCCCGATTATTTTTTTTGTTTTTTAAGACCAATTAGAATCATCAATCAACATAGAACCCACTGAAACTCACAGGTTGGCAAGAAAACCATCTTTGATACCATTGTAATATCCCGATTATTTTTTTTGTTTTTTAAGACCAATTAGAATCATCAATCAACATAGAACCCATTAAGGTTAGAAAGCATAAACTCAAAGCTTCCTAAAAAAGCAACCCTTCCACTTTCTGATCACCAAGTGCCCAATGTGGGAAGGTGAGAGCATATGGTTAAGAGGGGATCGTTAGATCACAAATCTGCTGAAACGATAAAGTAAATACAATACTTGGCAGTGAACCAGCCAAGAGAAACATACAACAGACACAAATCACTCAACCGCAATATTTCAACGAGAGGACTGAATTACACAAATTCAACTCGATCGCTTATGCAGCGAGAAGACCATTACAACCAATCATCACTCAACCACTTATGCAGCGGGAGGACTGAATTACAATTAATTGATGTAGGCGGCAAACCAACATCTTCCACTTTTTAGCGGGATGAGAGTTTACAAGCCAGAATGGGTTATTACTACTACTACTTAACCTTACAATAATAGAGAGAGTGGGAGTAGAAGAGTAATGCTGAGCATTAGAGATAATAAACATGAAACTCTACTAAAATCAAAAACTGCAGGCTGGAAATGCATAACCAACAACCTATGAACCCACTAAAACACTCATATCTCTCTCAATTCATACCCAATTCACCCCAAAACAGTTCTAAACCAACACTATACCAGCAATGATGAAAACAAACCTAAAGGCGAGCCATCAAAACACCCTCTTTTATTTGGCATGCATCCCAATGCACATCCTAAACCCCACGGCTAACCAGAGAATTTTGATTTACTCTAATAAATTCAATGCTCAACAAAATGGGCCACAAACTTACAGGAATGTATCGCCAGTAGCAGGAAAGACGAATGAGCCAGTACCTAGAATGATAGAATCACCAGGCCAAGAGGTATGAGCAAAATACAGTTTCAGCAACTTCGCGACCAGCAACCAGAAAACACTCCAATCCCACATTAAACACTCTACAATCTGCAAAACTCAGTCACCAACAACACTAGAAACACCAAGACATAGCTAGGTACTATCTTCCAAGTACGAAACTGAGACTTAGCTACGAAGCCACACTTCGAAGCTCAGATTTTCAGTTGCCAAACCGACAGCATAACGATGCAATTTTCATAAGATAACAAAATGAGAGCCCAAGGCTCTTATTTATAACTTGTTACTCCACCAAATTCAAATACAAATGCTCACACATACGCCCAAATTCATCCTTCCCATTTGCATTTCATTTACCCAAGTGGACCCCAAGGATGGCGCCATACTTCAAGTCAAACTTTACGCCAAGCAAGCAAGGACCACGATTTTTGACTTGGCAAATACTTTGTTGAATAAAATAACATCTCCCATTTTAATATTGGCATCCCCCTTCCAGGCATAAACAATTTGCCTAGCACTTAGGAGACATCATGTTTTGCACAATTTCCAAAGTCATTAATCAGTAGTAAAAATAATCAAATTAATTAAATATTAAACTTTAGGATAAGGAAATAATATTTAATTACATCAGTTATGACCCCAATACTGATTATTAACAAAAACCAGGATGAAGCTGAGCAAGGGAGACCACTGAACTGCTGCAGGATTAGGACCCTGTCCACTGCCAAAAATAGAAACATTCCAAACTTACTAAAAATTGTAAGTCATGAACTACTGCTCCAAAAAGCATGATCTTCGCACCCAGTGACAGAACATGGAGAGCTCAATAGGATAGTATCACCAAAACAACCAACCCCTGACTTACTAAAAATAGTAAGTTCTTCCCTCATCAATGTTTGACCCTCATTCTTCATTCCACATAGCCTACGGGTCTCAGGAATAGGCCAATGGACCATTGGAAGTACATCAACGAAAAGGGGACATTACATTGTAATTGTTTTTCCTATAAACAAATTTCAATTGCAGATTACCTACATGGTTGCAACTGCAAAGTTAGGATATGCTTGTTAGATCAATAGTATGCTTTACCATGCTGTGATAAGCAACCCCAATGGAGAACTAGAAAATATCCTTGCAATTTTCAAGTACTTAATTCCACAACGATTTTCCAATTGGAGAAGGTCTGGGGTTAGCTTGTACCATATGTGCTTGGGATGGTCTTGAAATTCACATTCACATTTCATTTAATCTTGCATTTGGAATAGGTTCAACATCTAACATGCACAAGTAGTTGTCATGCAATATACATGAAACAATAGTACATGGAATCCATGGAATTAAACCAAACTTTCTTTTAAGATATTGTTAGGTGGTAGGTGGTGCTTTTCTACATCATTTAAATTTTAGCCAATATTGAACCAACGATTACAGCAATGAAATTGTACTTCTTCCTTGTTGCATGGCAACACACGACAATTTTACAAGTTGAAAGTCCCAAATATCTCAAATGTCTCATTCCTAACATGTCAAATACTATGATAACTTCTGGCAAAACAGTATTTAAATGTTCTAGATTAAGGGTTTGCGTCACACTTTGCGATCTAATGTTCCGATGGAAAAAAATATGATAGATCATAATGTGCAATCCAAACATTAATAAGTAAATTTTTTATATAGTTTCCTTTTCAGCACCTCTTTTTTATGGTATGAACTATGGAATTTACAAATCTGATGTCAAATATTACTTGAAAAACAATAAACAGATTTATATAATTCAACATCAATATTAGATATGTACTTAATACTTGCTGGAAGTGTCAATTGTCTCTTCTTGTATCTGGAAGTGGAAACGACCGTAACACCTTCCTATTTCCAGATATATGTAATAAAATATTTACATGTGGAAGTCTTAAATATGTATTTCTCTTTCTATTAAGGATTTTATGAAGAAACTTCTTCCAATCGAAGATAATCATACATTACACCAGTAAAAGGGCTAGTGGGTTTTCTCTGTGTAAGATACAATGTATTCTCACCCTCCACCAACAGGTTTCCAGAAATCTCAATGTTAAATAGATGATACAAACCATGGATGCCATGACGAGCAATAGCATTATCTTTCCCAAACTGCATAGTATCAAAATGTGGTTTGTATATATTTGGATCGTTGAATCTAACCTGTGACAGCAAGGAATTTGTAAGTATAGCAATTTAATTAATAAGACCAAGCCATTTGTATTCAGCTACATGAAGACAACTGGGATTAGAGAAAATAAAAAGCTTCATACCTGAATAGCTGCATTGGTTGATGATGCAATTGCCAGACGAAGCTTGTAAAGGCTATTTTCTTTCCAACTTCTCACCTGGAACTTGACTTGCCACGTTGAGGGATGCAAACTTCCATCGCTTTTAATCCTAAACTTTCAAAGGAAATCAGTACAGTGTACATTTGCTCAAATCCTTTAGTACTTTGTAGTCAATTCTATCTGTGAATTGGATGTAGAAATCCAGAACATATCATAATATAGGATTCAGAGAGAATTTTTTATCAGATTTTTGGATTTTTGTGGAATGTTGAGAAATTTTTTAATCAAATGTAGTTTTTCCAATATTTAAATATAAACAAAACCAACCTATTCTGCCAAGGTGCAACTGATCCAAAAAGAAGATACACGTTTATCCATGACAGCAAAATCTTGTGGCTGGCCAGATGAAATTATCATTGATCCCTAACCATAAAATTTAATAGACTACTGCATAACTTCAATGTTTTTAAAATGAGATCATTAAAAACAATGCAATTGAGAGGCCACATTTTGAGATGCATGATTTGAGTGGATACTGGAATGGAATTAATACTCAATCTCATAAAATTGATGGTTATTAGCTGGTTTTTGGGGTTAGTTCGCTGAGTACTGTTATAAAAAAGTAGGGTGATCCTGCTTTACTCAGTGACTTATTCCGATGCTAGTAATCTGAGGAACAGGTTTGATATCATAGTATAACCATTTGTAACAATCGAGACTGGTAAGTCATTGCTCTGAAAGGTCAAAAATGTAGTTGGAACTTCTTTAAAGGAAACAGAATATAAGCATTCAATACTGGCTTCTAGGTTTGTGAATTAAAAGCTAACTAAATCACAGCAAATGCCTGGCAAAAGTTTCCAATAAGATACTCATAAAACAGAAAATGGAATAATTCTGGTAACTGAAGAAATAACGTCTTCATTATCTAGTCCTCTTTGTACTGATACGCACTTATATTTGGTAAGACAATTTAATCTCAACTTTAGCTCAATCTGAACCTACAAGATAGAAGCAGGCCTTTGGAAGGCCAATAGAATGTTAATTATGTTAAAACCTAGCAATAAGTATAAAAGGAATCATGAGGAACAAGGTATAAGATTTTAATAAAGGTATAAAGAAAACAATATAAAGAAAAGTCTTATTATTGCCATATTAGTTTAGATGATTATGGCCAGGACTTGGATATCTTATATTCAAATGGTTTGCAGGTTAATTTTTTATTTTATTTTTATATTTCTGTCAGTCCATCAAACCAAAAATAAATAACAAAGGTACAGACATTGCAATCAATTTCATTTTTCTTTCATCCACGTTGTGCATGGTCTGTGAGAAAATTAGGAAACTCATGGGGAGAGTAGGGATAAAAGGAAGTTAACCCTTGAGAATATGAACTTAATCACACAGGCGGGATTAAGATATTTTGAGGAATAGTTTAAAAGTGATTGTACAGTGTTTCTTAAGCATTTGATTATAAGTATCCATTTCTTCATTTTCTAAGGGACAAACTGTAGATTATAACAGGATTTCACCAAAATGATAGAAATCGGACTTGTTGTAGCCTGGACTTTGTCGTTAGAATCATTTAGTAATAACATATATCAATTAAATGTAAGAAAACCATTGCCGGATAAAATTTTCATTTCTGATCAATCAAATTACAATGCTGAAATGCTATTAAGGTCAGGAATTCATCTCTTCAATGACATTCCTAGGCATGCATATGACTTATGAATTAATCCAAGCAATGAGCAATTAATTTCATAGACAATATACCTGCAGGTGTGTGCAAAGTACCAATCTCTTCTCCAGTCACTGGCTCCAACAGTATAAATCAAATCATTGCTATCGTATATCTCAGAATACCTTTCCCATAAGCCATATTGTCGAAACCTGCAGAAAAAAGAAAGTGATGAAATTATATTAATGTCCACTAATGACATAGGTAGGTCCATAGGACTCAAAAGTTCAACAA
The DNA here is from genome assembly GCF_030272615.1 of Cryptomeria japonica. NCBI lineage: Eukaryota > Viridiplantae > Streptophyta > Pinopsida > Cupressales > Cupressaceae > Cryptomeria > Cryptomeria japonica. The sequence continues at coordinate 5,325,181 of NC_081407.1, read as the reverse complement.
ATTACAATATCTATTCAGAAGTGAAAAGAGGTATGAGACTTCCATTCAGTTTCTCTCTCCAGATTTATTATGGCATGCCACAGGACATTATAGGATTGTTTAAATAAGGTACATTACTAACTCATTGCCTTTGTTTAATTGTCCTTTAACATGGTTCAATATTGTGAAAAAGGTGAAGTGATGCAAAAATTGTAAGGGAATGTTGTCAAGAGGATCCATAAGTTTGAAATTGCTAGGTGTTGAGAATGATGAAATGTTTTGTTTTGACAAGGAAAATTCCTTGTCAAGGTCAGATTTTTCCAACCTTGACAGAATGGAAATAAGATGAATTTTACGAAAATAACTGTCTAATTTTAGGAATTTCAAGGTTGGAATTCAATCCTAGGTTGAAGTGTGGAATGTATTTTTTGTCCTTGTCTAGCCTTCACTTGCGCCTAGTCCTGTCCTTACCCAGAATTTGCGCCCTTCTCTTAGTCCTTGGACACATCTCATTTGCGCTTGTCCTTGGCACCATCTCATTCGCACCTTGCATTTAGGTCATTAACAACATCTCAAAATTGCATCAACCTAGTTCTTGGGCACCAAGAATCATGCCTAGCATCAAGTCCATGCTCATCAAGGAATCTCACCTTCATTAGTCTCTCTCATCTCCTTAAACCCGTTTTGCACTTGTCCCTACACCTCATCAAATCCTGCCTATGACAGTCCCTCCCTGGCATGAAAAAGCGCCCTAATGGGAAGACCTAAAAAAAAGAAAAAAATCTGCATGTCAAAGAAAAGAACATTAAATGAAATGCAAATTGTGTTGTAGAAAGTGAAGCGCTAGACCTCATATTTATACCCCCTCAATCCCGCTTAAGAAACTAGTATCCAAGTCGGCCACTTGAGAAGAAATTCAAAATTTTAAATAGCAAAATAATTGATTATCAATCATAGCTGACCCAAAAGGTGATTGCAATTAATTTAATTTCAAACAATTTTAGGACTAGGTCGGCCTAATGAGGTAATTGCATTCAAGGTTGAGGAATTCTATAAGAAGAGGAACACAACCTCCACCTTTGAAGGTGGAGATTTCTTCCAATGATGCCATCCACTTGCATGGCATTGATCCATTTGTTAGTTGGGTTGTCAAAGAAAAACATAATGATATCATGTTTATGGATGAATATACTACAAAATTTGAGATGGTAGTAATAGAAGCAACACAGTGGATAGATTGGAGCAAAACAAAGACATTTTTTAGAAAACAATCAATCCTCCTATTTGTCGATGGATAGCTTCAGTCAGATCCTACAGGGCCGACTTTATCATCAAATGTGTGAAGGGCCTTTCGGCCTTACACATTTAATATGTCCGATTTCTATAATGAAGAGACGTGTTAATGTAACCGACTTATTGAAAGACGTGTTAATCATACTATAACCGATTCATATTCAAGAGACGTGTTGGTTAATAAGGAGCCGACCCTTGGAGGAGTTGCGTTGATTGAAGGCACACTTGATCGAGTATATATGTTGGTTGTATTCCTCTCAAAAGGCATCAAATTGATCATCAAGCAGATTGTGTTCTCCTTCAACTGAATAACGATATTCTTCTGCAGTTCAAATCTCCCACTCAGCAAGCATAGTGTGTTCACTCTTAAGGTGTGATATATTCATCTTCAGCAGCCTGTATCTCCGTATATCTTCACTCCACAGTAGCAACATAGACAGTGAATGGTCTGCACTTCTTATACTCAGCAGATTGCATATATTCCTTACACTTGTGAATTGTAGATTGAAGTGTTCTTCAAAGAGCGAAGCCAATTAATTGTAAAGACATCTATGATATTGACAAATACAATAAGGATCATTATTGCTGGGTTTTTCACCTTCAAGAGGAAGGTTTTCCCAGGGTAAATTCTGTGCAGTTGTGTTTGATTCACTGTCTATCTAATCTGATTACTAAAATTAACACTATTGATATCAACTTACCTTCTAGTTCAAGGCCAAAAAAATAAAATTACAGGAGGAGGGGGAAGAGGAGGATGTAGATTGGGATTGGCTGTTTTTTGACATATATAAACAGTTGTTGTGCTATTATACAATTATTATTTATAGTTTAGTTGTAATACAATCAAGTATCAACAATGTATTGTATGACTTATTTTGAACTTCTTATGGGTCAGATGACATATAATCTTTGAATTATGACAAATTGATTATTAGAACAGGCTTTTGTGTTCTCTAAATGCATTAATTTCCTTTTTTGTGTAATTATGTTTTTTCTTTTTGCAACACTTTTTCCTAAGTCTATGTCAATCCCCAAGTCCAAATCAAACTTTTGGATTGCCAAGTTCACATTTTCAAACTATGGTTCTGATAACTAAAATTGAGGGGGCCTATTTTAGGGAGGAATCTAAGCTAGAATAGAAGCTGTTATTTTAGCAATAACTCATAATGAGGGTGTTGGGAATTGAGCACCCAAGTTGGCTATAAATTGAGCATTGAGAGGTTATCGTCATCCTTTGTTTTTGTCTCATATCTTTTGTATTAATTGGACCTTGTGTTCGTCTAGTAATTCAAGAATTCAAACCCTTGGATTTGGAGACTGGAGAATGAAACCCCTTTAGTTTCATGTGGGAAGCCTCATTCATGTATTGCATTTCTGCCAGAAAAAAAAATTACTTTATCAGCAAGTAGTTGTGGAGTTCGAGCAACTGCATAGACCAGTATTGAATATTATTTAACTTCTTCCAACATATTGGTATGTGTTTATCTTTATTTGATGTATTTAGACACATCTGAATGATAAGAGTCAGCCCAGATTGACTGCATAGGATTTACTTTGTTTATGCAATTTATTGCTTTATCTTTCTACCATCATTATCTAGTAAAATGAAATATATTAAAAATTAGTATTCATCCACCATATATTCTCCCCTTTCCCTTATAGGATCTTGGTGATTAGAAAGTCATGAATAATCATATTCACTCACTATATGCTCTCAACTGACCCTTATAGGATCTCGGAGATCAGAAACTACTGGAAAATTTATATTAAAGTTAGTTGAGGTCACCACATTAGTGTATCATATTATAATCTAAAAAAGAATTTATCCATTGTATTGCCTTCATCTCAATAAAAATTGTCAAAAGCAATTGAACAAAATATACGGAAAGAACCTTTCAGGATGATTGAGGAAAAGCTTATTGATGTAGCATGGATTAGGTTCTGGAATAAAGAATTCTGCAGCAGTCCGATCTGGTGTGCCTATTTCCCATATCGTAGGACCATCTCTTGGAGGTTCATATATCAAAAGCCCAACATCAATCCTACAACCTGTTTCACATCCAGGACACTATACTTATATGGAGATAGAAAGCTCAAACATTGTGTTTCAATTTTACATTTTTGCACAAATTGAAACTTGGTCACATATAATATTTTAATTCCAAGTATACAACTGTACAGATTATTGTAAATAATGTTGTGGCAATTTTTAGTGTTAATGCAATGACTCAATCGCAATGAACTAGAAATAACACAAAATTATACAATTTCACAAATTTAATAGTTTTATGCAATAAATTTTGCACAAAGTAACATCTAGTCTTTACTGTAATACAAAAGATATTTCTACATTGATACAAATTTTACGCAAATGCCAACAGGATGTTCATCAACTTCAATGATTGTAAGCTTTATTGTAGCTTCTCCCTTAGCTAATTGAGTAAATGTTTTCAATTGCAAGAACCTGACCTTGTAAGAATATTCCTAAACAACTTATATTGGCAACATACAATTCTAGACATATGGATGATCATAAAGCATCTGCAAACAACTATTCATACAAATGTATCCTCATACACAGTAGCCATTTGTTGAGCATAGCAACAAATTAGTAATCTATCATTTAGTTTTCAATGTTGCACAATTCCATACATCTTATATCAATCTGTAATTTGACACTCAATTAACAAATTACTTGACAAATGTCAGTTCTGATATTAGTAACGAAAAAGTTGCATGGGTGCGTAAGTGTAAGGGTGCATAACATGCTGAAATGGGGCACTGTGTGCAGGGCATTAAGAGTTAGGTATATGAGTGTACCCCAATCTGGATGACTCGGAGATGTTAAGTTGTGCGTAAAAAGTACCCCCAGCACATTGTTGTGTTGTTAACACACACGCCCCATTGCAAATGGGGACCCCTCTTTTTTTTCTCTTTTAGCATAGTATCTCGTTTAGTTTGGCTTAGCTTAGCAATAATTTTAGTCACACCACACAAGCAGGAAAGAGTAAATGTAGGGGTTGATGATTAGCCCCAGTATGAGGAGACACCTGCCACCCCTCCCCCACCATCACCCAGATTTCTGAAGGACTTGGAAGTCTTGGCAAAGGGGGAAATGGCACAATTGGAAGGTGCAAGGAAAGAGCATGAAGTGGGAGGAGAACAGAGAGCCTAGAGTGAGATTGAGCATATGGTTCATTTTATTGACTCAATAGAGACATTACAGGTGGAGCCGAGTGGCCACACCACACCAAAGATTTCCACTGGTTCTCATGCAATCAAGACGAAGGACAAGGTACCAGATGAAGGGGGTATAGAGGGCTCCTGTGAGGACGAGACACAAGACCTCATCATCCAAGTTTCTAAACCTGACCACAACGATGTCATAGGAATAATGCAGCAATACTTAGCTCAACTAGAGGACATTGCCCTGGTAACACACAAGGTGGCAGAGATGTCACGACAGTTGGATGTTGTCCATACACCCCTAGTGGCGAATGAGGCACAAAAGATTTTGAGTTTTATGTAGCAAGGGTGTGAGAGGGAGTTTGTCAGTTGTTCCACATCCCATGGATGGCCTACTATGGAGACCCTCGAGATGCAAGATGAATGGTATCTAGTGAGGCCCACAATATTGGGTAAGCATGGACGCATATTATCTACACTCCATGGCATGGAGACTTGCTTTTGGGATGTCTTCTTCCAAATGAAGCGAGCACACACTTCCCTTAAGGAAGTTGAGACAGTGAGGGTTGAGACACTTGCACATGCAAAGGCTGCTTAGGATGTGATGAGGGAGGAGTTAGTGGCTCAGATGGCACTTGTGCAAGAGCAGCTTGCTCAACAAACACAACTCACCACCTCTGTAATGTCCCCATTTTTATGAGGATCAGTTTGCAAAGGGGTTTGGCCTATTACTTGACCCTCGTAGGCCAAGGAGTTGATGGGAGGGTCGCTTGGGCAGTTGCTTGTGGCTTCACATTCTATTTCTATATGATTTTTTGGTGAGATAATGTGTTCTCACGTATGGTGTCACATATGTTGCACTTTATATTATAATGATATTTTAATTATCTAAAGTGCAATTAAATAATAAAGTCACTTAAATAATATTATTATTTTAAGGGGAATCTTCTAAAAAGTTCAATTAAATATTATTTTATTTCTTTTAGGAGGCTGACCTCTTGAAGGAAAAGAAAAAATAGAGGGGGCAGCCTCGTTGTTGGGCATCCAATTGTTGAATATTGCTTTGTTATGATCATTTGTGGAGCCAAGGGTTTTCGCAAAGTTCTATTGGTCTTTGGGAACGGTCACTCCCATTGATTGGCATAACTGAGGTGGTGAAAGCTCCTCCAAAGGGTTGCATTGTGGTGGAAGATACTTCTGTCTTTCACATAGGGCTTATTGAGCTTTGTTACAGCCAAAGATGACACACTCGCCGAAAACTCGGCGAGTGACAAAAACTCGCCCAAAGGGTTGCATTGTGGTGGAAGATACTTCTGTCTTTCACATAGGGCTTATTGAGCTTTGTTACAGCCAAGGATGACACACTCGCCAAAAACTCGGCGAGTGACAAAAACTCGCCGAGTTTTTGGACCTAGCAAGTAGAAACGACTTCTACTCGCCAGGAAACTCGCTGAGTTTTTGGCGAGTTTTTGCCAAAAACTCGGCGAGTTTTAACCAAAAACTCGCCCGCATTTCCTTATCATCCGAAAACGGCTTAAAATGCTTTCATTTTTTGTTTTTCAATATTGTTTTGGGCTGAGAAGGGGGAAACTCACTTGGAAGGGCTTGCAAGGTGATTTGGAGTGATTATTGAGTGATTCCAAGTGGATTTGAAGGGGATTTGAAGGGGATTTGAAGGGGATTTGGAGTGATTATTGAGTTCTTACTCAGATTCGAATGGAGAAGTCATGGAGGGCCTCAGTACATGCATTGAGAGGATGGTACCTGATGTTGAGGAGAGAGAACTCATTGTGAGTGAGCTCCAAAATTATGAGGGAGGAAGGGGTAAGCTATTCTCTTCAGAGCTGGCTAGGAGAGGAAGAACCACTCAAACCCCAGATATACGTATGTTTATAACATTTGCCATTTGGATTTTGGGATCTAAAGACTAAAATGATTGATAAATTATGTTTTCACTTTTCTCTTTGCTTTCTAACTTTTCCATTTTATTTATTTTGCAGATGCTTGGTGGCAAAATTGGGGTGGAAACACCCCACATCTCAAAAAATTTGCCCTCAGAGTCTTATGTCAGCCTTGCAGTTCATCCAATTGTGAGCGCAATTGGAGCTTGTTTCAAGCAATCCACACGAAGAGGAGGAGCAAGTTAGCGCAGAAACGGCTCAATGACCTTGTCTACGTGTAATATAATCTTTGATTGCGCGTAAAGAAGGTAGAGGAACTAGAAGGTGGTCCAATTGACTTGGATGATATAGATCCTTACAGTGATTGGACATCACAGGAGCAGCCTCGATTGTTTTTCGACATTGACATCACTGATTTGGAGAGGCAGGCTATGGAGGAGGGGGGTGGATCTGGTTTCAGGCTGGATGACATTGAGGAGGATGAGGATGAGGATGAGGATGAGGATTCATTGCCAGTGTCAGAGGTAGGTGGAGACATAGCTTCATCCAGGATGGAGGATGAGTCTCAATCAACCATACTGAGCGAGGAGGCACAGTCACACCCAGTCCCACAACAGACTTATACGACTAGACAGTCTAGACCCTCTAGGTCTACCTCTCCCCATGTTTTTGCTAGAGCTGGGAAGAGGAAGTTGTAATTGTAATTTGTAATGATGTATTTACTTTTGTTTTTACAAAAACTATTTAGTAATTTACTATTTTGCTTCCAGGCTTCCAGCCATCAGCATTCCTCATGAGGAAGCGATTTTGTAGACACTTTGCATTTAAATATATCTAGAATCAGCTTGTTTCTTTTGTGTTATCATTTATTGACTCATTGGATGCATCTTCTCATTAAATTTTGCAAAAAAAATGCATTTTTTACTAAGTTTAAGCGTGTTTTTAAGTTGCCGAGTTTTTCCGAGTTTTTCCCGAGTTTTCGCTGAGTTTTTTTCCTAGGGGCTTGGCGAGTCGAGCCGAGTCGCGTGTAGTTCAACTATGGTTACAGCATCCAAGGAGTTTGGTTTTGTATGAGCCTTCATTTGTGGGTTGATTTGATTTCAGTTTTGGCATCCATTTATTGAGGGCAGATAGTTGCTCCATTTAGGAGTAATTTGGAGGTGATCTTGTGAAGTTTGGAGGTGGTTCTCAGATTTATACAGGTTTGCCATGAAGGTTGATCAGACCACATGAGACTCACATTTATGTTCATTGCATTTGATAGAATCGTTCTGGGTATTTGACCAATCATTTTCTCTAGATTAGACCATCATTTCCATCATGTTTTGAAGGCTTTCTTAAGTTTGAAGGTGACATGAACAGTGTTGTCGCTATAGTAGTCGTGAACAGTACCGCTACAGTATATGGGCATTTGTATTGGGTATTGCTTGCTTCTTCACATCGGCATTGGGCGATATTCCAAACAGTTTTTCTCTACGATATGTAGCTGATTGTATTGCCAAACTACTTATTGTTATTACTACCATAGACAGCTATATATGTTTCCCTAAGATTAAGGGGTGTATGCATACATTTGCAAGCTTAAAGCTTGATTGATTGTACTTGGAAATTGCATTCAATAAAGAAGGAATAAGTTGCAGGCCATTGTTTGATGACATGTCTATGATAATAGCAGTTTGCATGACAAGTGTTTGTAAGAATGCCACTTAGCTGTAGGTGTTAATTTGCATTAGATAAGTCATATATATGCTTTGGAAAATGCCAAAAACAATTGCATCTTCATCCTAGTTCATTTTTAGATGTTTAGAAGTCTTTGCAAAACATTTTCTATTGTACCATTTTGGACTAAGTACAAGTGAGAGTAATCTGAAATGTATAACAGTAAGATATCCCTTTGTGTGCCAAGTATTTGACAAAATTCTCAAACTCAAAAATCAGAAAATTGAATTCAGAATTTGCAAGGGATATTACAACCTCTAAGCGGCAGCGTCGTGTGTCCTTGGAGGATCAGCTAGAGCACCAACGGTCTGTTGTGGAGGGAATGGATGCCAAGTTGGTAGAGCTAGAGGCGCGTCAGAAAGCCATGGCTCAGGAAGTGGAAAAGTACAAGGACTTGAAGGAAGCTGTGCAAATAGTCAAGAAGTCACAGGAACGCGAGCTGGTGGTGCAACGTGATCTACAACTCCGTATAAAGCAAGTGCAATGGCTTCACAAGCTACTTTTCACTGTAGGGGCTACATCTATTTCAGCGTCTCCCACTGGTCCAAGGATGTCCTCCTCACCCTCCTACTTCTCAATGATTTTGTGTTGTTCAGCCCCATTTTGTTTCCATCATCTAGAAGACGACTTCTTTTTGGGCGGGCCTAACGTAATCGACAGTTTTGTTGTAAGATAATAAATAATTTGTTTGTATTGTAATTGGCAATGTAATTAGTTTTGTTCTCGAGAGGTTGCTTGGTAGTTGCCAACTTCTTTTTGGGCGGGCCTAACGTAGCCGACAGTTTTGTTGCAAGATAATAAATAATTTGTTTGTATTGTAATTGGCAATGTAATTAGTTTTGTTCTCGAGAGGTTGCTTGGTAGTTGCCAACAGTTGGCAATCTTAACCAACTGCTAGGCACTATATATAGTTATACTTTGATTTTTGTATCAAGAATTTTTTATGATTGTATACACATTACACTTTGATAATACAAGAACACATCTTTTTGCCATTAACTGGTGTTGATTACTTTTCTTTGGAATTACTATGTGATATATATGGTATGTTTTTGTATATCTTGTTTACTCTGCGTAATCAAGTTTGTTCCCTTTGGGAGTAAACAAACAACTAAACATGAAGAGATGACAAAGAAAATAAAAGAATGTGAAACACAAGGATCACCCATAAAGAAACCCATATTCTAGAGAAAAATTCCTATAACAGCGAGGTTTGTTGGCCTCCTTATCCACTATCTCCAAACAGTCAAAGTCTCAAGCTTCTGAAGCATACAAAAAGAAAGAACATTCAATGTTCTACTCTGAAGTTAAATATCAACTCTCCCACTTCCCATCATTTTTTTCCCTCCTTGGGAAATTACATGTCCCTTTAGACATGTTCTAGGCTCAAATTGGAAACTCAAATGATGAGAATTTGGAAATGAAATGTTGCACTATGCTTCCTCTTCTTGTATGTTCAATCTAGACAAAACTGATCTTTTCATCAAGCACAAAAACGACCTATTGATTACAAAATCACTCCTCATGGAACTAGCAATTGCAAAACCCTAGTTCTTTTAAATCTTTTTTATGAACAAATTCTAGCTACTTTTCTAATTTTTTACCCATTTAGCATAATTTTTTTTACTTCTCTCTATTATTTTTTATTTTAGTTTATGTAGAAACCCTAAATGTTAATTTATTTTTTGTTTATTTGTTATTTGCAACGAACCTCACATTTATAGATTGTTCTAAAGTCGTCCCCAATTAAAAGGGACCCTAGTTGAAAACATACCATCTTAATGGTAGAGAGAGGTGAGCTGGTTTGCAAACATAGCAAAATGAAAATTAGTGGGTGAGACATTAATCGATTTAAGTATCACATTATGCCATGCTAAGATGGTTTTCTATGCCTCGCTGAATCTCTTGATGGTGCAAACTAGGTGCAAATTCAATTAAGATCTTTAAAAAATAAAAGAAGAGATGGCAGCCATTTGTGACTCTTATTCGATTCCTCTATTCCCGAGATCTTCAACCACGAATGGCAATGAATGAATGAGTTTTAATGGCGTTCGTGAAACCATTAGTCTATGGGACCAAGAGCATCCTTGCTAACAACTTTCAAATTCTTCTCACTATCGACTCTTCTATTGTGGATCTTTATCAAGAAGCCCGATGTTTTGTGTAATCTTGTTTCCTCAAATAACTCATTTAGATTGCACCCTTGCAAATTGTCTTCATATTTCTTACTGACGTCCTCATAAGCAGCACACTCAAAGATGAAATGCCATTTAGTTTCCACCACCCCTTAAATGCAAAAAAGACAAGTTCTTTCATCACACCCCTCCTTAGGGATAGCCTATCTCACATCTAAGATGGTGGGACCCAGTTCTGATTTGCACAACTAGAAGTCTGGACTTTCCCTTAATTGTTGCCCTTAGATAATCTTTTTGATCATGCTCCCATAAGGGGTTGAGCTCTTTAATATAGTGTTCTTTCCTCTAACCCACTTGCTTTGTCCACGTAGCAGTTCTAAATTTGTCAAACACAAACTATTTTATCTCATCATTATTGTTGGAACAATCTTGCATATCAATGTCCCACTTGCTGATCCAATTGTTGCTCTGTTTCATCCAAGTTTTCTCTCTCCGCTTTAATTCCTCCCCAACAACCATTTCGGTCAGCGTTGCTTGTCCATGATTTTTACTTTTTTTAAATAGCTTTACAAAGGAACTATTGCTGAAGCTTTCATTGGGAACATTCTTGCTTCTGCTAAAAAAATCTCATAGGAGACTATGGACTTGACTTTAAGACTGCTAATGATTAGATGCTTTTGGATCCTTTCTGATTGTCTCCATTTGTGGTTTGACATGCTACTCCCCCAGATCTCGCAACCATAGAGGACAATTAGTGTAACCAACAAACCAAAGAGGGTTTTCTTGGTTTTCAGATCCCACAACTCCACCTTTCTACATCTGTTTTGCAAGAGATAAGCCTTCCATCCTCCTTGTATCCTTTTTGACCTACAAGTTTCCCAACTGAACTTATGATGGAAATCAATTCCCAAATACTTGTATTCTTCTATTATCTCCAACGGACAACCATCAAACATGAAGTTAACTTGTTTCTTTCTTTTCAAAGAAAAGATCATGACTTTAGTCTTGCTGGTATTAACTTGCATTTCAACATCTTGACAAAAAAGCTCAAGAGCTTTCAAATGTTCCTTCAAACCGTTCATAGTTTTTGCGATTAAAGTAAGATCATTTGCATACAAAAGAAGCTTCACCACATAACCTACGAGTTCAATACCTTCTCCATTATTTTTGTTTATTCACTCTTCAAGTTTATCAATATAAAGGCCAAACAAGGTGAGGGAGAGAAGACACCCCTGCTTGACCCCAATGTCATTGCCAAAGCATTTAGACATTCCATCTTTTGTTCTGATTTTCACTCTAACTTGATTATAAAGTTTATGGACTGCAGCTCTAAGTCCGTCAAGCATCTCAAGTTCCTCCATTCTACCCCAAAGTTTGTCCCTGTGGACTGTGTCAAAGGCCTTCTTGAAGTCAATGAAGCAGCAAAAGGCTTCTTGCCCTTTTGAGTCCCATACCTTTTCAACGAAGTGTCTAAGAGTGATGCAATGATCAATGGTGGAGTGCTTTGATCTGAAACCTACCTGGCCTTTTGCTCTTTTACCTTCTCTTTCTGCCCAACTGCTGATTTTGTGCTCTATCATACTCCCAAAAATCTTTCAAAGAAGCAGGTTGATCATAATAGTACCATAGTTAGAAGGATTGTTAACATCTCCATTTTTGTGTTAAGGAATCACAACACTTGTTGTCCATTCAGTCGGAAAGTCGCTTTGGGTAACTTTGTTAAAAAAATTCCTAATGTGAGGAGCAAGGAACTCTATTCCCCATTTTTAATATTCAGATCGCAACCCATCAATATCTTGGGCTTTCCCACTTGCCAAGTTTCTTATACCTTGCTTGTCATCTACAACCAAAAAGAGCTCTTTTGAATCTTTTATTGTAGGAGGTTTGTCTTTATCATGTGCCCGCTCATAAAGGAGCTTTGCATAATGACAATGGTTGTGGTAGTACTAATGTTGGGTCTAGAGGTCATTGATTCAAATTGGATCCATATATTCTACCACATGCTGCTCTAGGTTCGCAACTATCACTTGTAAGCATGGGTTGGAAAAAAGCATGATTAAGCAAGGTATGTAATTGGAGACTTTTGGTTTTATTTTTCCATTCTATTTCACAAAGCAAGCTAATTAATTTTTTTATAATATGTTTGATTTATTTTTCTCTTGAATTTTTTAATTTAGAGGTTTGTAAAATTCAAACTATAATTTTATAATACATATTCTGCTTATTTTATTTTCTTTGAATTTTCTTATTGGCAAAAAAATGGTAGGTGTCGTTATTGGTTGTAGAGCAGAGTTAGAAGTACCCTAATGATGAGAAAATAAAGGACTCCATTTAGACTCAAAAGGTAACCCACGTGAAGGCCAAATTTGAGTGGTGGCATGAGATATGGAGGAAGGGTTGTACAATCATATAGTTGGACACATAGGAGAAATAAGACATTTCCAATTTTCCTTGTTTCTTCCCCAAGTGCTTGCACTTCTAAAATCCATTGACTTAGTGATAAATATCTCTCCACTGATTTAGCGAGTGAGATTTATAATTTCTACTTTAGTGATTAAGATTCGCATTTCAAATTTCATTGTTTATTCCTCAAGTAGCATAGTTTTCTTGAAATGCATTGATGCTTTTGGAAAATAAAAAAATGTTTGTTCCTTTGGGAGGTGTTGGAAAAAAATTTGGTTGAGATGGTTGAAGAGAATGTTATGTAAATAATTACAAAGAATGCAGCAAATTATGTTGTTACAAACTTGTAATTAAAGTTCTCATGAATAGGGCCCAACAATCCTTATTTTAAACACCTTGTGTTCCTCATTGACTTGACCTTGTACTAGAAGATCTTAACAAAATCCTATGGATCAAAGCAAGTGTGAGGTATGGTAAAAAAAACTACAAATACGTATACAACCATGCTCGGGTCTTCAATTTAATGAGAAAATACATAGACGAGGGAATTACATTTACTTGAAATATCCTACTTTGCAATGAAATTCATCACATTGCAATCTTTTCTTTAGTCAAAATCTGCATTGAGGCATAAGTTTGTAAGTGAGGAGAGGTCTAAATCTTAATACGCTATGACCAATGCAATGATTGACATGGTCAACTTCATTTTCGATGAGTGGGGCTTCTAATTTTTTATGGAGATCGTATACATAAGCTAATAGTCATTGAACACTTGGTTGCATCAATTATGCACATCTATAGCACCAATGCATTCATAATTTCATACTAAAAATATTTCATCATATATTCACCATTGGGCTCATCAATTTACCAAAAAACCATTCAATAATGTGACCAAAAAAAGGTCATGGGCTGTAACATGTGATACATCTCCAAGAAATCTCTAGAATCACGATCTTGTCTCATGGAAAGTATGAAAATCATTTGATGATTTGACCCCCAAAAATAGGTCTAAAGATGTAACATGTAATAAATCTTTGGAAATTCCCTAGAATCATGATCTCTTGTATCATGGAAAGAACAAAATTATTCATATTGTTATCAGGAGGTGCCTCCAAAGTAGACCTTATATGTAGAGGCAATCTAAGTCAATTATTTCCATTTGAGAGACCAATATCCCTATGAGGATTTCCTTCGTAGTGTTGAGCAAGAACATTCTACTGAACCCATCTCTTCATATTTGTGACATCAATCACCACTCTTTGCAATAAAGGATCCACTAAATTTTGAATTTGACATATTAAATTTAACATAAAAATATGAACAAATCACCTCCAAAATGTTTCATCATCTTGAAATCATCAAATCATCTTGGTGAAGGGACCACTACTTTCTTTGTCTATTAAAATATTTTATCTTTCTTTAGCCCTGCATAATTAAAGCATTACAAATCAACACTTAAGATGTGATTTAAGCTAGGACTATACAAATCGAGTCATACACTAGCTTACATTAGCCATACTTGTTGTTGTTAGCAAGTCGCATGGCTTTGCATTAATCATATTTGCCTCTCTAATCACACCTAAGACTTGTTGATGTGCTTTTTAGGACACCTCAAACATAGAATAAAATACCAAGTATTCTATCCTCTCTTGAACAAAGAAACCTCATATGCTAAAGAATATGATCAGATAAGGCAACTCCAAGGTTTACAATGTAAACAATTGACTTTAAATTTTGGATAGACTCAGTGTATGATGTGATAATGCTGGTAATCACAAAGGGACTTATGCTTATGAACACAGCTGGAACGTGGAATACTTAAGCTCACTTAGAAAATAAAAGGTAAAGGGAATAAAGGGACAAGAAATCTAAGCCAAACCTAAGGACAATGATGATAAAGGATGATGCTTTGATAGATGGATTCTAAAATCAAGCCTTGCTTCACCATGAGCAAACAACTGCAAAAAACTAATGCAATCTCCAAAGGATAATGAAGGATTTTCATATTGTAAACATTCATCAAATACCCAATGCTAGTGCAATCCAAATGAACATTAACAATTAAACTAGTACTTAATGAGGTTTAGACTAACCATACACTGCAATTTGCAATCAACAAATTCCAAATGGTATGAACTGGAATTCCATCAAGTATCATCACATTTCTCCATTATAATCAATGAACTTCAACTATATTTGAGAAGTAACTGATAGGCCAAAACTGGGGTAAAGAATAAGAGGAATTAATAACTAGATTCAGCTTGGTCTATGTGTCAATCCGAGGCGTAAACTTGCGAACAATGTCGTGGCTATCTGCACAAGGGTTGTAGGTTGCAAGTTGAGTGGGGATGAAATGCAGCTAGAAAATAAATCTATTTCAAATTGAAATAATTGTGGCGACAAGAACTGTCACTTCCTAGCGACAAGAACAGCTATGACTTATAATGATTACAGAATTTAAATGAACTACAAACCAAACTTGCAAATAACACATAAACACCATTCAATAAAGAATAGAAATAAACATGCTACTAAGCTAACAAAAATCATAAGACGTCCCAATAAGTGGGCCAAGCCTCCTTATTCCACTGGATGATAAAATGAAAGAGAGCTTCTACGTTGTTTTGATCAGAAGGAATGATATTTTATTTACCAAAAACAATGATACAAAGTCTTCATACAATAATCTCCTTCGTTGCTTATAGCAGACCATATATATAGAAGTTGTGCTTATAATAACAAAGCGGTATGAAATAGAATAAGTTTGTTTTGTCCTATGGCCAACAAACTATATGTAAATGGTTTACATAGAAGCTTGTAAACTATCCACAAATTAAAAACGTTTTTGTTATAACAGCAAACAAGAATAGATAATGACAGTATGTTTGGTTTCCTTCACACAACAAATTCTTTACCACAGATTTGTTCATCATTATAGTGTTGAGGTGGCGATCAAAAGAGAATCATGTGGTCACAAACTGTTCTATTATAACAGCAAACAAAAATAGGCAATATTAAGACTGTTGGTTTCCTCCAAAACAACTAGCAATATCCTTGTGGGTTCTTGTGCTTATTTAGATCTAGCACACAGTCAACAAGTAACCGATGCCACCTTGGAGGTTGACGTCATCATTTGAAAAGATGGCAGAATTAAATTGCTGGTTGAAAAGTAATATATAGAAGTTCCTAACCAGAAAGTGATAGGAAGGTTTTTTGTATAGAAGGTGACAGGAGGTTTTGTATGACAGGAAATCTACATGCCGCAAAATATATTTTCAAGGCTCAAAATATCAACGCTTATTAGTAAAGACAACCAATAATTAAATTTCATATTTTATCTAAAAACTATATTAAATACCACTTATATATGTTTAATCATATGTAGCGTAAAATGGTAAAATGATATTGGTGCAGGAGCACCTTAGGAGCTTCTTCATGGTTAACATGGTCAAAGTTGGAATTTTTCTTCTTTTTGTGTAGTTGCATGTCAATAAGGGCATTTTGGGCAATTATTGTTCATTTGGGTCTATTTGTGCAAATTTGGGGTCCATTGGTCAAAAAATGTAAAAGTTGTGAAAAAATGCCAATGTTGTCATGACAATTTTCTTGTAGATATATGATTTCCACAGTTCATATTGTTAACATGTCTAGCTTCAAGAATAATTTCTTGTCTCTCTTGTTTTGCTTTCTATTTCCTGATGATGGATCATGGAGTTTGATCCGAAACGTCGAGCAAAAACATTCACGCAGTTGATTCCTGAAGCTAAACATGTTGACAATTTTCTTGTCAAGTGACAACTTTTCAAGAGTTTGTTAAGAGCTGTTAGTGGGCGGTTGTAGGATGGTTGTACAGCATAATTGGATGGCACAAGTATAAATTTGAGGCTCCAACTCGAATGAGGGGTTGGTGTGTAGACAAAACAGGAATTTGGAATTAAAAAAATTCAATTTCCTGCAAATTCTAACTTTCTGCCCTGTTCTGTCACTCTGTACAGACTGTACGGAATTCATAATGGTCTAAGACCACTCGTAGTTGATTGGCACAGGAATCTAGTTTATTTTTCTTTTGATTTCATCCATATACATTGTATATTTTGAAAGTTATTGTCATTTTTCTGAAACTGGTCTGGAACCCTAGTTAGGGTAACCAGTGCCCTAAAATAATGTTTAATTCTCCATTCCATTGGTAGAAAATTCTAGGAATTGGTGGAATGGTAGATTATTGTATGTATTTTCATATTCCATGTTTGCAGGACTGGAGGTTTTGGTTGGCACGTGTATATAATGGACTGTGTGCCTGATATCATCATGTATCAGGCCTAAAGGTGGATAGAAGGCCGAATTTGTGAGTGTTGATGAATAGTTTGGGCTACATAAGACTGGAAAGTGTAGGGGAAGGGTGTGTAAGGGTCATATAGACTTGGTTCTAATAAGGGTTGGTGAAACCAACAAGTTCTTGGGCCAATGTTTATGACTGTCCTATTGGGACAGTGTTGACAGTTTTGGGTAAGGCTGTGAACAGTCATAGTTTGTGACTCTTGTTTGGAGATATACTGAAATCTCTCTAAGGGTGTTTGGATTGCGAGTCATGAGTGCCCCTAAACCAACATTGGGGTCAGAGAATCATTAACTTTTGTTGTCACATTGCTCAAGGATTGAAACCACATCCTTATCAAGTCAAAATAGTGCAGTCCTAAAGGGTTGGAATTTGGTGTTGTATGCCATCAAATGAGGATGTTCTCAAGTCATAGGACAAGCCTTGGTCAAGCCCTTTCCCTGTTCAAAGTCCATGTGTAAAGACTCAAGTCTTTTAGTGGTCCATGGTGAAGTCTAGTAGATGTGTCCAAAAGAGTAGTCTTAATGGTGTGTTGTAGAAGCCCCTACTAGTTGAGAAGGCTCTCTTAATCAAACCCCTGCCTCTGCATCAGATATGGAATGATATGAAAATGAAATGTTATGATATGATTGAAGGCACATGGAAAATGTTATAATGTGGCATAAAATGGGACAAAATTTGCTCTCATCAGTAACAAGAAACCATGCAAATGTTGCAAAAACAAATAAAGATCCACCATGCTTCAATGACAACCATGTATTAATTTCAACAAGTCTTGGCAACAACTTCGAGCTTCCTCCTCCTACTCTTCTGCTAATTGCTAATTATTGTCTACTACTCAACTGTTAACCTTCACAAACGAGAAGGTTGAACCTATATAGACATTCCTATTACAATTGAATGGCCCAAAATGATTTGAGATCAATGGCCGAGATTACATGATGAAACCCTAACTACGGCTAGTTATAATTAGCTCCTTTCAACCAATAAGAAAATTACAACATTCTTGGACACTGTTGACGTGTATTTTGTACACCATCATACACAGAATAAAATACCTAAAGGCATCTTATCCTCTCTTGAATAAAGTCTCTAACTGCTGAAGATTCGCATGAAGGATTAGTTAGGATGACTCCAATGTTCTGGTTAGTAGGGTCTCTACGTGTGGATAAACTCCAGTGGTATGATGTGATTTGCTGGAATCACAAGGGGACTTACATCTGATGATTGAACTTCCGATCTGCTTTGCTGGAACACAGGCTCTTACTGGCTTAGATTTGAAAAAATGGAAAAAGGATGAGGGCGAAGAGAAGATCTAATCCTAATACTAAGAATGTAGGAGCAATGATTTGATTTTTAATGAAACTCTAACTAGGTCTTGTTTTGACATCAATGGACCATCTCCACAAGGCTAGTGCGATCTTCTAAGGGAAGCTTTATGATGTTCAAATCATCACCGCAGGCATAGACACCATCAAGTTGATGCATATCAATGAAGAAGCGACAAATTGAAATTAAGCTGAATGATTCCAGTTGACTACACAAGGCAAGTCTGCAATCAACAAACTGCTAGTAGTATGGATATACGAATTCCACCATTAATCAATCGCATTTCCTCCATTCATCTAATCATCTACCATCTAGGATTGTAGACTCAACAAGAAACCATGCAAATTGCAAGAAACGACACACTTCACCATTACTTCAATGAAAATGGAGTTTGTTTACAATCAATGGCAACAATTTCTTGCCTTGTCCTCCTATTCTACTCTAATTACTATTCTATCAATTTCTAACTACTCTCTATCTACTAACTGCTTTCTATTATTTACAACTCTCCCTAATTCTCTTTACAAAATGAAATGCCAGGGCTTATATAGTGCCCACAATACAATTTGATGGCTTAGATCAATTCAAGATCAATGGCCAAGATTCAACAATGAAAACCCTAATTAGGGTTTGTTACAACCATTACATAACATTTAATGCTTGACCAATGATAAAATTGTATTGCTTGGACACATGTCCCCTCTAGAAAAATCGACCAATGGATAGCCGGGGTAGGTACATCGGAGTTTGTGCCACCTTCCATGAGTTAAGTACATTGAATCTGGACATGCTGAGGTGGACCTCACTGATTGGAGACGTGATGACTAGGATGCCACCTCGTCTGACACTTGGTTGATACTCAATTTGGTAGCGTTGAGAAGTTATCTTTGATTAACTCTTCTAAAATTATTTGCTTCTTCAACTAGCCCTTGTCCTAACTCCATGTGTCCTTGATGTGTAGGATGATGATGTACCTCGCCTTGGAACGCTGGATTGAAAGAGGTCGCCCCTGTCCTGGCTTGATCGTCCCGGCGAAGACCGTCCTTGATCCGGCTTGATTTTCCTTGATGAGATCTCCATTTGATGCCTACACAACATTTCAAAATTAGCAACATGATTTTGCAATGAATAACTAGATTAGAGATTAAATTTAGGAAACTTCATAATAAGTCCTTGAGTTATCATTTCCTAAACGACGATTGAGCTATTAGAATTCAAAATTTCAAAATTTAAGGCTATGACGATCAAAATTCGAAATTAAAACAAGGGATCATGTCATACCTTACTTGAGAGTTTAACTCTAAAATGCAAAACAAAGGAATTCGCCTAGGCACAAATCAAAATTTGATGGCTTCAACGTGATCTCTCTCCAAATGAACGTCCACTTTAGCAATTCGCCACCTTGGGGGAGGAGTCTTCAATGTCTTGAAGATAACAAATTCGCCTTACTTGAAACAAACACGCACTCCTCTTTGATGATAATTTCGCACCTTGTCTTCTCCAAAATCGCATATGAAAGAGGATAAAATGATGATTTGAAAATGAAATAAACACCTCCCTTTATAGGCACTCACCTTCACATTGACCCTAGGCCGACTTTGGTGAATAAGGCAAATTTAAAATAAACTTAAAGGCCGACCTTTGTAAAATGAAACAAATTTTAAATCAAGCGCCCCATTTTATTTATAATTAATTAATTTAATGCCTATAATTTTAAATAAACTCGATTTTTAAAAGGCAAAAATTAATTAATAAAGACCCATGCGCTAATGTTAAATGCTAACTTTAATTGGATTTCAAATTTATCGATTTTTTCCTAGCATTTAATAAAATCTAAAGAATGTTTTAGTGCCAAATTTGGAAGAGGTAAGGACACAAACCTATCGCTCTGGTCCCTGACTAAGGGACAGGAGCGAATTTGATGTTTAGTCTTGATTCTCTTGCCTTTTATGTTCAAAACCTCCATCCTCACGTTGAGATTGGCATGTTTGCCAAAAAACTCGAGCTTGATCGTCTTGATTTGGTGGATGAATGCCCTCTAAGGTGGATATCGCCCTGGTCCCTTGGTGAGGGACAGGAGCAAACTTCATGCTCTGGCCAACATTTGCTATCTCTCAAGCTTTACTCCTTGTTCATCACCTTGCAAATGATATCCTTGATCTTGCGAACCTCGACTTTGACGTGATCTTGAAGGAAAACGAATGATTTAATGAAAATCGCCCTGGTCCCTTGATGAGGGACAGGAGCGATATAGCTTCCTTGTTCAAATTGATAGTCTTTTGACGTTTGAAACCTTTGCATATCATCATCTTAAGACGCCTTAGACCCTGTGCAACCATGTACAATCTTGACTTGGCATGAATTTTGAATGAATTGGCAAATATGGTGGATATCGCCCTGGTCCCTGACTGAGGGTCAGGAGCGAACTTCAATGTCCTGGGCTCATGCTTGCTTTCATCAACTTGCCATTGCTTTCATCGTGTAAAATGAAGTCCCTTGGTCCCCTTTGGACACTTGAAACGTGATCAACATTCAAAATCTAAGCTTTCATGAAGATTTCGCTCTGGTCCCTGCCTGAGGGACAGGAGCGAATTTGTACTTTCAAGCTCAACTACACTTTGCCAACTTCCAAATTTATCTTCAACGGTCTAGTTTCACCCTCCTTTCTTGCCTTCAAACTTAAAACTTGCTTGCTTTTGCCTGAATTTTACCTTATGAAGAATTTCGCTCTGGTCCCTGGGAGAGGGACGGGAGCTACAATGGATTTCGCCCTGGTCCCTGACTAAGGGACAGGAGCGATTTTGCATTTTGGTCTATTTTTCCTCATGTTTGTGCCTTCAAATTATATTCAACTGGTAAAAAGCACTTCCTTGGTTCTCCTCAAGTCGTCAAATCGTTCAAATCTTTCAAGGACAAGGAAATTTTGGATTTCAAGCTCCGGTCCTTCAGTGAGGGACAGGAGCGATTTTTGCCCTCCAGGCCCAAATGCTTCACTTTTCACCATGAAATGTCTTTGCTAGGGAAGATATCATCCTGCCTCATGCTATGAATAAAAGTTAATGTCCAAAAAAGGTCTAAAAATGTGCATATAAAGAAAATCGCTCTGGTCCTTCAGTGAGGGACAGGAGCGAATTTGACCTTCTAGGCAAAAACTTCATCATTTCATTGTTTTTAATCAAGTCTGGATGCTCTATCATGCTCATTTCGTCCTTCACCATGCTTTTGATGTCTCAATTTAACCAAACAAGGCCAGGAATGGCTCAAATAAGTATTTTCGCCCTGGTCCCTTGGTGAGGGACAGGAGCGCTTGGCCTTGGTCCTCCTGGGAGGGACAGGAGCGAAATTCGCTCTGGATCCTTAGTGAAGGACAGGAGCGAAATTTGACTTTTCGAACTCTCTATCAGGATAATTTTTATGGAATATAACATTTAAGTATTACTTTAAGTTATATTCCATATATACTTTCAGGATGTTTGAGAGTGGTTTCAGACCTCCAGGAGTTATATTGCAAAATCTAGTTTTTTGAGGTCTTTCAGTTTCCAGACTTAGTCAAATTTCAGGATCAGGACATTCCAGACTTAGCCAAATTTCAGGATCAGGACCTCACTCAAGCCGGACTTGCTACCCTATTGATCTCCCCGACAGCACTCAAAATGCAAAGGCTAACTAACAAAACCCTAAAAAAACCCAAAGAACAAACCCTAAAAAGCAAAAAAAAGCACGGGTCCCCATTTGCAATGGGGCAATGTGTGAAAACGTCACAACAGACACACATCCCTTCTTGAACACAGACCAATTAGAGATAAGGTTAGGTACATTGAACAATATTCAATGTAGTTCCACATGTCACAAATGAAGTTCTCTACCTCGTAACGTAAGTCAAGTTCAATGCACCTAGATATGCGGACTTGGAATGACTTGATTGGGTTAAATGTGACTAAGCGCCACCTCATCATGCTCTTGTAGATCATCACTAAGAAGTGCTTGTGTTTCAAGCAATATCTCTTGATACTCAACATTTCCAATTGCCTGGTGTGATGATGATGGAACATATTCCCAAATTGTATCATCTTGGTGATCAAGTATCTAACTTTTCTTAACTCTTATGAAACTATCTTTCCTTGATCACATTTCACTTTTACATCTCATGTTTGGGAATTCACCCTCTCTTGTGATACATTTCCTTCCTCATGTTAGGGAATTCGCCTTGTTCTCCTCTTGATAATGTTTGATTCTGCCTTCATGATATCTACTCTTAATCTTCTTGTGTAAGGAAATTCAAGATAGTTGTAAAATTTCCCCATCTTCATTGCTGTGTCTTGAACATCATAACGTTGTAGAGCAATCTCCCATGTGGTGGTTGTATCCTTGAAATTCTGATGCTTGAATCCTTTGCGGTGCGAGCCCTGTCCAAGCTACATCCTTGAATGCAAACACCCAATCATGTCATGAATCTTTGTGATAGTGATGATGTTGATGTAGAGCAATGTTGCCTTGAAACGTAGACCTTGTTCATGCATGGATTAGTCTTCAAGTATCTTAGAATGTTCATCCTTCCTAGCATATGTAAACCTTGACCTTGATCTTGCAATCATCCTCCATCGGCTTGATTGTTTGCAGGTCTTAAACTCCTTGTACCAAACCTGAAAGAAAGAAACATATTTAGATCAAAACACTAAGAATAAAAACAATAATCTATAAAATCATGCTTCCTACAACCACTTCAAATATGGAAATAAGTTTCAAACCTGGAAATTGTTGATGCTAATTAAATTATAGATAGGATACACCCTAAATCAGAATGCCCTGGCTGGAAAATTTGCCTAGGATCAGTTCTGATTTTCAGCTTCTTATTCACAATTCTGCTACTTCTTTGGGGCTTTGAATTGACTTATAATGATGCTCGAATAGAACAAATTCACCTTTGCTTAATAGCATCTTTACCTCTTGAATTTGCTTCATTACTTATCTAGCCGACTTGCACTTTGATTATATCCATTTTTCCCCTCAAATGTTGCATTTTTCTCTCCAAATAGGCCGACTTGAGTATTCTCCATCTTTGAGAAGATTTTAAAGAGGTTGAGCGCATTTCATGTGTGTACACTGTACATGCACAAAATTTTGAGCACTAATCACATATACCCAAGGATGAATGCAAGTTGGCTATGTATTTGTTTTGTTTTACTTGCCCCAGGTCGGCCAGAATGTACATGCACCCTTGAATGGGTATAATTTATAAACATAAGTCAAGCGCCTCCATTCACAACACAATCCATCATTTACCTTCAATTTTAATTAACTTTGCTCTGTCTGCCTGACTTTAGGTCTGAGTCCTCATATTTTAGGTCTGAGTTTCATGCTGTGACTGCAGAGCACATTTTTGACATTTGCTTGCACAAGAATGTATGTAGTTGAGGGCACTATGAATGTGTGCTTGCACAAGGATGCATGAGGGCAGAATTTAGAAGTATTGTTGCACCAATCTAAGTGCATTCTAGATGTTGTTTTGCAAAAGGTAGGATTAAGAGGGTCATTTGCATTAATAACGCAGGATTAAGGAGTCACTCAAAATTTGCAAGATAGAAGGAGCATCAACGACTTCAATGAAACCAACCAGCAAAATGATGGGGAAGTCAATTCACCACCTCACAATGAAGAGCCTCCATACAGTCAGTAAGCTAATACAGTTGGGGAGGTGCAAGGCATGAATATTGATGATTAAAACCAAAAACCTCATGAAGATCCATTCACAGCCCCTGAAGGAAATCAACAGCAATCCGAATTAGATGAAGATGATGATCAAATCGGCCAAGTGTCTGAATGGTTGAGAGAGAGAATGAAGAAGAAGACTGTAACAGTGATTGATGAGGTAAAAGATTTGGATACTTTGCTAGCACGAGTAAATCAGACTAAGGAAAAGAAGAAACCTAAAAAATATTCTAGGATTGTAAATGATGCTTCTGGTTCTTGGGTGGTGCAAGTGGCAACACCCAAAGTTGACAAACCAAGAGATCAAATTACAGCGCAAGACTATGATATAAGGGAAGTTGATATTGGTCCTATCACTCAAGTGCAAGCAATTGAAGAGTTTAGAGGTTCAGTCTCTAATATGGAAGAACTATTAAGGATAGAGACTGAAAAGGGGAAGCAATTGAAAGAGGAGAACAAGAAATCAATAGATTATATACAACACTTGCAATTTCAGTAGGAGGATGAGACAGCCATCCCGTCTCAGATACTTTCCAAGGAAGCAATTGAAGGGGTAGAAGAAACAAGAGTGACAGCACAAACTACCAAAACGTGGATTGAGGATGCCTTCAAACAAGCAAGCATATTCACCAATGAGTTCATGGAAACATATCAAAGGGTCACGACATTCTTATGCCTGATTAAAAACATCATGGAGATATGGGAAGAGTTGCAAAGCATTCAAGAGAAGACCATACTGCATTTGCAAGTATTGAAAGAAGTTCATGGAAGCAAAGGCAATATATGATTTTAATCAATAGTATTGTGTCTTGATGACAAGGAAGGAGACTCTTGAGAAGGCAAAAGATGATTGTGTTAGGATGGATGAAATACTCAAAGGGATTCAAGATCAGTTCATTGTGTCAACCAGGGAGATGTTTGTAGAGGACATACTTGATGAAGAAGGTTTTAGTGTTGATGACTTGCATAGCAAAGTTGTAATGTCCCCACTCTAGCAGATTGACCAAGTATATGTGCGTTAGCCTAGCTCTACATGGTCCCGAGGGCTAACGAAGGGTTTAAAGGGATCCTGGAGTGTTTTGGCCTAGTCATTTCCAGTTTGGGCCAAAACGAAGTTGATTTACTTAGTTTCAGGCATACTTACTATTTTTAGTAAGTCAGCAGGACACAACGGGGGCTAGTTTTGGTGATTGGATTTGATACTCCTTGGCGAGAGCTTTCCGACGAGCTATCACTCACGCTATTCGGAGTCCGATTGCTAATATATTTTAATGCCTGAAGTTTTATTAAAGTAACATTTAATTTAATTGTAAAATATTAAAGTATTACTTTAATATTTATTTTATGGAGATATGTGTAAATCAAAGGGGCAACCAAGGGAGACATAAGTGAATATTTTAATATGTTTTATATTGAACATGTTTTATCCCACATTGCTTGGGTGAGTTGGGTCGCCCCTTGGAGAAAGAATAAAAGGGAGCTTTTGTGGCTTCATTGGGTATGTGGAATATGAGAAGGATTTGGTGTGTGAGTTGCAGATCCGTTCTTGGCATTAGAGGACGTCTATCCTCTCTTGTGACATTCTAGACGTCATTCCCTTGGGGTTTGGCCTTTGGAATCCTTTGCTATCAGCTTCATTTACAGGCAGATTGGGTGCTTTTCCAGCTACAAGTAGCAGCATTATTTGGTTGCATTTCCAGCTACAGGCCGCGACACTATTCACGCGGGTACTATTCACGCGACACTATTCACGCGGGTACTATTCACGCGGCACTATTCACGCGGGTACTATTCACCTGGCACTATTCACGCGGCACTATTCACCTGGCACTATTCATGTTACTGTAGCAGTAGAATTAGAAACTTTGGTTGGAACATTATGTCAAAATGCTGGAGTATTTAGTGAGTTGAAAATAACCTGCTATGTATTTGATTTTTGTTAATTCTGGAAATAATATTATAACAGCAGTAGTTCAATTTCCAGCTTGCCTATTATTGTAAATTCTTTTTAGTTCATGTTATGTGGTTTCATACCTGTGCAAAGACTTAAAAACAAAAAAAAACATTGAAACATTAAACGGAGGAATAAGGAGTTGGCTGCAAACTGTTTGACTAAATTCCTATCAGCAGTGGGGTTAGTTTTTGGGCATTCTAGGGTGTCCATTTCAAAAGTAAAATCCATTTTCTTCCCAACTTCAGGTTTCTCTACTGCTCTCTTGAGTGGTATGTATTCATTCATGGTCTTCATGGAAGGATTTCGAAAACAGGAGGTAGAATGGCAAAAGTTCTTTGCCACTTGTGCTGATACATTGGAGGTCATTGAATTCAAGCTTGACAACATGCCTAGCTTGTGTATGGAGGAGCTCAATGCATTATGTACAGGTTGATTGCATTTGCCATCAAGGAGAGAGACAAAGGGAAAGATCTTCTAGAATAAAATTTGTGACAATCTTAGTTGGCATGAATTTTGCCATTTGTTCTCTTTTCATAGTATTTTGTGCCAAAAAGATGTTCATTTCATGAATTTTGCCATTTGTTCTCTTTTCATAGTATTTTGTGCCAAAAAGATGTTCATTTCCTATTGAGTGATTTTAAAAATTAGTTGGTTGGTTACAGCTAACCCTAATTAGGGTTCAGTTGTCTCAATCCTAGCCATCCATTTTAGGACAATCTTGGCCCTCTATTTTTATTTGGAGCTCTATATAAGCTGCCAATTTTCATTTGTAACTAATGATACAGACTTGATGAAATGTTGCTAGTTTGCTACTGGATTAATATAAAGACATTGAAGTGTGGTATTTTATATTCTATCCTTGGACCATTTGCATGGTTCATTGATTTTATTATGTCAGGATCGGTGACCGTTGCACATGAGTGTTAATTATTACAAAAAATTAATTGAACGTCTTAAAAACATAATCGAAATACATAAATGAAATGCTTAATTAACATAACAAAATAAAGTGATGGAATTAGAAAAAAGAGAAGAGGAAGAAGCAAACAGAATGCAAAATTGATAACGGAGTTCGCCAATATGGCTACATCTCCGGGTCCTCCAAGCAAAGTGACCGATCCTTTGTTTAGTTCCCAAAAATAGTTACAAGGCTTCAATTCAACAACATCTGGCTCTACAGAGTTTCAAGTTTCTCCCACAGGCAAGACAAAAGTCTTCTACAAGCCTAGAAAAACGCTCTGATAATTTTCTCTCAAAGTTCACCACTAACTTTTCACAAGCCTATACACCCCTTTTTATACATGAAATTTACTCAATATGGTAGATAACCATATGATTTACAAAATATTCCCAATCTCCCATTTTTATATAGCAAATATTTGACAACCTCCCCTTATCCCCTTAAAAAAACCAATAAATATTTTTGACCCTCCAAATATAAATTTACAATCTTTTAAAATAAACCCCGACCCCTTATTAACTTAACTGGTTTATCCATCAACCTAAAAATATGCTCTCAGGTATTTGGTTTATCGAGTTTAATTTGTTTAGATTTGGTTTAATATGGGGAAGGCAATATTCAAATATAATCTCTGCCCTTTTAAGTACGAAAAATTGCGGGCAGCTCGCATAGCACGGGATAGTGGTGTCGACGGTTCAAAACCGTCGGCCTCCATTTTTACCTTAATAGGCCTCCGTTGACTTTAAATAAACGCCCCTCATATCTCAAATTTCCTAAGCGGTGCATTGGTAAAAGGGAGTGCATTGTTTAGAGGGGGTCGTGGGTTCAAACCCTCACAACTTCACTTTTCCTTAGCAATGGCAGTGGCATTAAAGTTTAAATTAGTTTGGCGCCCATTATATTTTAAATAGTATTCGTGGTGTATTGGTGAGAAGGGAAATATGTGAGTGGGTGGTCAAGGGTTCGACCCCACCCACACAGCCTCTATGCAATATTTTGTTGGAGTTGGTTGGCACCTGTTTTGGAAGCATTGGGAACATTTGAATTTTCAATGGAAAATCCACCTGGATCATTCTTTGAATTTTCTTTTAAGTATCTTAGTTGAATGATAGAACGTTGTGTATGATTCATGGTGAAACTCTTATATTCATACTACTTGTGCTTAGGTGATTGTTAAGTGCTTTGTGTGGTCAACTGAATTTTCATATAAACTTAACTCCAATTACTATTAAATCGTTGATATGCATTCAAGTGATGGTATCTATGTTTATTGATAGTAATTTGAAAATCATTTAATTCCCTTTGGAGATTGCACTAGCCTTTGTGAAGTTGTTCTTTCTATGTCCAAGCAAAGACTAGTTGAATTTCATCAATGTCATCCTTCGTCCTTGCATTTTTAGGAGTAGTTTAGCATCCCTTGAACCTTTCAATCCATTTGCAGTTTTTTATCAATCATCTATTAAGTAATAGTAAGAGAGCAACATTTCCTATCATTCGAAAGCTTTAAGCATTCCTTGAAATCAAGAATTTCATCTCCTAAAGAACAAATACGTAAGACCCCTTAGAGAAGCAGCAGATATCACATCAAAGCATTGAGCTATCCATAAGTCAAGACCTGACTATAGAAACCTTGGAATCATCTTGGTTGATCATATAACTCAGCATCCAGGAAGATTTTGATCAAGAGAGGATAGAGTGCCTTTGGTATTTTCTTTAGTGTTGCATTGTACATAAAAACACATCAACACAGTGAACGGTAATTGAATGGCAGCTCAAATCAAGGCCCTTCCTTCCACCAAGGTGAAAGATGAAGTATATCACTTTTAGGTTTAGGGCTCTCATTTTAGTCTTTCCTACACATGAAAGTCTAAAAATTATTAATTTTTTGAAAAACAAAACTGCTTTTCTACGTAGGTTCATTCTAGATACTAATTCATTCTATTGGGTTCTTCACAATTTCATCCATGGCCCAACCACTATCCTCTACATGTTCCCTAAGGGATTCCTTGGGAAATCGGGCCCAAATCTAGACAAGGCATGAATTGGACCTAGATCTAAGCATATGAATTGGACCTAGATCTAGGCATGGTAGGGGATTAACATAATATTTGAATAATCAATCTCTAGACCTATCTCTAGAAAATCTAAAATAATCACTAAGGAACTCATTATAGACATAGATGCAAATTGATATTACAAGGTGCACATGGTGTTTTGCTTAAAATAAATCATGTTAATGTTTCACAATCTATAAATGTTGACTAACTATTCTCATAATTTTTAAATGAATTTGATTTCCATTTTCCATAATCATTGCGAAGACACCGACATAAATATAAGCAATAAGCACAATGTGGGATTAGAAAGAATAAGGAAACAAACACATCATTTACTGACCTGGATATATGTTAATGGAGCCTTCTTTCATATAATCACCAAGAACACCAGGTACCCAGCCATACAAATGGTAATTACCAGGACAAACATTTTCAATGGTAAAATAACCATTGACATCAGCTTGGCTCCAAAATTGGTATCCCTTTTGAAACCATTTACAAAAAGTTAGACCCATATGGCCTATATTCAAATTCTTCTAAAATTTTACAACAAAAAACCAAAAGAAACTTTACACAATGCATCTAAGCATGAATTTTCAGGATGATTGTACACCTTGCTCTCAATTTGCCAAGATCCCTTTCCCCCCGGTGTAGACAATCCCAAAAATGCATAACGAGCAGCTTGAATCTCCTCCACAACATACCTAAAAGTAACAAAATTAAGTCACTAGAAGAAGATTATATAGTTTAACTTTTCATGATATGTAAGAAACAAAATAAATAAACATTATTTATATTTGCATATATAGAAGAAGCATGAATCCCCATAAAAAGAAGTCTAAGATATATCAATAAGATTGAAAATTTATGAAGTGAATGGTTTGGATGCAAAAAAGAAAAAATTGTAAGTAATTCCATTCCCATATGTTGCAATATTAAAGAGATTATTCAACAAGAACTGAATGATCTTATGTAAAAATGTTACAATATTACTAAACATATATTTAATACTATTAGCCAAGTAAATTATAATCACTTTTCAAGAAAAGGAAAGGAAATAAGACAAAATAGTATAAAATAATAATAGATACAAGATGTAATAGAGCTAATCGATGCAAAATGTAATAGAAAAATCTACTTAATGCAAGATGCAATACCATTGACTTGATAAACTTTGTCATGTATCTTTTTTAGTAAGTCATCATATGAGAACCCATGGGTGCATTTCCATATTTCCCGTGGGCATGGGGTAAATGCTAGGGATTTATTTTTTAATATTTCTAATTGTTTGCAAATATTTTTCTCATACGAGCATCAACATGAGACCATTACAATCTCTTGCAAGCATATCCATAATATTAGCTCATTTTGAGCAACCACACTAGAATCAACCTATAGAAAACCAAGAGTCACAACTTAGAATTCCACATTAGATGTCCCTTTAGGATTTGAAGTTGGATCTCCGCAATGAGAACTCAATGATTTGAATTGTATTTGTACTAAAGAATTTTGTTTTCTTTATCAACTATTGGTTTACAAAGTAGAAAAAAGCAAACAAAAACATCATATTTGATTCATCTTCCACCAACATATTTGTATGTTGTTTATCTTTAATATAATGTATTCCAAAAAATTGGATTAATAAGATCCAGCTCCAATGTTTTGTGAAGGATTTACATTGTTCATGCAATTTATTGTTCTAATTTACTAGTACTATTATCTAAAAAATATATTCATTCACCATATACTTGCCTCACCCTAATCAAATCCAGGTGATCAAAAAGTGGTGAATAATCAAATTCACCCATCACATGCTCTCACCTTTCCATTACAAAACTTTGGTGATTAAAAAGTGGTGGAAAATTTATATTACAATTGGTTGAGGTCATTATAGTGATATCAGAGCTAATTTCCTTCAAGTCTACTAATCATGGAAACTAATGAGAGAACCCTAATGAAAGATAAAAGGGTGGATCTTTTTTAAGATATCGTAATGGGAATTCAGAGGGGTGAATTAAGAAAGATGAAGCCACTAATACAAATGTTGCAATTTCAAAGTATCATACAAAACTCAAATCCTACTTGAACATCACAAAGGTAGGAAGCTAAATTCTCATGACTAGCAAACAATTAGTCATATGGGTCCTGTTGATATGTTTTTTATGACATCAGACAACACAGAATAAAATACTAAGTATTCTATCCTCTCTTGAACAAAGACCTCTTGAATGCTAAACTATGTGATCAAATGAGATGGCTCCAAGGTTAGGATAGTCAAGTCTTGACTTTATATTTTGGATAGACTCAATGTTATAATGTGATATTGTTGGGTACACAAAAGGACTTACATTGAACATGAATGTTGTTGGAACATGAAGACTTACTTAACTTGGAAAACAAATAGAAAAAGGAATTAAGGGTTAAGAAAGCTGATCTAATCCTAAGAATGTAGGAACTAATTGTTGATTAGGTGTGACCAAACCAATCTATGTTTTGCCATCAAGGAACAGCTACACAAAACTGGTGCAATCTCCTAACGATAAACGAATAATTTTCATATCACCAATGCACATCAACCACACAAACAATGAGCATGAGGTAATATAACTTAAGCTTTCACACAGATTCAGACGACTATGCACTGCAATTTGCAATCGACAAATTACAAGTAGTATGAACATTAGGTACATCATTCATCAACAATGACATATTCCATTCATCTAGCCAACTTTATGTTGATTTTATTGTAGCTGTGGTCGGAATCCACAGGCCATAAATACAACAAAGCTTGTGATTATATTGATAATATAATTATTGTATTATTAGTTGTGAGATAATATAATTATATTATGTTATAATATAGTTATATTATTAATTGTGATAATATAATTGTAGTTATAATTATATAATAATATAATTATATTATATTAATATATATAAACATTAATATTTAATTATTTAATATTATAATAAAGTATGGTGTCCCTTGGTGAAAGGGCACCTCTTGCATATATATTATGAGATGTGTGATCTCATTGAGTGAAGAAAATAATAATAATAAAAAAAAAAGAAAGAAGATAGGCAATACCTGGGACTTTAACATGGTATCAGAGCCAAGTCCAGGCTATGAGCCCCAAGCACACGAGAGGTGTGGCTTAAGGGGGGGTGTTGGAAATAAGCCACACCCGGACTGACGATGGACTGGTCCAAGAGGGGCCAATAGCTCGGTAGTAAAGCACTCCAGCAGCGTATGGAAAGTCCTAGGTTCAAGTCTTAGCTGGTCCATGTGTCAACACTTTACAGCAAATGAGAAGTAGAGACCATGCAACATGTTGAATTAATTTAGAGAACTCGCCATAACTTCAATGAAAACAATGTCTCTTACAACAAGATCTTGCAACAAACTTTGCCTTCTCCTTCTATTCTAGTTTCTAACTTCTACTCTAACTTCTAATTCCTAATTGTTGTCTATTAATCCACTAGTTTCTATTGATCCTCTTGTAAATGATATTCAAATTTATGTTCAAAATCTAAAGATTATAGATTTTGTCTCTCTTTTATTTTCTAAGAAGACTTTCTTTCTATATTTACTTGAAGATATATTCAATATTTTATTGCTGGTTACTGATTGTAATTTCCTTTGTATTGCAGATCGCTGTATAGAACATTAATTGATTTCGATATCTTTCTACAGCACTCAAATGGCATATATATATGTAAATAACCTTTGATCAAGGCATGCCTCGACCGGGCATGTCTCTTGACATGTCCGATCAAGACATGTCTTGATCGTATGAAGATGTCGTTTCATAACAAATAATAACAAACTTATTTTATCCCTGATACCAATCGGTGTCATTTCAGATGCTAATGATTATTGATTAACCCGATAACAATCGGCTTATTATAAGTGCAGATCGATAACCAAAATCGGTGATAGTTATCATACACGATAACTATGATATGCAATATTAATACGATCTGATCTGAAACATATGAACACGATCATGGCATAAGTAATATGATCATAACACGATCAATGGCAAGTTTGTATATGCTGTTTAAGTATCGATATATGCAAATCGATACTTAAAATCATGAAATATATATGAAGATGATTATAACAAGTTTATTCAATCAAAATGATTGATCAACATAAAGTCTACCATTGTTTTGTAATTTCATCGATAAGGTAGATGATTGAATGAGAGATAAATGAAGTCTCTCATTCAATCATTTATCTGACCAATGCTACTTAGTTTCAACACTCCCTCTTAGCTAGGGAAGATAAATTGAGAACTATTTAAACTTTGAGATAATCATCTAAGTACATAGCATCACATTTCACATGATAACCAATATGTCATATAGCATATGACAAGTGTAAATATCACATCATCTTGTGATAAAGAATGTTTCCTATCTCACGATAGGATGTATTACATAACCTCGTAATACAAAGGATCATATCACATATGCTCGTGACATGATGTATCCCATAACACGTGACACAGAAATATATCACATCATCTCAAGATATAGATATCACATAACACATGATATCAATATCGCATAACAAGCGATACCATGGATATAAAATGCCCGAGAATATTAAATTCTCCTTATATCCAGGTTATGGTATGTGCACTGACATTACGTCACATAATGTCTACCATAACATATCATGGCACATACATGAGTCAAGATGATATCAAGTCAGCATGATATCAACATTACAAGATCGTCATCTTATAATGTTAAATACAAGTGTTCATTATCTAAAAGATCGTCACCTCTTAGAAATATACACAGGGGGTGGAGCCCATAAAGTCATAACATGACAAAAGAAGTTTACACATTAAACATCTCATATATTAGTACAGATTACAAAGCAAATTACAACTCAATCATACCAAGACCTTTCCTGAAGTATTCAACTTTCACTCTGGATAGTGGTTTGGTAAGTATGTTTGCTGTCTGATCTCCTGTACTGATATACTTCAATTGAATCACATTCCTATCCAACATATCTCTCACATAGTGATAAGGAATCTCTATGTGTTTGGATCTATCATGAAATACTGGATTCACAGAGAGTTTTATACAACTTTGATTATCACAATGGATTATAGTAGGTTTCAATGGCTCACCAAATAATCCTACAAGCAGTTTCCGGAGCCATACTGCTTCTCTTGCAGCCATGGAAGCTACGATATATTCGGCCTCTATCAAACTCTGAGCTACTGATGACTGTTTCCTGCTAATCCAAGATATCATGGCTGAACCCAAACTAAAGCAGCATCCTGAGGTGCTTTTCCTTGAAGGTATCTCATAATATGTTTCACAGCCATAAGATGTATCTCCTTAGGCTCACACATGAACTGACTCAAGGCATTTAC
Organism: Cryptomeria japonica; assembly: GCF_030272615.1. Lineage (NCBI taxonomy): Eukaryota > Viridiplantae > Streptophyta > Pinopsida > Cupressales > Cupressaceae > Cryptomeria > Cryptomeria japonica. The sequence continues at coordinate 5,290,817 of NC_081407.1, read as the reverse complement.
TGCATAACAGATATCAGGTCTAGTATTGACCAGGTACATCAAGGATTCAATCATCTGCCTGTAGAGAGTAGGATCTACAAACGGGGAATCTCCTGCTGCCTCCTTTAGCTTGTGAAGATTTGTTTCCATGGGAGAAGTCATGGGTCTGCAGTTCATCATGCCAAATCTCTTCAATATGTCTAAGGTGTACTTCCCTTGATTAAGCACAATATTGTCAGAGTTTTCCCAAACTTCCAATCCAAAGAAGTAATGTAGAAGGCCTAAATCCTTCATATCAAACTCCTTCTCAAGGTCTTTCTTACATTGATCAATAAGGTGATCTTCTCCTGTAATCAAAAGATCATCAACATACAAGATCAATATCAACATATCACCTTTGATTCTTTTGAAGTATAGATTTGGATCTACATCATTCTTTGAGAATCCCAATCCCATAAGGTAGCTGTCAATTCTTTCATACTAGGACCTGGGGGCTTGTTTCAGTCCATATAGGGCTTTCTTTAATCTGCACACATGTGATTTAGCATTGTGGATCTCAAACCCTTCTGGCTGCTCTAAGTAGACTTCCTCCTCAATTTTCCCATTCAGGAAAGCAGTCTTTACATCCATCTGATGGGCTTTCCATCCTTTGGCTGCTGCAATGGCTAGTACTGCTCTGACTAAGGTGTATCTAGCAACTGGAGCGAATGTCTCATCATAGTCTATTCCCTCTTTATGTGAGAACCCTCTAGCTACAAATCTGGCTTTATGTTTCTCTATGCTACCATCTGCAGCATGTTTGATTCTGAATAGCCACTTGGATAAAACAACAGATTTTCTTTTTGGTCTAGGAACAAATTCCCAAACATCATTGTTTAAGATGGATTGATATTCCTCTGTCATGGCATCTTTCCATACTTGATGTTTAAGTGCTTCTGATACATTAGAAGGTTCTGATTTGGAGAGATCATTCATTAAGGCTACATAGCTAGTAAATTTTTGGGGCCTCTTACTTTCTCTAAAAGTCCTTGAAGGAGCTACAAAGTTCCTTGCATCTTCCACTGTTTTGTGAACCCATAGTGGTCTTTTCTTAGGGTTTTCTTGGGGTGGAATCTAAACTCCATTCTCATTCTCTTCTGAATACTCCCTCTAACCCTCAGGAACAGGACCCTTTTCTAGGTCTGAAGATGGAGCATAAGTTTCTGACTCAATAGAGTATCTAGCCCTTTTGAAGGCTATGTCTTCTTCAAATATTACATCTCTACTAAGTTCAATATTTCTATGTCCAGGTACAAATACCCTATAGGCTTTAGAAGTTTCACTATACCCAACAAAGATCCCTTTTCTTCCAGAAGGTTCTAGTTTTGTTCTTTTCTCTTTAGGTATATGAATATAAACAAGGCATTTGAATATCCTAAAGTGAGTGATATCCGGCTTTATTCCAGTGAAAAGTTCTTCAGGGGTTTTGTCTTCAATGTGGGAGTGAGGACATCTATTTTTGTATGTATATAGCAGTGTTGGAAGCTTCTGCCCAAAGATGAGTTTCTAAATTTTGATCAAGGAGCATGGCTTTAGCTGCTCTACAATAGTTCTATTCTTTCTCTCAGCAACCGCATTTTGTTGGGGGTTGTAAGGAACAGTGAACTCCCTCTTAATCCCAACTTCTTTACAGAATTCCCTAAATATGTTTGAGGTGTATTCCCTCCCATTATCAGTTCTTAATGTTTTTATTTTCTTTCCTGAAGAGTTTTCAGAGATAGATTTGAATTCCTTAAATCTCTTGAGGATCTCTTCAGATTCTTTACATCTAAGAAAGTAGATCCAAGTCTTCCTGGAGAAGTCATCAATGAATATTACATAATATAGAAACCCTCCTATTGAAGGTACGGACATGGGCCCACATAGGTCTGAGTGAACTAGTTCTAAGACTCAGTTATCGGTTCTTGCCTAAACTGGCTGGGTCCTGGTCCTGGTCCGTGCCCGGTCCTAGTCCTAGCCTGGTTCGCCCTGGGTCCCACCCGGGTCCTGCCCAGGCGGCTGGGTTCCTTGTGGGTCCTGTCACGCAGAACCCACAAGGAACCCAACCGCCTGGGCAGGACCCGGGTGGGACCCAAGGCGAACCCAAGAGGACCCGGGTGAACCCAAGAGGACCCGAGTGAACCCAAGAGGACCCGGTTCCCAAAAACGGGGCCCACGGGTTAGAAAGCAATTAAAAACAATTAAAAACCAATTTTTTTAATCTTATTTTTACATCTAAACCCTATTCCGCCCCTCTATGATGCATTTCATGCATCAAAACATACATTCAACCTATTCTACTTGCATTTTTGAAGATTTTTTCTCTACAATCAGGGTTCTTAGTTTTTGTATTTTTCTTCGAAGGTGACGACTACGAAGGTGTGAGACACACATCAAAGGCATAGGAATCACTGGAGAAGAAAGATTTAGCCATTAAAGGTAAGTGAATCTGAATTTTTTTCAAGTTTTCAAGAATTTTTCCAAGTTTTTTTCAAATTTTTAAATTTTTTTTTTAAGTTTTTAAAAGTTTTTTTAATTTTTTTTAAAGAAGTCTTGTATATTTTTTTACACTTTGTATGCATAGTATGGGGTTATAATACCGAAATTTTAATAATTTTTTTAAATAATGTTGTGCGTTCTCTTTTCATTTTAGGTGCATTATTCATATAATCATAAATAATGGCTGGAACTGGAAGTGCAAGTGCAAGCTCTAGTTCAGTTGCAAATGTCCGAACTGAAAATACCCCCTTTAAAATTGATCAAGATTCACCACTTTGGCATTATACAACAATGATCAAGCCAGTGTCTGGTGGTGGGGGTTTTGTTTGGCAATGCAACCATTGTGGCACTGAGTATACCAGCTCATACTTTCAAGTGAAAGGCCACCTTTGTTTCATCCCTGGGCGTGGAATAAAATTTTGTAAGGGATCAGATGGCAAGGGGCTGTCAAAAGCTCTAGTTTTGGGATATATTAGAGAACAAGAGGAAGCTGATAGGAGAAGTAGCAAAGCAAAGATTGATCATCCTCTTGTCCATCCAAGCTCAATGTCTAAGAGGCCTTCTAGTAGCATTGGCTCCACAAGACCAGCTGGTTCACATCCTTTCATGCAAAACCCACCAGTTGATGCAGTAGAGAATCAGAATGTTGTGGCTTCACGAAAAAGAGGCCCATTGGATTTTGCCTTCAAAAATGAACTAAGAGAGATTGCAAATTCCAAAATTGGACTTTGCCTTTATGGCAATGGGCTTCCTTTCAACCTTGTTAGATCACCTTACTTTCGGGACATGGTGCATACTCTTTGCAATACACCTTCTGATTATGTTTGTCCAGGGTATGAAAAGGTGAGAACCACCTTATTGGCAAAGGAGAAAGCATCTGTAGAGTCACAGTTGAAGGTCATCAAAGATACATTGCAGGAAACAGGTGTGACCATTGTTTCTGATGGATGGAAAGATTGTAAAAATAGGCCATTGATCAATGTTATAGCAGTGTGTCCCAAAGGGGCAATGTTTTTGAAAGCAGTGGATTGTGAGGGGCAAGTGAAAGATGCAAGTTTCATTGCCAATATCTTGATAGAATGCATTGACATGGTGGGGCCTCAAAATGTTGTCCAAGTTGTAACTGACAATGCTAAAAATTGTAGGGCAGCAGGGACTATAGTGGAGGCTACATATGGTCACATCTTTTGGACACCATGCGCAGTACACTCACTCAATTTAATCATGCAAAAGCTTGGCACACAAATTGATTGGGTGAAAAAACTGTATGCGGAGGGCGAGGAGATTCAAATGTTTGTGACTAATCATCATATGTCACAAGCCATTTTCAGGACCTTCTCCAAGTTGGAGTTGTTGAAGGTAATTTATAATTACTAATTTTAAATTTTATTTTTAATTTTTTAGTTTTAAATTTGTATTTTTTATAGACTTGCATTTGATATATGTTGTGTATTTTGTTATGTCATGTTAGGTTGCTGAAACACAATTTGCATCTCACACACTCGTCTTAAGACGACTTCTGAAGGTGCGAGACGCCTTGAGTTCTATGGTCATCAACAGCTTGTGGAGTGTATGGAAGCAATCCCACACAGAAAGAGTTCTAAAAGTAAGAGCATTGATCCTTAGTGAGAAATGGTAGGATGATGTGGAATATGTTTTGAATTTCACTGAGCCCATCATGAGCATGATCAGGTATGCTGATACTAATCGCCCATGTTTGGGCGAGATTTATGATGGCATGGTTTGCATAGTGGAAAAAATAAAATAAGTACTAAATAGAAAACAAAATGACCCAACGGAAACATTTTTCAAAGTTGTGCAGAAAATTGTTGTTGACCGTTGGAACAAGATGACCACCCCTTTACATCTCTTAGCATTTGCTTTGACGCCAAAATTTTATAGTGCAGAGATGCTTGCAACACCAAGGAGGATGCCACCATATAGAGATGCAGAGGTTGCTTTTGGCTATAGGGCTGCCTTTAAAAAGATATATCAAGATGAGGAGACAAGAAATATTGTCATGAGGGAGTTTGGCCAATTTGTATCTGCAAAAAATAATGATGTTGTAGCTCTTAATGCTAGATATGGGATGGATGCTGATGAGTGGTGGTATGTACATGGTCAAGGCTCCGTTTACTTGCAGCCTCTTGCAATTAAACTTAACTCCCAAGTATGTATCTTTTTATTTTTTATTTTTATAGTTTTCCAATTCCATTTGATGCTATCATATTTTTATTTTATAATTTTAATTTATAAATTTCTAATTATGTTTTAACTTTTAACAGGTTGCAAGTTCTTCTTCAGCTGAGCGGAATTGGAGTACATACTCCTTCATCCACTCAATCAAACGTAATCGTTTGGGTGCAAAGAAAGCCGAGGATTTGGTCTACGTACACTCCAACCTTCGTTTGTTGTCACATAAGGACCCTGAATATAGTGAGGGTGTAACAAGGAATTGGGATCTAGCCCCTGAGTGTGCTGATTTAGATGCTACATTTGCACAACTTTACCAAGTCTCTATAGACGAGGCAGTTATGGAATTTGAGAGAGACATAGCTAGTGGGAGTGGCATTCCATTTGATATTGGTTCAATTGATGCTGAATTTGAACCACTTGATGACCTTGGGCTTGGGTTGGATGCTTCAGATGAAGATGAATATGGAATTTAAATCCCATAGATGGCTTGTAATTTGAATGTTTAACTTTATACTTTATTGTGTCATGACATTTTCACATTTTGAAACTTGAAACTTGAATATTATCTTTTTTGCAAATTATGAATATGATATTACATTTATGATTTATGATATATCAATATCAGAATATTTATTGGCATTGGCAATTATGGATTTATGATTTATGATTTATCTGTTATCATTTATGTATCATTGTATGGGAAAGTTACATTGTATGTTTCATATTTGTATGTTTGAACTGTGAACATATATAATTTTGATGTTTGAAGTTTGAACATACATATATATATATTAAAAAAAATTAAAAAATATATATATATGTACGGACGAACCCATACCCGTACCCAAATTTTTTTTTTTTGGCCGAATCCGCAAATCCGTACCCGAATCCGAACCTGAATCCGAACCGGAACCGGTAACTTAGTTCTAAGACATTGCTTGTTTTACTAGAACTATTCTGAAAGGAACTCTTAGTATTCTTGCCTAGGGCACACCCCTTACATGTACCTGAATGGTATTGTTTTAGCTTAGGTAAACTAGTGACTAACTTTTCCATTGAAGATAGAGCAAGAAAGTTTAAATGTCCTAATCTTCTATGCCAAATTTCATTAGAATCTGCAATCTCATGAAGTAGACCTAGGTTAGGTTCAGTACATAACTCATACAAATAGCCTTTCCTATGCCCTATGGTAATAGCCTCCTTGATAGAAGAATTATTTGGCCATGCCAACACTTTGCTATTCATGAAGGTTACTGTAATATCTCTTGGCTAATCTGACCCTATTTTTGCTTATTTGAACCCCAAGGAATATTGTCAAACACTTGGCATACAATGTTTGAAGCCGCTGTAGTGAATTCTTTATTTGTTTTCTTTGGGTTTGTACGCTGCAAATGAAGTTATGGAAAGCTTCTAACAATGCAAAGTTGTTATAGAAATGATATGCTAGCTGTTTTAGACCTTACACACACATGGAATGACTGAAATTAACTAGTACAGCTAGTAGACATTAAGACAAACACTTGTCATGCATCCCAAAGTACACCTACAGCCATTAGGCATTTAAGCAAACAGTTGGCATGAAAGCTAAGTGGCTGATCAATGTTGAATGTCACCTGGAAAATCAATCGACCCCAATCTATAGGTGATGAAGGTGGCTACAGGGGTTTGCAGAATGTAGAAGAAGTAGCCAAAGACTCCTTATTCAATCTTCATCATAAATCTGAACAAACATCTCCAATTTGGTCTCCACAAAGACCACAAAAATTGGCAAGGTACTGTAGCGTTTACTGTAGCGCGGTACTGTAGTGTTTACTATTCATGGGTACTGTAGTGCACTATTCATGACACTGTAGCAGCAAATAAACCCTTTGTATGATGTTCTCAGTCTGCCATATACATATGCCCTCAGCTATGCCAATAAATCTGAAAATAAATCCCCAATCAGCACAATGTCAACTTCTGGATGAAGCCAACCCTAGGAGCAACTTCAGATGAATATCTCACACCCTCAGATTGCTGATGCAATGAAGTCTTCACGTTCTCCAATGCCGATACTCTGGACAAGCTGCAGAAACCCCAGCTTCTTCTCCAAAGCCAAGAGACAAGTCTTCTCATCAAAAATAACAATGATCAATCCCCTTCTCTTCTTTTCAAAAGCCTTATATATATTTCCCATGAAGGTTCGATTTTCTCCAATAAGACATTAAATCAATTAATGATATTAAATGACATTTAATGATATAATATTTTCACTTTGTCATTTAATATTTCACCTTGGTAAAAGAGCCACAATTAATTAATTAAATGGTCCCCTTTAATGATACTTGGACCCTTACTTAAGTTATAATATAAAATTATATTATAACTTAATAATATAAGCTCAAAACATTAATGTTTATTTAAACTAAATGAACATTAATATCTCCATTAATACTCAACATTTTTGAACGTCGTCTGAACTGGAAGCTAACATGATGAAGCTGCATATGATCATACCCCTTTAGCAAAAATAGAAGGGATCCATCTCTAACATCTCAAACTTACTATAAATAGTAAGTATAGCAAGTGAAGTCCAAATGATACCAAATGAAAGCCAAATCGAAACACACTGAACTCTGGAGATGATACAAGCCTCGGAAGACCCTCTATCCATACTCATTAGCCTACGAGGGTCATAATGATAGGCTAATCACCCAAAAAACCATGTCTGCTAAAATGGGGACATTACAGTCCGCCCCTCCTGAAATTGCTTGTCCCCAAGCAATATCGACTGCAAAGAAACTCCTCCACCTGGATCCCAAATGAAAACCTGTGTAATGTCCCTAGTATTACCAAGCAACTCCTGTAATGCCTACACCAAGGGCACAACTAACAAGACCTGCCAAACTAAATCAACCACAACAGCAGGTGTCACAAGAACATGAACATCAAGGGGAAGCAACTCTGAAAACTGACAATGTTTGCTTCCCAAAACTGCACAAGATAAGCTGCCAAACATATCATCTAACACATGCGCAATTGAACTATGCATCTGAGACAAATCATGTACATGAGAACTTGAAATGAGACTACCAACGATGCACACCATGTACATGCAATGAAACCTACCAAGGAACACCAACCAGAACTCGGATGCACACAAAGGATCCCTCAACATACTCACTAGTGTCCCACATAGTATACCTGGATTCCAAATCCAGGGTAGAAATCTGCCATGTAAACCTCCCTCAGACTTTCGCTGCTCAACACTGATCGCCACTTCCCCATGCGAGATGTGGTGAAGCCAACCCATGGGACCTATCCAAAGTGCAACACTAACTCTGTCATTACTTGGATCCCAGTGCAATCTATACACACATCCATCTGTACTGTGAAGATAGGAGTACCTGGAAACATCTGCTACGCAACATCTCTCCACAACCTCTGCTAATCCCTCATGGATGTGATATCCAACTAAACCATCACGCCCATTGTCACCATAGTCTCTCTGAAGCCATGTATCCAAAGATAGCCTCTGTGTCATAGGAGTAACAATCTCCACCGGATACACATCAACATGATGGGAAACTGAACACTGCTCGAGCAAGTAGCCACCAACAATCAACTGAGTCGAGTACTTGCAACTGCTAGTTCCATCTACTGAAAATGGTAACTCTCCATCCCACAATGGATGGTATAATCCTAAAGCCAATCCACATCGATGCATCATCAAGTCCTCCACGTGTGGATCAAAAGAAAAGTGATGAGCACTCCTCACTATGTAGTTGCGATAAAACGCTCCAACCTCGGTCAAGGGCTCATCTCTAACAATACTGGAATCATGAGATGGCTCCAATCTCTGACCCCAAACACTTGATTGGGTAGGGGCTCTGGTAACCCTCTCTGCAAACCCAATCACAAAATCTCTATTAGGAAGCATTGTAGTCAGAGTATCAATAATTACTCCCACACCACGCCTGATGGCGAGAGAACCTCGGATGAGAGTATCCTTGGTGGCTCCAAACAGACCCTCTCGAAACTTAGGACTCTCAAGAAGGTACTCAATAAATGAATCTGTGCAGTAAAAACAATATAAGGCTGAGTCAACCTTATCCTCTAAGACCTGCAGCTGATCACTCTGACTCTGAGAAACAACAAGCTGGTGTCCAAAATCAGCTGCATGGGATGAAGTAACAGATTTGCTTCTAGGAGAGGGAAACAAATCTACATGAGAGCCATACTCCCAACCAGATGACACTATGCGAGTTCCATGTGAAGTGGATGGAGTAACGTCGTGTACTAACACACAACTCTCTGGAGAGTCCACCACTGCCACACAAGAGCTATCAACAATCTGACCTGTATCATTTGTCATAGCACTAACCTCGGGAGAACCTGACGCAATGAGTGGTTCTCTGCTACTCTCAACCCAAATACTCATCCCAGCTAAGTCACCTGTACCTGCATCAGTGACGGATGTAACCACATCGTCATTATACCCATCACTACAACCTGTGGGTGTAAACTCATCACCAAGTGATGCTATAGGAAACTCAACTGTATCCACAGATGGTGAAGACTGTGCTAAACTCAATGCCATGGTAAGTTCCTCAACCTATGACTGTGACTCACGAAGGGCTGATTGAGCGCTCTCCAACGAGTCCATAGTCACCTCAAGCTCATGGGTGAGTTCATCAACCTCCTCCTCCTTTCCCTTTAGTGCATCGTAGCAAGTGCAATCCCACTCGAGAAGATAATCCCTATCAGCAAGTAACTGCAAGTAATTCTGTTTCATTATCCCAATAGCTGCTCGGAGTGCATGGAACTCTGCCAGGGAAAGGCTACTATCACCATGCTCATATGTCTCAGGAGTACTCCAACCAAAGGTCGCCAACATTTGTCGAGTGACATCAAAATGCTCCAAAGCTGTAGCAATCATATCATCATTAACCTTCAATTGCCCAGCCAGATGATGATACCCTTGTGATTCATTCTTTCCACCCAAATCTGCACTATGGTATGAAACCGAATCAACATCACTCACCTCGTGATCAACAACATCATGTGTGCAATCAATTGTGCACACATCAATATCTAAGGTATTACTGCTATGTACCTCGTAGGATGGCTCAACTGGCAAGGTAGAAGTTGTTGTTATGACAATATCTTCACACACTTCCACTTCCAATGTAACTACATGGCCATCCAACTTATGATTCTGGGATCTTATGCCAAAGCATGAATCTTCAAACTTGTTTTCTAAGGTCTGATCTGAAAAATCAGACTCTAAATGACATGAATCCACATCACACATTACCCCATTAGTACCCAAATCTCGAGTACCTTCATGCGGCAACTTAATAGAAGCATCTTGCACATGTGTAGTCACTGCTCTCTCATGCTGATGCAAAATTTCATCACTGCTGTCATATAGATCAAAACTCTTATGAGCCAAAATTCCCATGCAATCCTTATTCTTGACACTTGTATCACGAGTGCCAATACTCAAGGTCACTCCCACAACACTTTCTGAACTTTCCATGACTTTCAAATCATCATTACGCTCAAGTGCAAGGCTGCTGTCATGAAAATCAGACTTGTTATCATGACTGATAACAACTTCTTGAGTGCCAATAATCACCACATTCTCTTCAAGTTTCACCTTTTTATCCTTAAAAATAGATGTCATATACCAAGCAATTCTATCAAGTTTTGCAGGGTGTGAAATCAATTCATCCAGCTTCTTCTGGTTTTGTTTTAACTTTTCCAGTGAGGAATACACTTGCTTCATATTCTGGTCCCACTGATTTTGGGTACTTGAAGTAACCATGATTAACTAGCTGAATCAATCTACCCAACAGGTTGGTAGGAAACCGCTTTGATACCACTATAGTATCCCTTGGCTAATCTGACCCTGCTCCGCTTATTGAACCCCCAAGGAATATTGTGAAACACTTGGCATACAATGTTTGAAGCCGCTGTAGTGAATTCTTTATTTGTTTTCTTTGGGTTTGTAGGCTGAAAATGAAGTTATGGAAAGCTTCTAACAATGCAAAGTTGTTATAGAAATGATATGCTAGCTGTTTTAGACCTTACAAACAGTTGGCATGAAAGCTAAGTGGCTAATCAATGTTGAATGTCACCTAGAAAATCAATCGACCACAATCTGTAGGTGATGAAGGTGGCTACAGGGGTTTGCAGAATGTAGAAGAAGCAGCCAAAGACTCCTTATTCAATCTTCATCATAAATCTGAACAAACATCTCCAATTTGGTCTCCACAAAGACCACAAAATTGGCAAGGTACTGTAGCGTTTACTGTAGCGCGGTACTGTAGTGTTTACTATTCATGGGTACTGTAGCGCACTGTTCATGACACTGTAGTAGCAAATAAACCCTCTGTATGATGTTCTCAGTCTGCCATATACATATGCCCTCAGCTATGCCAATAAATCTGAAAATAAATCCCCAATCAGCACAATTGCAACTTCTGGATGAAGCCAACCCTAGGAGCAACTTCAGATGAATATCTCACACCCTCAGATTGCTGATGCAATGAAGTCTTCACGTTCTCCAATGCCGATACTCTGGACAAGCTGCAGAAACCCCAGCTTCTTCTCCAAAGCCAAGAGACAAGTCTTCTCATCAAAAATAACAATGATCAATCCCCTTCTCTTCTTTTCAAAAGCCTTATATATATTTCCCATGAAGGTTCGATTTTCTCCAATAAGACATTAAATCAATTAATGATATTAAATGACATTTAATGATATAATATTTTCACTTTGTCATTTAATATTTCACCTTGGTAAAAGAGCCACAATTAATTAATTAAATGGTCCCCTTTAATGATACTTGGACCCTTAAGTTATAATATAAAATTATATTATAACTTAATAATATAAGCTCAAAACATTAATGTTTATTTAAACTAAATAAACATTAATATCTCCATTAATACTCAACATTTTTGAACGTCGTCTGAACTGGGAGCTGACATGATGAAGCTGCATATGATCATACCCCTTTACCAAAAATAGAAGGGGTCCATCTCTAACATCTCAAACTTACTATAAATAGTAAGTATAGCAAATGAAGTCCAAATGATACCAAATGAAAGCCAAATCGAAACACACTGAACTCTGGAGACGATACAAGCCTCGAAAGACCCTCTATCCATACTCATTAGCCTACGAGGGTCATAATGATAGGCTAATCACCCAAAAAACCATGTCTGCTAAAATGGGGACATTACAGTTACACTATACCCATCATCTTCAAGTGCAAAAACAGAGACTAGGTTCCTCTTGATGCTTGGAACGAAAAGGACTCTGGTGAGTTGGAGAGACATGCTTGACTTCAATTTAATGGTGCAAGTACCGATGCCTTTCACTGGATGTGCAGAGTCGTCACCAATAGTTACCTCTTCATCAATCTCTTCTAACATGGAATCCAATACTTCTCTATACCCTGTAATGTGTCTTGAAGACCCACTGTCTATGATCCAGGTGTTAGATTTGTTGGATACTTGGTTAGAGAGAGCAGAGTAGAATACATGTTTCTCGGAATCATGCTCTTCCTTATTCTTTTTCACTTTTGTAAATGTAGCTTGTTGTTTAATTCTATGTGGACATCTTGTTGCATAGTGCCCATATTGATCACATCTAAAGCATTGAATATGGGAAACATCTTTCTTAGATGAACCTTCCTCACGGTGGTTCTTCCTCTTCTTGAAGTGTTTCTTCTTGCTTTTCTTGTGGGAGTTCACATTTAGGACATGGAGATCTTCATCTATGTTCTTTTGTTTGATCCCTTTCTTGTTTAGTCTTGACTCTTCTTGAAGACAATCTGATCTCAGCCGGTCAAAGTTTGGATATTTAGCCCTTGCACTAATGCCTTGAACGAATGTTTCCCATGTACTAGACAAACCATCTAGAGCAATAAGTGTTAGCTCTTTGGTTTGGATCTGATATCCAAGTGTTGCCAATTCATCCCTTAGTGCTGATATTGTCATAAAGTATGCATTGATTGATTCTCCTTTATTCATACTTATATGATTAATTTCCCTCTTTAGAGCCAAGGTTCTACTTGCATTGTTTATTTCGAATGTGCTTTCGAGTGATTTGAACATATGGTAAGCAGTCTCATGTTTTGTCAGGATTGGCATAATATGATTTCTAACTCCATTGACTATGATCTTCATAGACTTTTCATTCCCTTCAATCCATGCCGATTTGTCGGGGTCATTCTCTGATTCTTTGGATTCATCTTTTATAAAAGATTCAACTTTATTTTCTCTTAGGATCATTTTTATTCTGAATTTCCATGCTGAGAAATTATCTCCCCCTTCAAGTCTATCCTCAAATCTGATAGCATTGGCCATGGAGAAATGTGATGTTATAACCTTTGATTTGAACTTCTCAAATTTGAATGCCTCAAGTTCTTCCTGCCACAACTCTAATACCATGTAAATGATATTCAAATTTATGTTCAAAATCTAAAGATTATAGATTTTGTCTCTCTTTTATTTTCTAAGAAGACTTTCTTTCTATATTTACTTGAAGATATATTCAATATTTTACTGCTGGTTACTGATCGTAATTTCCTTTGTATTGCAGATCGCTGTATAGAACATTAATTGATTTCGATATCTTTCTACAGCATTCGAATGGCATATATATATGCGAATAGCCTTTGATCAAGGCATGCCTTGACGGGGCATGTCTCTTGACATGTCCGATCAAGACATGTCTTGATCGTATGAAGTAGATGTCGTTTCATAACAAATAATAACAAACTTTGTTTATACCCGATACCAATCGGTGTCATTTCAGATGCTAATGATTATTGATTAACCCGATAACAATCGGTTTATTATAAGTGCAGATCGATAACCAAAATCGGTGATAGTTATCATACACGATAACTATGATATGCAATATTAATACGATCTGATCTGAAACATATGAACACGATCATGGCATAAGTAATATGATCATAACACGATCAATGGCAAGTTTGTATATGCTGTTTAAGTATCAATATATGCAAATCGATACTTGAAATCATGAAATATATATGAAGATGATTATAACAAGTTTATTCAATCAAACTGATTGATCAACATAATGTCTACCATTTGTTTTGTAATTTCATCGATAAGGTGGATGATTGAATGAGAGATAAATGAAGTCTCTCATTCAATCATTTATCTAACTGACGTTACTTAGTTTCAACACCTCTATTCACCTTTACAAATGAGAGCATTGAGCTTTATATAGAGCTCTCTTTAACAATTCAAAGGCTCAAATTGATTCACCAATCAATGGCCAAGATCTTACAATAAAACTGTAATTAGGGTTTGTTACAACAAACTTCCTTCTAGCCAATGAAATAATTACAATAATTTGGACACATCCATCTTGAATTTCTCACCAATGAGAGATGAGGTTAGGTACATTGAACTTTGGGCCTCCATTAGGTGAGTCTAGTACATTGTATATTGGACATCCTTGACTTGGTAACCTTTGATCGAGTGAGTGATAACTAGGATGCCACTTCAACTTGCCTTGTTCCACTGAATCTTTCACCTTGAGCAATGATTCTTGAATTTCCGAAGGAAATTCAGTATAATAAAATGTCATTTCTACCTTCATTGCTATGTTTTGATCTTGTTCTCCTGTAATATTATTCCTTGTCCTTGACTCCTTCACAAAGTTGAGACCTTCCAGTTTCAATTGCGATGTTGTCCTTTGCACTTCCTTTGTTGAAATGTTCCTCACTTGATGACTTTGATCTTTTGCTTGGTGAAGACCTTCATGTTGAATGCAATCCACTTTCTTGTGGTGAAATTCCCAGTTTTAAGCTCCAAAACATCCTTGACGTGATTGATTTCTTTGATTTTCTTTATCTTTGATGTGGAACACCTCTTCACTTTGGAATGTAGATGTGATCTTGGAATTTCCTTGACGAATTGCCGAGTTTCTTCTTCTTTTGTTTACCATAATTGTTCCTTGATGACTCAATCTTTGATCTAGCAATCATGTTGTTTATTCCATGTGGTTGAGCCCTCTTCTATCAGCTGATTTGTACTCATCACCATGCATTTCGCCTATATCTTTAAACCCTTGCACATCTTCTTGTCTGAAGAACACACAGTTATACTGAGGGGGGGGGTGAATTAGTATAACAACAATCTTTTACCAATTAAACCCTTTTCAACTTCAATCATAAGTATATAAGTTATCTCATAAATATATTCATTGCATACTAACATTCATATATAATCTATATATCTTGTGTTCAACTTGTGTTCATATTATATAGATTATATATGAATGTTAGTATGCAATGAATACATTTATGAGATAACTTATATACTTATGATTGAAGTTGAAAAGGGTTTAATTGGTAAAAGATTGTTGTTAAACCGATTCACCCCCCCCCCCCCCTCCCCTCTCAGTATAACTGAGTGCTCTTCAATTGGTATCAGCACAGGTTCCTTCTATAAAGCCTAACCGCTTGAAGGTAGTGTTAAGAATGTAGCCTCATTCAAATTAAAGCAAACAACATATATATATATATATATATATATATATATATTGATTACATTATATATTAATTAATAGTAACCGACTGCTAACAGTAGATTAAGCCGAGGACTGTCGAGGCCGATGTATATGCATATAGTGACTGTCGAAGTCTAAGCATCGTTAAACCCGAGCACCACTAAGTGTTTTAATGCATAACTAAAACGGTGACTCTTGCAATACGAAGAGTCATGTTCACGTAGGGTCATGACTCTACGTGGCATAAGCCACGTAGAAGTCATGCCTCTACGTGGACATGAATTATCACATCCATACATATACCCGACGTCGATGCTTGCTGCTGATTGATATCAATTACAGTGGAAATCTCGTGATCCAGTAAGCAGTCAATGATATCAAAGATTAACTGACAGAATTTATTCATATCGGAAATCTCATCAAAATTTTGTTCTTCTACATATAATTTTCAGACTATTGTTTTTCTATTCTCTAATCTAGATTCCTTAACATGGTATCAGAGCCAAGTTGGTAGAGAAATAAATAAAAGATAGTGACACTTTTAAATTAAAATTCAGACTCGCATTCAGAATCAAAGGAAGAACAAACAATCATGGTGAACTATAAATGTAATTCAATTTTCAATTCAAGATGCAAGTTATATTCAAGGTTATCTTTTCTTTCAAATATGTGTTATATCTTAATATAATAAATCTGATTATTGTCTGGTATGTTGCAGATGAAAAGAGCATTTATCGATTTCAATGTCCTTCTCACAAATGCTGATTGATATATACATGTATGCAAGGAGGATCAAGCAATACCTTGACCGGTCATGTCTATTAGACATGACCGATCAAGATATTACTTGATCACACCTTTTCAATTATCATCGCATTTGCCAATCGGTATATAAAAATTAACAAATCACCCGATACTAATCGGCGTATATATCATAAGCAAGTCAATCGATACTAATCGGTATGTATGCAGTTATAAACTAAACCCGATAACAATCGGTGTTCACACAGTTAATATGTTTGACCGATACTAATCGGTGTGCATACGATTTACAATGTAAACCGATACCAATCGGTATTCTGTGCTATAAGATTTACAACCGATAATTATCGGTAGTTAAGCATTGATTAAGAATCCGATATTGATCGGAATTTGCAAGTAAGGTTGAATATATATAAATCGAAAAATAATCAACAAATGAAGGAACGATAACTTGAAGTCTTTATCATAGTCTATCAATAAGATAGATGATTGAATGAGAGACTTCATTTATCTCTCATTCAATCATTTATCTTACCAAGGCTATCATGCATTAACACTCCCTCTTAGCTAGGTAAGATAAATGAAAGACAACATATCAAGCATCACAATTCTAATGATGGTCAGTATTCCTTACGTAATCTGACTCTCCAAAAAATCGTATGACCTAATCACATGATATGAAGTATCACCTAAACACGTGATACAAACGTTCATCACATCAACTTGTGATGACAGGATATCACCTAAGCACGTGATATCAATATTGCCTAAACATGCAATACTTTAGAAATAAGTATAAGAAAATAGTTAAACTCTCTATTTATTCAAGTTGCTGTATGTGCACTAACATTTTATTAAAAATGTTTTACCACAACACAATCATGGCACATCCATGACATACCAGAGATCCAACATGATAGCTGGTTTGAACATCATAAGATCGTCACCTTATGATGTCTACATACAAGTGTTCGTTATCTGAGAGATCGTCACCTCTTAGACATGAACACAGGGGGTTTAAACCCATAAAAGTCCTAACATGGCAAAGAAGTTTACACATAAACCATCTTAATAAGCATAGGAGTACAAAGCAAATTACATTTCAATCATACCAAGACCTTTTCTGAAGTGCTCAACTTTCACCCTTGAAAGTGATTTGGTAAGAATATCTGTTGTCTAATCTCCTGTACAAATGTATTCCAACTGGATCACATTCCTATCTACCATATCTCGCACATAATGATATGGAATCTCAATATGTTTGGATCTGTCATGAAATACCGGATTCACTGAAAATTTTATACAACTTTGGTTGTCGCAATGAATAACTGTAGGCTTCATTGGCTCACCGAATAACCCCACAAGCAGCTTTCTAAGCCATATTGCCTCTCGAGCAGCCATGGAGGCTGCAATGTATTCGGCCTCAATGGAACTCTTTGCTACTGATGACTGTTTTTTGTTGATCCAGGATATCATGGCTGAACCTAAACTGAAACAGCACCCTGAGGTGCTTTTCCTGTTAGTTACACTTCCAGCCCAATCTGAATCTGTGAATCCGTGTAGATCTAGTTCAACTCTCTCATATTTGAGACCAAGTTTTAGGGTACCTTGTAGATATCTCATGATATGTTTTACTGCTACCAGATGTATTTCCTTTGGTTCACACATAAACTGACTCAAGGCATTAACTGCATAACAGATATATCTGGTCTCATATTTACAAGATACATCAGGGACCCAATCACTTGCCTATATAGAGTAGGATTTGAGGGTTGTGATTCTGGTGCTGCTTTCTTAAGTTTAAGAAGGTTTGTTTCCATTGGAGAGGTCATGGGTCTGCAGTTTAGCATTCCAAATCTCTTCAAAATATCCAAGGTATATTTACCTTGGTTTAGTATAATGCCATCAGAATTCTGCCATACTTCCAAACCTAGGAAGTAATGAAGGAGTCCAAGTCCTTCATATCAAATTCTTTAGCAAGGTCTTTCTTACACTGATCTATGAGGTGATTTTTTCTTGTGATTAACAAATCATAAACATATAAAATCAATATTAGCATATCACCTTTGTTTTGCTTATAGTAGAGATGAGGATCTACATCATTCTTGGAGAAGCCTAGTTTTGAGAGATAGGAATCAATTCTTTCATACCAGGTCCTGTGAGCCTGTTTAAGCCCATAGAGAGCTTTCTTGAGTCTACACACATGAGACTCTGCATCATGAATCTCAAACCCTTCACGTTTCTCTAGGTAAACTACTTCTAAGATCTCACCATTAAGGAATGCTATCTTAACATCCATCTGATGAACTTTCCATCCCTTTGATGCTGCAATGGCTAAGACTGCTCTTACTGAGGTGTATCTAGCTATAGGTGCAAATGTTTCCTCATAATCAATTCCTTCCTTTTCAGAGAACCCTCTGGCTACAAATCTAGCCTTGTGTTTCTCAATGCTGCCATCCACAGCGTGTTTGATTTTGAAGAGCCATTTGGAGGTGACAACAGATTTCCTAGCTGGCCTAGGGACAATCTCCCAAACATCATTTTTCATAATGGATTGGTATTCCTTAGACATGGCATTCTTCCATACTTGATGTTTAAGTGCATATGATACATTAGTAGGCTCTGCTTTTGAGAGATCATTCAGGAGAGCGACATAGTTGGTAAGTTTGTTAGGCCTTTTGCTTTCTCTGAAAGTTCCTGAAGGGGCAGCATACTTTTGAGCTTCTTCTACAATTTTAGTGGCCCATAGTGGTCTTTTCTTGAAATTTTCTCTAGGTGGGTTTTGTGTTTCACCTTCATTTTCCTCAAGACTCTCCCTCTGAAGCTCAGGAGCAAGGTCTTCATCTATGTTAGGGGTAGGGATATAGACTTCAGGTTCTATTGAGCTTTGGGCTCTTTTGAAGGCTAAGTCTTCTTCAAAGATTACATCCCTACTCAGTTCAATATTCCTCTGACCAGGTATATAGATTCTGTAGGCTTGGAGGTTTCACTATATCCTACAAGTATTCCCCTTTTTCCAGAAGGCTCTAATTTTAATATTTTCTCCTTAGGTACATGAATATAAACAGGGCACCCAAATATCCTAAGGGTGGCTGATATCTGGTTTTGTTTTAGTAAAGAATTCCTCAGGGGTTTTATCTTCAAGATGAGAGTGAGGACATCTATTTTGTATATATATGGCAGTGTTGGTTGCTTCTGCCCAAAGATTGGTATTTAGATTCTGATCAAGAATCATGGCTTTGGTAGCTTCTACAATTGTCCTATTTTTCCTCTCAGCTACCCCATTTTGTTGAGGATTATAAGGTATAGTAAGCTCCCTCTTAATCCCAGCATTTTTACAAAAGTTTTTAAACAAATCTGAGGTGTATTCCCCCCCATTGTCAGTTCTTAGGGTTTTAATTTTATTTCCTGAGTAGTTTTTTGTTAGTGATTTAAATTCCTTAAACCTATTAAGGATCTCTTTTGATTCTTTACATTTCAGAAAGTAGATCCAAGTTTTCCTAGAGTAGTCATCAACAAATATTACATAATACAAAAATCCCCCTAAAGAAGGTACGGACATAGGTCCACATACATCAGAATGAACTAACTCTAAAATTTTGCTTGTTTTCCTAGTACTATTTTGAAAAACACCCTTAGCATTTTTACCTAGGGCACATCCTTTGCATGCCCCTGAATGATATTGCTTTAATTTAGGTAGGCCTGTGACAAGGTTTCCCATCGATGATAAAACTCTAAAATTCAGGTGACCTAGTCTTCTATGCCAAACTTCATTAACATCTGTAGTTTCATGGATTAGGGCTAGGTTGGGCTCTGTGCATAGCTCATACAAGTAGCCTTGTCTTTGACCAATGGTTTTAGCTTTCTTGATAGATGAATTTTTTGGCCAAGCCAACACTCTTTTGTCCATGAAGGTCACTCTGTATCCATTATCCTCTAGTGCTGATATGGAGACTAGGTTTCTCTTGATGCCTGGGACATATAGTACTCCTTTAAGTTGTAATGATACGCCTGACTTTAGTTTGATGGTGCAGGTTCCAACTTCTCTAACTGGATGTGTGGAGTCATATTCGATAGTCACTTCCTCATCATTCTCCTCTATCATGGAGTCTAGCACTTCTCTAAACCCTGTAATGTGTCTGGATGAGCCACTGTCGATCACCTAGGAGTTAACCTTGTTTGATGCTTGGTTTGTAAGTGTTGAATAGAGTACATACTTCTCGGAGTCATCTTCCCTTTTAGATTTTCTTGCTTTGGCAAATGTGGCTTGTTGTTTGGCTCTTTTTGGACATTTGGCAACATAGTGACCAAATTTGTCACATCTATAACATTGAATCTGTGAAAGGTCCTTCTTGAAGGTGTTCTTGCCATGACGAATTTTTCTCTTCCTAAATTGTTTCTACTTGCTTTTCTTGTTTGAGTTTGTATTTAGGACTTGAAGGTCTTCATCTATATTCTTTTGTTTGATCCCTTTCTTATTTAACCTTGATTCTTCTTGGAGACAATCTGCCTTTAGCCTATCAAACTTTGGAAATTCATCCCTTGCACTGATGCCTTGGACGAATGTTTCCCATATACTAGGCAACCCATCTAGAGCAATGAGTGTTAATTCTTTGCTTTGGATCTCATATCCAAGGGTTGCTAGTTCATCCCTTAGGGCTGGTATCCGCATGAAGTAGGCATTGACTAACTCTCCTTTGATCATAGCTATATGATTCATTTCTCTTTTTAAAGCCAAGGTTCTACTAGCATTGGATATCTCAAATGCATCTTCAAGTGCTTTGAACATGTTCTAGGCCGTTTCATGTTTCCTTATGATGGACATAATATTATTTCTTACACCATCAACTATGATTTTGATGGCTTTTTCATTTCCCTCTCTCCAAGTTGTTTTATCAGGTTCAGTCTCAGGTTCTGTAGTTTCAGTTTTTACAAATGATTCGACTTTATTTTCTTTTAGAATCATCTGAATTTTGAACTTCCATGCTGAGAAATCATCACCTCCTCCGAGTCTATCTTCGAATCTGATAGCGCTAGCCATTAGAAGAAATGTGATGTTGAATATATGTTTGTTTTAAATTTTCCACAAAATTGAATAGCCTCAGGTTCGATTTAACTTGGCTTTGATACCACGTAAATGTTATTCAATTTTCAATTCAAGATGCAAGTTATATTCAAGGTTATCTTTTCTTTCAAATATGTGTTATATCTTAATATAATAAATCTGATTATTGTCTGGTATGTTGCAGATGAAAAGAGCATTTATCGATTTCAATGTCCTTCTCACAAATGCTGATTGATATATATATGTATGCAAGGAGGATCAAGCAATACCTTGACCGGTCATGTCTATTAGACATGACCAATCAAGATATTACTTGATCGCACCTTTTCAATCATCATCGCATTTACCAATCGGTGAATAAAACTTAACAAATCACCCGATACTAATTGGCATGTATATCATAAGCAAGTCAACCGATACTAATCGGTATGTATGCAGTTATAAATTAAACCCGATAACAATCGGTGTTCACATAGTTAATATGTTTGACCGATACTAATCGGTGTGCATACGATTTACAATGTAAACCGATACCAATCGGTATTTTGTGCTATAAGATTTACAACCGATAATTATCGGTAGTTAAGCATTGATTAAGAATCCGATATCGATCGGAATTTGCAAGTAAGGTTGAATATATATAAATCGAAGAATAATCAACAAATCAAGGAACGATAACTTGAAGTCTTTATCATAGTCTATCGATAAGATAGATGATTGAATGAGAGACTTCATTTATCTCTCATTCAATCATTTATCTTACCGAGGCTATCATGCATTAACATGAACAGTGTTAGAGTGGAAGATAGACTCAAAGGCGCATCCAACTTTGTCTCATGGAGAATCCAAATAATAGCAATTCTTCAAGAACTCGAACTAGATGCATACATAGAAGAAGATACAAAGATGCCTGAACACGAACCAGAGAAAACAACCTGGAAAAGACACAACAACAAGGCTAAGAAAATAATAATTGATGTTGTTAAAGATCACATTCTTCCAACCATATCAAAACTAACTACAGCTTATGATATGTTCAAGACCATTCAAAATTCATTTGAAATAAATAATGCAAGCAAATTGCTCACCTTAAAACAGCAATTAATGTATATCTACATGAACAAAGGAGAAACAATCACATCCTATTTCATGAGGATTTCAGAGTTTAAAGATCAATTGTCAACCATTGGGAATAATGTAGATGATATGGAGCCATCTCTAATAGCACTTAAGGGATTACCATCCAGTTGGGAATCCTTTATTCAAGGCATTAGTGCTCGACATCACCACAGGATTACCCAATCTAAAATCTGATCATGCTGGAACTTGTAAAGGATGTGCTCTAGGGAAGAACTCAAAAGGGTCTTTTCCATCAAGTGAACACAAATCAAAAGTTGTACTAGAACTTGTCCACACTAATTTGTGTGGTCCAATGTCATTACAATCACTGGGGGGATTTTTGTATTACATGATATTTGTTGATGACTACTCTAGGAAAACTTGGATCTATTTCATAAAACTCAAAGAATCAAATGAAGTGTTATTAAAATTCAAAGAATTTAAAGCCTTAGTGGAAAATCAAACTGGGAAGAAAATAAAAACTCTGAGATCAGATAATGGGGGTGAATATATCTCTGAAAATCTTAAAGAATTCTGCATTTCTATTGGGATTAAGAGGGAGTGTACATTACCTTATAATCCTCAACAGAATGGAGTTGCAGAAAGGAAAAACAGAACCATCATCGAAGCCGCTAAAGCCATGATGCATGATCAAAATCTACATATCTCATTCTGGGCTGAAGCATCAAATACAGCTGTGTACATTCAAAACAAATGCCCTCATTCAATCCCAGAGAATATAACACCTGAAGAAGCCTTTACAGGGAATAACCAGATTTAAGCCATCTAAGAATCTTTGGTTGCCACGTGTATATTCACGTTCCTAAAGAAAAGAGAACCAAACTAGAACCCTCCGGGAAGAAAGGCATATTTGTTGGCTACAGTGAAACCACTAAAGGATATAGAGTCTATATTCCAGGATGAAGATCTATTGAAATCAGTAGAGATGTCAAATTTGAAGAAGACGATGCTTATAAACTCTCTCTAAGTGCAGAAGATGATCAAACCACAGATTCAAATGAAAATCTTACAATTGAGAATCAGAGGGAGAATAGCATAGAAGATCATGAACCTCAATCATCTAATTTTCAGAATGCTGAAAACCCTAACAACAAGAAAAGACCACTATGGGCAAGAAAGATGATTGAGGAAAATAATGTGGAACCTAATGAAATCTTCAAAGAGAATAAGAAAACAAGAAGTCAGTCATGCTATGTTGCACTCATGACCGAGCTTACAAAATTTGAACCATCAAATGTTGAAGAGGCTTTAACATGTCAAGCTTGGAAAGATGCAATGATTGAGGAATACCAGTCTATCTTAAAAAATGATGTCTGGGACATTGTACCTAGACCAAAAGACAAATCAGTTGTCTCTTCAAAGTGGTTTTTAAAAATCAAATATGCACCAGATGGTAGTATTGAAAAACACAAAGCCAGATTCGTTGCCAGGGGGTTTTCTCAAAAGGCTGGAATTGACTACGAAGAGACATTTGCTCCAGTTGCCCGATATACTTCTATAAGAACCATTATTGCCATTGCAGCATCTAAAAGGTGGAAGATACATCAAATGGACGTAAAGACCGCATTTTTGAATGGTGTTATTGAGGAAGAAGTATATATAGAACCTGAAGGCTTTGCTACACACGATAGAAATCTCTATGTGTGCAGACTAAGAAAAGCCGTCTACGGCCTTAAGCAAGCTCCCAGGGCATGGTACGAAAGGATAGATAGTTATCTCTCCAAGCTAGGATATTCCAAAAATGAAGCAGATTCTAACATATACTTCAAAATATCGAATGGTGACATGTTAATACTTGTTCTCTATGTTGACGACTTGTTGATAATAGGAGAAGATCATCTCATTGCAAAATGCAAACAAGATCTTGTAGCTGAATTCGATATGAAGGATCTAAGTCTACTACACTATTTTTTGGGTCTCAAAGTATGGCGAAAAGAGAATTATATTTTCCTAAATCAAAGAAAATACACCATTGA
The DNA here is from genome assembly GCF_030272615.1 of Cryptomeria japonica. Lineage (NCBI taxonomy): Eukaryota > Viridiplantae > Streptophyta > Pinopsida > Cupressales > Cupressaceae > Cryptomeria > Cryptomeria japonica. The sequence goes on along the minus strand of NC_081407.1, from coordinate 5,266,637 downwards.
TATCCTGACCAAATTTGGTATGATAGATTGTAAACCTCTATCTATTCCAATGGAAACAAATCTTCATAAGCTCAAAAGTGAAGCAGTAGATTCAGAATCTACAGATCCTACATACTATAGACAAATTATTGGATCCCTTATGTACTTGGTAAACACTCGCCCTGATATTTGTTATGCTACTAATGTGTTAAGTCAATTCATGTGCGAACCCAAGAAGATTCACCCAATGGCTGCTAAGCATATTCTGAGATACTTGCATGGTACTATTGGACTTGGCCTGAAGTATAAAAATGTTGAGATACAACTCCAAGGGTACTCTGATTTCGACTGGGCAGGCAGTTCCATTGATAGTAAAAGTACAACGGGGTGTTGTTTTAGCCTTGGATCAGCTATGATATCCTGGTTTAGCAGAAAACAGTCAGCAGTTGCTCAAAGTTCCATTGAAGCCGAATATATGGCTGCCTCCATGGAAACTCATGAAGCAGTGTGGTTAAGGAAATTGCTAGTTGGACTATTTGGGAAGCCCCTAAACCCCATTGTGATTCACTATGATAATCAAAGCTGCATCAAACTTTCTATAAATCCAATTTTTCACAATCGATCCAAGCATATAGAAATCCCTTACCATTGCATAAGATATGGTAGAAAGAGATGTTATCAAATTGACCTACATCAACACTGAAGAGCAAAGTGCCGCCATATTTGTGGATTACTTTAGAGGTAAACTTGGTATGACTAAATTACAATTGAAATTGAGTCGTAGTCATATGTAATTTTATATATTCATGAATATCTTGTATGCAATATTGCATGTATGTGTTATGTCATGAAAGGTGACGATCTTCCATGAGATGTATGTGTTAGATCACTATTGTAAGGTGACGACCTCCACAATAGCCTGATCTGTTATCAAGATTGCCTACATTAAGTTGTTGTCCCAGAATGTGCCGGAAATCTGGATACTAAATTTGTTATGTTGAGTTATTGATTTGTTGTCATTAAGTGTTGTTCTGAAATGTGTCGGAAATTATGATAACAATCATATCATGATTGACTACATTAATTTGCTGTCCCAAAATGTGCCGGATATCATGATACTAAAATTATTGCATCTGTGATAATAACAATTTTACAGTTGTCACTAGGATCAAGGATGTTATCTGATAAGACTTCATGTAGTTGTTGTCCCAGAGTGCTGGATATCAGATAATTCATATCTCTCTAAGATATGAAGAATTTCACTAGTAAACATTACTGATTGAATGTATATGATCGTGCCAAATCAATATATATGTGTGTGTGTGTGTGTGTGTGTGTTGATCCTTAAACTTAATTCAATCCTGTTTTGCTAAGAGGGAGTGTTAAGAATAGATTAATAGTAACCGACTGCGAACGGTATATGCATATAGTGATTGTCGAAGTCTAAGCATCGTTAAACCCAAGAACCGTTAAGTGTTTTAATGCATAACTAAAACGGTGACTCTTGCAATACGAAGTCATGTTCACGTAGGGTCATGACTCTACGTCGCATAAGCCACGTAGAAGTCATGCCTCTATGTGGACATGACTTTTCACATCCATACATATACCCGACGTCGATGCTTGCTGGTGATTGATATCAATTACAGTGGAAATCTCGTGATCCAGTAAGCAGTCGATGATATCAAAAGATTAACTGACAGAATTTATTCATATCAGAAATCTCATCAAAATTTTGTTCCTCTATATACAATTTTCAGACTATTGTTTCTCTGTCTCTGATCTAGATTCCTTAACAGATAGATCGTGTGAGCACATATGGGAAAAAGAAAAGGAAATACTAAAAGGAGCATAAATAAAAAGGCAGCAACTATAAGGAATGAAGTAATAGATGATGAATTCTTTGAAAGAGAAAACCATTCTATATGCAGTGATGATTGTATTGATATCATAGAATCAAATACATGTGATAAAAAAGAAGCTAGTAGATGTGATGAGGTGGCATTTGGAATACACATGGCAATAGCAGATGATGAAGTGACAAATGAAGATGACCTTGGGAGTGAAATAGAAGAAAAAGAGGCAGGTAGTGAAGAAGAGGATGTAGATCTCATGGAAGAACTTCATTATGCTTACAAGGAAAATGAAAAGCTGAAGAAGAAGATTGCAAAACAAAAGGCAGAAATTCAAGAATTGTGTAAAGCTCAAGAAGAATCAAATGAAATAATTGAAAATCTGAAAGTACAACTAGAACAGGCAAAACAAATTGAGGATGTAATGAAAGATCAATTCAAAGAAAAAGAATTAGATTGTGATAGATTAAAGCTTGAAGTTAAATCCTTAAGGAAGGAGTTTGAAAACTCTCTGAAACAAATGATTCAAAAGAGGCCAGCAGCTCTAAAGATGTAGACTCTACACAAAGAGAAGATGGAAAACCAAGAAACTACATGAAGAGTCTTATGAAGGACAAAAAGGAGGAGACTAAGAAAGAAAGTACAATCATACAAAAGACCAATTCACCTTCAAAGGAGAACATGGACAGTTGGAGAAAGCCTTTTCATCAAAGACAGCCATATATTCATAAACATTACTATTCTTTTAATGGATATTGTTTCTCATGTTACAAATTTGGGCACAAAGCAATAAATTGTAGAAGTCATAGAAGAAATGATCCAAGCTTCACTCAAAGGAGTTATAATTCATTTTCCCCTTTAATGAATCATGATATTATGTGTTACAAGTTTAGCAACTTTGGTCATACATCACGGTTTCGCAAAACCATCTTTGATGAGCCTCCAAGACAAAGCAAGATGGAGAAAAATGCCAACAACAAACAAAAGGGAAGACATAAAAAGGATTGGAAAAAGAAGATAACAGAAAGAGAAGGAGAAACCAATGCAAGTGCATCTTGCACTTCATATACCTCCTAGTTCATTAGGAGAAGCACAAATTTAGGGGGAGCCTGTAGCTACACTATTATTCAGCCCTAGAAAAAAGACAAAAGAAGTATGCTTGTTTGCAAAGCATGTGTTCACAAGAGCAAAGGAAATTGATCATGAAAAGTTAAATGATTATGCTTCATATTAAGTAGTTATGATTAATACAATGATGCATTAGAAGACATGGATATGTGATAACCAGTTCTTCATCATAAATATCAAAGAAGAGAATTACAGCAAAGCTGAAATGATTGCATTGATGTCAAAAGAATCATGTAAGGAATCTTCAAAGGAAATCCTCAACAAAGGGAAAGGCGATGATGCAAACTCTTTTGAACATTCATAGAAAAAGTATTCACCCATACAAATCAGGATACAAGGAAGAGAAATATTAGAACCAAGGGGAGCATGAAAGCATCCTTGACAGGGGGAAAATTAGAAAATCTCCAACAGGGGGAGAAATAAATGCATATACATCTGATGTGAGTTTGCAATCAGATATTTGTAATCAGCTTTTTCAAATGATACATTCATGGACAGGGTTTTGATGCTTATCCCTTTGCCATTGATGTCAAAGAGGGAGAGAAGTAGAATGGGGGAGAGATAGAAGAGATAAGAAAGAATATGTTGCCATCAATGACAAAGGGGGAGATTGATGGAAATATTGTCATTGATGTCAAAGGCCAAAACAAGATTGTCATTAATAAAGGGGACAGTGTATATGACGAAGAATGAACATGTTTGTTATTGTATTAAGGAATAATTCATGTCAATTATACATAAGTAACAAAGAAGCATTAATTAGATCTTAATGGCAAGATGTTAAGAAACAGAGATATATGATAATAAAGTCTAAGAGTGTTTACCTCACTGGGTAAACAGGAAGAATACAGAAATTGAACAGCAATGTACAATGCAAATATAAAAGTACCAGAATAAGCTTTCCATTAATGTCAAAGGATGTTCATATTATATCCGTCGTTAACAATACATGTCTCAACACCCGAAGGTGGTACAATATATGACTGCCGAAGGGGTGCGACCCAACCGTCGCGACTCCAACTACCTACCCGTCGGCTAACTAACTTTTGATAATTAACATTACTAACTATACACTTTTTCCCGATAACATCATCCCCCCCAAAAAAGAAGTCGTCTCCGACGACTAACAACAAAATGGAGACAATGTAATATAAATATACAACCAAGTGAAAGTCAAGGAGGGGGCTGAGGAAGCGTCCCTGAAGTCGAAGGGTGAGATGCGGGTGGCTGGGCCGCCAGGCAGGCGCGGAGCTCATAGACCTGCTGGGTGCGTGCTGCCACATCTCGCTCTGCTACCAACACCTTCTCTAAGGCAGTCTTCACCATAAGCGCAGCCTCCAGTAGCTCCCTCTCCTTGGTATCGGCGGACTCCGTCATGCGAACCAACTGAGCCCGAACAACATCTAACTCCTGCTGGATGAGACTCCGCGCACCCTGTTCCTCTGAAAGACGGGCGTCCACCGCAACCTTCTCTGCGCGGGCTGTCTCAAGCTGTGCGACCAACTCTGATCTCTCGGCTGCCCACGAGGCTTGTTGCCTAACCATGTCCTGCTCTAACTCCACTCGAGCAGCCTCGCGAACTACAGACTTATGCTGTGTCTGGCGTAAGGTGTAGTAGGCCTCCCTATAAACCTGCTCAATCTCCCGGACGAGAGTCGTCACCCTACTCTCCACGACGGGCTGAGGCACACGCCAAGCCTCCAACATCGCCTCCGTCTGGGTAACTGGCCACCCTCGTGCCTCAAAACATGAGGTGAAAGCTGCGGGACAGCCCTCTCTCATAAACTGGAGGACCTGCTCTAATTCCTCCACAACCTGCTGTAGAGACCGTGTCTGGGCCGCGGCCACCACTCGCCGACCCCTCGTCACCATATCTGCCAGATAAACCTCAATATCCTCTCCCTCTAGCCCCGATGTAGGTACAGGAAGCCCTCGTGGTAACTCAAAAGTCTCCTCAACCACACCAACTGCATCCTGCTGGCCCAGAACATCCTCTCCAAGGACCTGTCCCTCTGCTGGTGCCTGCGTCTCCGCCGAGGAATCCTCCAGATCCACCACCTCAGTGGGAGGCTCTCGTCGAGGTGAGAGTACAGCTGCTCCTACAGGTGGCGTCACTGTCATCTGGAATCTTCGGGTCAGCCAACTCCCCATAGCCGCCACCGATGGAACTGCACTCAACACCTCCGACCCTCTCTCCCCCTCGGAAACATGTCCCGCGATGGGCTCCTCCAACAAGGAGGCAGCAACCGTCACCACTGCATCGGATCCCACAACGTCCAGTCGTACTTGAGGCTCCGTCTCAACCATCTCCTCTGCCATGCCTCCCTGCGGTGGACCACACAACTCTGCCGTGCTGGCAGTACATGCCTCTGCGGGAGTCAGTCCTGCGGCTGGTATGACGGAAGGTGCTGCGGCCGGCTGCATGGGCCTGAGTGTAACGGGCGTGCGGCTCTGTCCAAATGCCGGAATCGAAGTACTGCTCGCGGACGGCCCCACAAGTGTGCCAAGTGGGAGTGTGGGTGGTGCAAACAACACTCGCTCTCCGACGGGCTCCATCCTCCCCTCGTCTGTGGACCGACTACTACTGTCGTCCTCATCCTCTGAATCCTCGGAATCCTCTGCACTGCTAGAAGTTTCTCGCCCACTATCTGGTTCTGCTGCGGTGGTCTCTAATACCCGTTTCCGCTTCGCGGAAGAGTGTCCAATATCCAGATGTCGCCAATGCATGATAGGAGGCTCACCCTCCGCCAAGGGTCCCTGTGGCCGTACCTCCAACTGAGCCTCTGGCACTGCTTCCCGCGTAGCCTCCAAGAACAGTCCAATGGCATAGTGGGGCATGTAAAAGGTGCGCTGCTCCCTCATCAGGAATGCGCACATCCGCTCTGATAACAAGGTAGCCCAATCATAGACGACTCCGTTCATCAACCCGTTCATCAATACTATCTGTGGTAGAGCGATGTCTGATGCCCTACCCGACCCTGTCAACCTGCTTTTGATGACGTCCATAATGCATCGCCAGTGACCCTCTGCGACAAAGGACCGGCGCATCCCACGACCCTTCGTGGCGTCTACGATGCTCGCCAACTCTGCAAGGGTCAAGTCTCGGGACACTCGCCTAATCCAATGTTCCTTTTCTTCCCGTGTCATCTTCGGCTTCAAGTCCACTTTCTTGCCATGTATGCCTGGGATGCCAAATACTCTGGTGAAATCTGCAGGTTTGAAGGATATGGTGATATCCTTCCCCAAATACTCAAATGTGCTTGTCTGTGCGCGGCTATCAAAGGTATCAACCATATATCGCAATGCTCCCTCGTACTCGCGAATGGCGAACACAGGCATCCGTATAGCCCATTCTACCCCTGCTCGGCGAAGACTTGTTTTCACCAAATTATCATCCGACGTCTCTTGCCACCATTTCCGACATTCTACCCCATTCAATCCCTCAAAAGTGATATTCTGTGAAGTGGAAGTGTTCTTCCCTCGTACAGTGGGCTGCTGTGGTGTTTTTTTCTTCTGCTTGTCTTCCATCGTGCCGCCTGCTATTCGAACACCCGAAGGGAGAATACGTGCATCCGGCTTCCTATGGCTGCTATCCTGCAATTGTTTTTTCCAGTTTCTTTTTCCCGCAGACTCCATTGACCTGCTAACCGCTTCTTGAGTTGCCCTTGTCGGATGGAAGGCACCTAACTACCTCCTGGCAGGTGGGCCGTACGGCTGTAATCCTCAACTACCTCCGGCTAATAAAATGCTCAAAACAAATCTTCGTCCACCTCCCGCACTACACCGCACGGTAATTTTGAAAAATCCTTGCGGCTGCCAAGTTCGGTTCAAGCCCTTTGGGCTTATTCTGGTTCAGCGACTGATACTAGCAGCTCGCGGGGTGTAACATGCGAAGGTCGTTTGCCAAAATACAACACGCCCTAAGCCTACCGTAACTCCACGGGATACCCCTTCGGTAGGCGGCGTTGTTTCTCCCTTCGGTAGCCAGTGTTTGTTAGATCCTTCGGTGGCTTCGTTTTATTCCCCTTCGGTTCGGCGTGGCTGTTCGGTAGGCGTGGCTGTGCGGCGTTTGTTTCCCTCCCTTCAGCGTTTTATCTCCCTTCGTTCGGTAGGCGTGGCTGTGCGGCGTTAACCCTGTGCGGTGCCTTTGTCTCGTGCGGTGCCTTTGTCTTCATCCGGTGCCTTTGCTTCGCGTTTTGTCTTCGTTTTGCTTTGTGCGGCTTTTATAAATCTCCGGACTACCACCGCACGGTGGCTTCCACCTACGGTGGTGTCCACCGTCGGTGGTGCCACCGCACGGTGGCTTCCACCTACGGTGGTCCCGCCGTCGGTGGTGCCACCGCACGGTGGCTTCCACCTACGGTGGTCCCACCGTCGGTGGTGCCACCGCACGGTGGCTTCCACCTACGGTGGTCCCACCGCACGGTGGCTTCCACCTACGGTGGTCCCACCGTCGGTGGTGCCACCGCACGGTGGTGTCCACCGTGGGTGGTCCCACCACGTGGCCACCGCACGGTGGTGCCACTACGTGGCCACCGTGCGGTGGTCTTTTTCGCCCTTTTTCTAACTTTTTTTTTTTCCTCTTTTTTTTCCCAATGTTTTTCAATTTTTTCCTTTATATATTTTTTCAATTTTTTTTTTTTTTTTTTTTTTTTTGAATTTTCTAATTATTTATTTATTCATTTTTTTTTTCTTTTATTTTCATTTATTGGCTGACTGCGACTGTGCGCCTCCTGTCGGGGTGCTCCTGTGCGCTTCCACCCTCTGGTGATACACTTTCAGTTTCGACCCATTGACGCCCTCTGGGATTACCTGTCCGTCGAGGGTCGAGAGTTTGACGGATCCGTTGGCGGCGACCTCTTGGATCCTGTAAGGGCCTAGCCACTTCACTTTGAACTTGCCGGGCTTAATCTCGTTCCTTCCGTTATACTTTAGGACTAATTGGCCCGGTGTGAACCTCGCCCGTCGAATGTGTTGGTCATGCCAGTATTTCCTACGTTGTTGGGCCACGTCTGTCACCCACTGTGCCATCGTTCGTCTTTCATCCAACTTATTTAAGGCGTATAGTCTCTCTCGAAGGCTTTCCATGTCACCCAGTTTGTTGTCAATGGCGATTCTGAGACTTGGCACCATGAATTCGATCGGTACCACAGCCTCCTGGCCATACATCAATTGGAAAGGTGTCTGCCCGGTGGTTACTTTGTAAGTTGTGCGGTACGCCCAAAGTACCGAAGGCAGACGCTCTTCCCAGTCTTCCTTTTCCACCCCACAGGACTTATAAATTACCGACACGATGATTTTGTTGGTTGCCTCGGCCTGACCGTTTGCCCTGGGATAGTACGGACTCGATAGAGAATGAAAAATTTTGAACTCGGTTGTCAGTAGTCGAACAATATGATTTACAAAGTGCCCTCCTCTATCACTTGTCAGTTGAATCGGTATTCCGTACCGGGTGATAATCTGTTCATAAATGAATTTCGCTGTGCTGACGGCGGAGTTGTCTGCCAACGCCCTGGCTTCGACCCATTTGGTCAAATATTCTGTCGCCACGACAATGTATCTACATCGTCGGGCGCGACTCGGTTTTAATGGACCAACGAAGTCTAACCCCCATCTTTCGAACAATTCTTGAGCATGCGCCGGGTTAAGTGGCATGAAATCTCTTTTTAATGGTCGCCCAGCACGCTGACATGTATCACAACTTGTTACCCATTCTCTGGCGTCATTATGCAGTGTCGGCCACCACAAGCCAGCTAGTAGGACCTTCCTTGCTGTCGTATCCGGTCCCATGTGCCCTCCAGCAGCCCCTTCATGGGCTTCTCTCAATACTCCTGGGATTTCCTCTTCCAAAACACATCGTCGTAGGATCTGATCAGGTCCCATTTTGTAGAGAAGACCATTTATAAGTTGGAATGTTCGGCTTCTTAATACAAGTTTCCGTCTTTCACCTGGTGGCATTTCCTTCGGAAATTTTGATGTTGACAGATATTCACCCACACTGGTGTACCAATGAGGAAGGATGGCAATGCGGAAAAGATGGGTGTCCGGAAAATCCTCGCTAATGCCTTCGGCCGGCTCTCCCGACTTGATCCGTGATAGCTGGTCGGCTATGACGTGGCTCCTGCCAGGTCTGACAATGATGTTGAACGTAAATTCTTGTAACAGCAACAGCCATCGACTAATCCGCCCCTGGATGATTGGCTTGTTCACCAAATACATCAACGCCTGGTGATCCACATAAAATGTGAATGGTGTCGCCAGTAAATAATGTCTGAATTTTTGGACGGAGTATACCATGCCGAGGGCTTCTCTCTCCGTCGTGCTGTAGTTCCTCTCCGCGTTTGACAAGAGTCGACTTGCAAAATATACTGGGTGGTCCAGCCCGTGGCTGCCGACCTGTGCTAGGGTGGCCCCTATGGCGAAGTTGGATGCGTCGACATGTACATGGAACTCTTTGTCCCAATCTGGGTATGTCAAGATTGGCGCACCCACCAATCGTGATTTTAACTCTTGAAAAGCCTCTTCTTGGGCCGTCCCCCAGACGTACGGCTCCCCCCTTCGTGTCAGCTTATCAAGTGGGTATGATACTTGGGTAAAGTTCTTAATAAACCGCCTATAATACCCGATGTGTCCAAGAAATGACTTGACGCCGGTAACATCGTCGGGCGCCTCCATCTCCACGATGACTCGTATTTTGTCAGGGTCCGTCTTCAGTCCAGCCTTGCAGACGATGTGCCCTAGTAACTTGCCCTGAGGCACCATGAATCTGCATTTCTTGGGATTTAGGGCGAGGCGGGCTCGTCGGCATCTCTCCATGCATTCGCCAAGTGCGGCCAGATGTGCCTCCTCCGTGCTGTAAATGGACCAATCATCCAAGAATGCTTTGAAGTTTCCCACGGACATTTTATCGAAGATATGGAGGATTATCCGTTGAAAGGTAGCTGGCGCGTTGCACAACCCGAATGGCATCCGGTTGTATGCATAGACGCCATCTTCTACGATAAAGGTGGTCTTCAATTTGTCCTCCTCTGCAATGGAAATTTGATTATATCCGGAGAATCCATCCATAAATGAATAAATTTCGTGACCCGCGACTTCCTCGAGGATGGTGTCTGTGAATGGTATGGGAAATGGGTCTTTAATTGTGACAGCATTCAAACACCTGAAGTCTACACAGATTCTTATCTGATCGGCCTCCTTTTTCAAAGATATCACAATGGGTGATACCCATTCACTCATCTGGACCTTGAAGATAATCCCTGCTTCCAGCATGCGGTCAATTTCATTATTTACCCTGGCCGCATAATTTTTGTTCATTCTGTATGGCCTCTTCCGTACGGGCACGGCCCCGGGAACCAAAGGGATCCAATGTACACAGAGTTCTTGTGGTACCCCCTTGAGGTCCTTATATGTCCAAGCGAACACGTCTTTGTATTCTGTAAAAATTTTGAACGCCGCCGTCTTTAAGACGGGATTCCAGTCGTCGCCGACTAGAATATTTTTCTGTTCTGAAGGTTCTCCAAGGTTTGTAACTTGAAGTGCGGATTCTTCATACCTTATGGGCTTACTTTTGTCAAACTTGTGCGCTGGTGCGTCATCCACAGGGACATCCCCTTCCTTGTATTGTCCGTACTCTGGCGGAAACTCGTTCATGTCAGGTCCTTCGATCCCCAACATATTGCACCCATACAATAATTCATAGTCTTCCATTTGCCAATGGAAGAGCCCTCTCAAAGAATCCGTCTCATCCTCAGAACAGGCTTGAATTCCTAAGATGCCTTCATCATTTGGTTCCCTGCCCTCCTTCCCTTCGTCGGTATCGTCTCTGTCGGACTCTGACTCCGACGCCAACTCTTCACTGACCTGTTGAGTTTTGAGGTCAATGGTATACCTTCGGCCAGCCTTTTCCATGGACAAGGTGTTTTTCTTCCAATTGTGATTTGCTTTGGCCGCCACCAACCAGCCTCTGCCGAGGATGGCGTCGTACCCCTTCTTCTTCAATGGGATGACCACAAAATTCAGGACGAATGGCTGTGTTCCGATCGTCACCTGTTGCGCCATGAGTGTGCCCAGCGGCTTGATGCCGTGTTGGTCTGCTCCCAATAAAGTAAAGGTGGACGGCCAGAGAGTAGGTTTACCCAATTTTTTCCATGTTTCCTCTGGCAAGACATTTACTCCCGACCCCCCGTCGACAATTGTGTCGGTCAGGATGGTGCCCAATATACCCATTTCCACCACTGCTGGGTGTCTACCATTGTTGATCGTCAGGGTTAATGGGTCTGCTGCTGTCTCGCCAAGGTTGTCCTTGCCATGTATTGGTTGGCCTACTGGGGTTACTATTGCGGATTGCAACAACGTCGCTCGCAAGTGCGGCATACTTTCTAGGAGGTCCTTCATTTTGACAGGTATCTCGACCTGTAACAGTTGGTTTATAATGTTTGTTTCTCCTTCAGAGCGAGAAGTACCCGCCAGCTTTTGTGCACCCTTGCTCCTCAACATCTCCCTCTCCAATTCCGCTCGTGCCTCCAGTGCCTTTTGTTTTTCCGTACGGGGGTCTGGATAAGTGGCTGCTTTCGTCTTGGACCTTGTTATGGCAAGTGCATCCTCCGTTTCTACATTCAACAGGTTCACGCCAGATTTGGGACAATTGCCATCATCATGGTCCCCGGGACCGCACCACTTGCAAAGTTTTTGTGGTGCTTCCTCCACCGTACAGTCTCTAGCGAAATGCCCCCAGTGATTGCAAGCTCGGCATTGTATCATCGGCCGCCCTTTAGCGTCGTATTGGATTCGGCTTCTATTATTCGTATTGTTATTATTGCCTCTTCCTCGCCTGTTGTTTCGGTAGCCGCCAGACGAAGCGTTGTTGCTCGCAGGCTGGGACGTGCCAGTTGACGCAGATGGTTCTGCAAAGAGAACCTGTTGGCTATGAGTCCTCATATTGTACGGACACTCCTTGGTAAGGTGTCCGGCAATCTGACAAATATCACAAAATGCTTTTTTCGGACAAGACCCCTTGGTGTGTCCGTCGGTACGGCAGTCCGTGCACCATAACTCCCCTTCGTCGCCCTTGCTTGTGCTTCCTTTTGTTGCCTTTATCTCTCTCATCATTCGCTCCATATCTTTTTGGAGAGCCCGTACCTTCCGATTAGAGTCGTCATCACTACTATCACTTTTGTCCGAAGAGGAATCATCGTCCGTCGAGGATTTATTTTTCTTCTTCTTGGACGTCTTCTGTTCACTTTCTAAATCCATTGCCCTGTTATAGGCGTCCGAATATGAAGAAGGGGGTACTATCTTCATTTTTCGTCTAAGGGATTTCTTTAGGCCTTCCACGAACCACCGTTTTTTCAATCCGTCTGCCGGCTGGTTCTCCATCTTTCCTAGTAGTTCTTTGAGCCGCCGGCTGTAGGTTCGGACAGTCTCGTCCTTCCTCTGTTTCGTGCCGTAGATTTCAGCTACGATCTCATTATCGTCTCTTAGGAGACGAAACTCTGCTTGAAATTCCTTCTTTAGGTCTGCCCATGTGCCAATTTTGGCCTTATCCGTGTCCGAAAACCAGTCGATGGCTACGCCCCTCAGTGTTGCGGGAAACTGTGTTACCCAATCGTCCTCATCGGTAACACCATTCGCTCCCCAAATTGTTTCACACGTGCGACAATGGCGGACAGGGTCTTCTTTCCCATCCCCATGGAACTTTGGAAGTTTTTGTTTTTGTGCCATACCTTGCCTTTTTACTACTGGTGGTGGCTGTTGTCCTACTCCTGATGGGTCAGATCCTATAAGGGGTGCTTGACCGCCGTGCCCCGGTGTCCCTCCGACACTCCTGGCAGCCCCGGTGTCTTCTCCCTCTCCTGCCTCCTCCCCACTCCTTGGAGTTTTGCTAGCCTCTGGTGTGTGTGGCAAGTCCCTCAACTCCCTCAACTGAGTTTGGGTACACTCTATCCTGCGGCGGGTTTCCGCAAGTAACTCCTCCCGACTCCGTGGGTGGCCTCTGGCCTCACCGTCCCCTTCGGAGCGTTCCTCCTCTCTTCGCTTATACCTCTGTCGCCTTTCCGCTTGCTGTTCAAGGATCAAGGCACGTTGGGCTACTGCACGTTCATCTATATATTGTTGCTTATTTTTGTCTTTATTCAGTGTATTGGGCATTAATTCCCAGACCGCTTTAATGACATAAAAAGTAGAACACTTTTATTCATTCATAATGTGGTAGACAAGTTTATGCCAACAATATGACATAATTATTACAATAAGTGTTCTTTATTCCGTCCCGTATGGTTCACGGTTCAAATGCGCCTGGCGCCATCTCGTTCTGCTTCCCGTTCCTCGTACTGTTGCAAAATTTCTTGGCGTCGCTCCTCCCGGGCAATCTCCTCCAGGCGAGCTTGTTGTGCCAACGATGCTTGTGCTAGCAGTCGAGGGAGATGGTTCATCAACCGATTTACCTCCGGACTCACTTCCAACGCTGTCCACACGGCACTTGGTGGGACTCCTGCCTCCGCCGCCTCTCGTCGTACGTGGGTTTGAATGGCTACTTCGAGTAGAATCGAAAATTCTCTCGTCGCAGTGTCTTCTCCTATATAGAGTTCTGTTTGGGCATCGTCGACCTCGGGATTCACCTCACCAACGGGTAGGCCCATTGTGTCTGTGCGCCATCCGTGTCTTCCCTTCCTGAGTTCGTGTCAGCAACGGCGCCAAATGTTTACCTCACTGGGTAAACAGGAAGAATACAGAAATTGAACAGCAATGTACAATGCAAATATAAAAGTACCAGAATAAGCTTTCCATTAATGTCAAAGGATGTTCATATTATATCCGTCGTTAACAATACATGTCTCAACACCCGAAGGTGGTACAATATATGACTGCCGAAGGGGTGCGACCCAACCGTCGCGACTCCAACTACCTACCCGTCGGCTAACTAACTTTTGATAATTAACATTACTAACTATACACTTTTTCCCGATAACAAAGAGTAATTTCAGTTCTGATTCAGATTTATATATGACGAGTAGATGGCAGCATCAGCACATCAGAAGCTTGGAATATTACAGCCTGCACTTGGTATATTCATATTTTCTTGATATAGTACCCAGAATTATGCAAAGATAACAAATGTATATATATCTATGAAAGAACACTGAATATACAATGGACCAGTGATTGGTTAGTAATTTGCTGATCTGTTAAAGAAAAGACAAATTGTGAAAGAACAGTGATTGGTTAGTTTATTCAAAAAGGAGGACAGCAAACCACATAAGACAAAGTTATTGGAATAAAATTAAAAAAACACTAAAAGACAAAACTTATGGGCCCACCTCCTCATGTTAGAGCGCCCCACTAGAAGACAAATTTATGGGGCCCACCTCTTAATGTTAGAGCCCCCACTAAAGACATAATCTTACGTAAAAGGATAATAAGAAAGTGACAAAGACAGTTATCAACAGATGGCAAGCAATCTGTTTTAGACTATGGTGACTAATTGACAATGCAATAGTCAGCGTCCTTATGTCTTCACGATAGAGAAAGTGTGATCAGTTTTAAACATTTGGCAATCAATTTAATAACAGGGACTTGATGGAGAAAAAGACCTGATTCTTAGGACAGCGACTGAATTGACTACATAGAACAGAGAAAACGAACCATCAAGCAGGGATTCAAGAGAAAGAAAATTCAATTACAAAAGTAGCGATTACACATGGTAATAGTTACGACTTCATTGAAGATTTTTATTAATAGGAAAGCAGTGACTATATTATGGAGGAATACACAGAAGGAATAAATATTGGTGAGTTTAAGCAATTAATAGAAAGCATACAGGATATACAGTATAGCTAATGATTAATATATGCATCTGCTTGTAATATACATAAGACTCAGCATACAGTACAGAAGACTCAAACTGCAGAATATATATGCACTTTGAAGACTCAGATATACAGTCTCAGAAATACACATAACGTTATGTTTAATCTAAATACAGTCGTATTAGATGCAGCATTGTTTACTTGGCAAATCATCATCAACAAAATCTGGACAGCGATCAGATATGGATCAAGGCGACTTTAATATACAATTAATTTTATACAAACTGCCTCCATCATACGGCAAGCCGACTTTATATTATTGATGGTTAATGTCTAATACACACATACGTATCATTTATATTACAAAGTCTACGGAAATATAAATCAAAGGCCCGATAGTCATGGTTGGCTGACTATCGCTGAATAAGCAATTTCACTTATAGAATGTCATTCACTCAGCAGATGACAAATGCAGATATATCTATATCTTGCAGATCGTATTTGTATGAAAGATCACATTTCAAACATGCCAGATGATAGATCGTGGTTTTATTGACTTCAGACCATCTACGTAGTCAATACCAGTACGTTGCTTACAGAATACGTAGCAGATGATTGTACGCAAGAAATATGCGTTGAAGATTTCCGAACTATTAATTCCTAATAGTTATCATTGAATGATTAATACTATTTGCCGATAGTGAGTAAAATAAAAAGGCAGCAAGCAGAAGGAATGAAGTAATAGATGATGAATTCTTTGAAAGAGAAAACCATTCTATATGCAGTGATGATTGTATAGATATCATAGAATCAAATACATGTGATAACAAAGAAGCTAGTAGATGTGATGAGGTGGCACTTGGAATACACATGGCAATAGCAGATGATGAAGTGACAAATGAAGATGACCTTGGGAGTGAAATAGAAGAAAAAGAGGCAGGTAGTGAAGAAGAGGATGTAGATCTCATGGAAGAATTTCATTATCCTTATAAGGAAAATGAAAAGCTGAAGAAGAAGATTGCAAAACAAAAGGCAGAAATTCAAGAATTGTGTAAAGCTCAAGAAGAATCAAATGAAATAATTGAAAATCTAAAAGTACAACTAGAAGAGGCCAAACAAATTGAGGATGTAATGAAAGATCAATTCAAAGAAAAAGAATTAGATTGTGATAGATTAAAGCTTGAAGTTGAATACTTAAGGAGTGAGTTTGAAAACTCTCTGAAACAATTAGATGATTCAAAAGAAGCTAGCAGCTCTAAAAATGTGGACTCTACACAAAGAGAAGATGGAAAACCAAGAAACTACATGAAGAGTCTTATGAAGGACAAAAAGGAGGAGATTAAGAAAGAAAGTACAATCATACAAAAGACCAATTCACCTTCCAAGGAGAACATGGACAGTTGGAGAAAGCCTTTTCATCAAAGACAGCCATGTATTCATAAACATTACTATTCTTTTAATGGATATTGTTTCTCATGTTATAAATTTTGGCACAAAGCAATAAATTTGTATAAGTCATAGAAGAAATGATCCAAGCTTCACTCAAACGAGTTATAATTCATTTTCCCCTTTAATGAATTATGATATTATGTGTTACAAATGTAGCAACTTTGGTCATACATCACGTTTTTGCAGAACCATCTTTGATGAGCTTCCAAGACAAAGCAAGATGGAGAAGAATGCCAAGAACAAACAAAAGGGAAGACATAAAAAGGTTTGGAAAAAGAAGATAAAAGAAAGAGAAGGAGAAACCAATGCAAGTGCATCTTGCACTTCATATACCTCCTATTTCATTAGGAGAAGCACAAATTTAGGGGGAGCCTATAGCTACACTATTATTCAGCCCTAGAAAAAAAACAAAAGAAGTATGCTTGCTGGCAAAGCATGTGTTCACAAGAGCAAAGGAAATTGATCATGGAAAGTTAAATGATTATGCTTCATATTAAGGAGTTATGATTAATACAATGATATCTTAGAAGACATGGATATGTGATAAGCAGTTCATCATAAATATCAAGGAAGAGAATTACAGCAAAGGTGAAATGATTGCATTGATGTCAAAAGAATCATGTAAGGAATCTTCAAAGGAAATCCTCAACAAAGGGAAAGGAGATGATGCAAACTCTTTTGAACATTCATAGAGAAAGTATGTCACCCATATAAATCAGGATACAAGGAAGAGGAATATTAGAGCCAAGAGGAGTTAGAATTTGCAATCAGATATTTGTAATCAGCTTTTTCTAATGATACATTCATGGACAGGTTTTTGATGCTTATCCCTTTGCCATTGATGTCAAAGGGGGAGAGAAGTAGAATGGGGGAGAGATAGAAGAGATAGAAAGAATATGTTGCCATCAATGACAAAGGGGGAGATTGATGGAAATATTGCCATTGATGTCAAAGGCCAAAACAAGATTGTCATTAACTAAGGGGACAGTGTATATGACGAAGAATGAATATGTTTGTTATTGTATTAAGGCATAATTCATGTCAATTATACATAAGTAACAAAGAAGCATTAATTAGATCTTAATGGCAAGATGTTAAGAAACAGAGATATATAATAATAAAGTCTAAGAGTAATTTCAGTTCTGATTCAGATTTATATATGACGAGTAGATGGCAGCATCAGCACATCAGAAGCTTGGAATATTACAGCCTGCACTTGGTATATTCATATTTTCTTGATATAGTACCCAGATTTATGCAAAGATAACAAATGTATATATATATATCTATGAAAGAACACTGAATATAGAATGGGACAAATTGTGAAAGAACAGTGATTGGTTAGTTTATTCAAAAAGGAAGACAGCAAACCACATAAGACAAAGTTATTGGAATAAAATTAAAAAAACACTAAAAGACAAAACTTATGGGCCCACCTCCTCATGTTAGAGCTCCCCACTAGAAGACAAATTTATGGGGCCCACCTCTTAATGTTAGAGCCCCCACTAAAGACATAATCTTACGTAAAAGGATAATAAGGAAGTGACAAAGACAGTTATCAACAGATGGCAAGCAATCTGTTTTAGACTATGTTGACTAATTGACAATGCAATAGTCAGAGTCCTTATGTCTTCATGATAGAAAAAGTGTGATCAGTTTTAAACATGTGGCAATCAATTTAATAACAGGGACTTAATGGAGAAAAAGACCTGATTCTTAGGACAGCGACTGAATTGACTACATAGAACAGAGAAAACGAACCATCAAGCAGGGATTCAAGGGAAAGAAAATTCAATTATAAAAGTAGCGATTACACATGGTAATAGTTACGACTTCATTGAAGATTTTTATTAATAAGAAAGCAGTGACTATATTATGGAGGACAAAAGAGCAGCAAATCTTAGAAGGAACAAATATAATATTTAGAAATAAATATTGGTGAGTTTCAGCGATTAATAGAAAGCATACAGGATATACAGTAGAGCTAATGATTAATATATGCATCTACTTGTCACATACATAAGACTCAACATACAGTACAGAAGACTCAAACTGCAGAATATATATGCACTTTGAAGACTCAGATATACATAGTCTCAGAAATACACATAACATTATGTTTAATATAAATACAGTCGTATTAGATGCAGCATTGTTTACTTGGCAAATCATCATCAAAAAAATCTGGACAGCGATCAGATATGGATCAAGGTGACTTTATTATACAATGAATTTAATACAAACTGCCTCTATCATAAAGCAAGCTGACTTTATATTATTGATGGTTAATGTCTAATACACACATACGAATCATTTATATTATCAAGTCTGCGAAAATATAAATCAAAGGTCTGATAGTCATGGTTGACTGACTATTTGTTTGAACATAATGTTATTAGGGATCACATCCTTATAACATTTATATATAATGTTCTAATATAAGGTTATAAATTCTTATATATTTTATGCTTTATAAGCATATCTCATTTGAAATAATTATAATCTTATAACTATTAGACTATTAATAATTTATGAGTGGGGTTATTGAAAAGGTGTGACTAGTGAAGCCACCCTTCCTCCTATATTTAAGGATGTTTTCTCTCATTTGAGAGTGGTGAGAATTTGGAGTCTTATGGTGAGTTGTATCACTATGCATATGAGGTATTATTGGCCATGTGGAAGTATTGGAGGAGTGTCCCCAGGTTCAAGTCTATTTTATGATAGACTATATTAGTAAGTCTTTTAATAAAATGATGCTTTATGGGGTTTTTTTACCCGAAAGGGTTTTCCCCATGTATATATTGTGTAATGTGTACATTTATGCATGTATGATTCTCATTTCATTTATTTTATGATCTTGTTTATAATGATTAGTATCCTAAGATCCTAATTTCTAACGTGGTATCAGAGCAGGTTAGGCTAGTACTAATCATTTTTACAGGTTATACTAGAAGACATATAAAACTTGATGGAAAAATCATTTATGCTAAATCAACACACGTGCAAGGCCTTTTGTGCTATATATTTAGTGTGCCTTCTATATTGATTTAAAATCAATTTATCAAGGTCAAGTAAGGAAATTCTAACTATTCCTTTTTATAAGTGTGATATTTTCAATAATATTTCATTTTTTTTAGCATTGGATTGTGAGGGTCAAATATTTTATTATTAAGTGAAGTATAACATATTTTTTTTTTAACATCAAATTTCATAATCTTATTAACTCAAAATTAGTCCATTATAAGAGAAGTACATAGTCACACAACTCTTTTTTAGTGCCAATTGTATAGAAAGTTGTGCTTTAGTTACTAGATCAAGTCCTTTAGAAAGTTGGATGTTGTTTCTCTTTAGAGAGATATGTGAGATTAGCAATTATAAAAAAATAGCTTGATATAAGGCTTAGAAACTTGAGGTGTTTAACCTTAAAATTGAATTCATGAAGTCTTTTATTAAATTTGATGTCTTTATAAAAGTCAAAAACTTGTTTTTCAACTTATCAAAGGAAAATAAAATTCATAGCTCTTGAACATGACATTTCAATAAAACACCATTTTACTTATTATTTGATCATAATTGATAAAAGATAGTCAGGGGTATAATCTTCATTTAAGAATAAGATGAGATAAGCCTTTTTCGAAACCCACAATGAGATTAGACAACAATGTAGATATAACTCATGAAATACATCCAATTCTAGGGTCGGGATTTGTATAAACCAATATCAACAATTACATGGAAGCCGAACCATAACAAGGGTTGAGTTGGAAGACATGATGAGGTGCCCCAAGTATCCTCTACCCTAGGCCCAATAGCAAGACCTTATCCTCTATGGCCCCATGTGGTCCTTAACCAATGGTCCAATCATCATCATGAGGTGGCATACCTAGTGAGGGTTTTACACCATTCCCCTCCACCATATCAACCTCTCACCTCTTATGAGAGATTCACTTCAACAATTGATCCATGTGGGGATAGTAGGGAAGCTAAAATAAGGTACCTTTGACCCTCGTCTACTCATCATCCCCATACCTTAACAATTTTACTTCTTGTATTTGTGAGCCATGATGGAGACGAGGGGAAAGATTGCGGAGAGTGCCCTAGAAACCATCTCTTCCTAGACCCAAATACCATACCCTTTGTACTCCTTTGGCCTCTATGGGCCCATATTGTCCCACTTCGAGCTGTATCTAGAAGGATGCGCATATGTTGTACCCCTCCCACAATACGTTCACCATTTCCTTCACCCTGTCCACAAATGCTAATAAAAGTGAAGAGTCAAAATGCATATATATTTGTATTCATTATAATATTATTGAATTATTTGTTAAATCCTTTTAATAATTAATTGTATTGGATTTGATTTATTATCAGCTCATATTATCTTATCATTTATGCAGTAACATCAACAATATTGACAGTATTACATTCCATAATTTAAATGATATTAGCACTATTATGTGTTAGTAATATTGACTTCATATTAAACACTTCTTGTCATATTAATAATGTTAGTTTCATATATTATCTTATTTCCTATCAGTAACATTATTGAATCAGATTTACTTTATAATCTTATGTCTGATATGAACTTAAGAATGATTGTTAATGACTGTTTAATTAGTTGTATTAATTATTAATAATATTAAACTGTATTATTAGTATCCACTGTATTGACAATATCAAATTGTATTAACCCTATTAAATTGTATTCATATTATTAATTGTATTAGCAATGCTACACTGTATTAACAATGAAACGGCAGCATGCGATGTTGTAAACAAGCCTCATACCCGTAATGTTTCTCATCCTTAGTGACTGCCGATCTCTTTCTTTCCCTTCCTATTTATCTTATCCTTCCATATTCTCTTTTCTTGTCTCTCCTTATTTTCCTTTTACTTACCCAATGCCTTTGGCTGGGAGAAAGAGAGCCCTATTTAAAGTTTTTCAAGGGACATGTCTCTCTCACAAGAAACGGTAAAACAAAGCAGCCTTACACTAAACCAATTCGGTGATTCCAAATTACTCAGTCAAAATAATATCTACCGATATTATGTGTGAATATTACTAGACAATAATTATTGTTGATTGTAAAAAAATGCAAGCTAATATTTATGTGTCTATTTAATAAATATTATTTAATAGTAATTATTGTGATTGTAATAAATGCAAATTAATACTTATGTGTTTATTTATTAAATATTATTTAACAGTAATTATTATTGAAATTATTAATGTAAGTTAATATTTATTGTGGCTATTAATAATTATTATGAATATTAGTTAATAGCAAATATTGATTGTGATTATAAATGCAAATCAATATTTACTTAATAATTATTGTGAATAATGATTAATAGTAATATACATGAACAAATAAATAAATAAATAGTTTAGATCCTTTTGAAATGTAAATACTCAAAATATAAGGGATATCACACATAGGTAATTTCATCTTATGTATAGGCTAAGTCACTATGCTAAAGATTGTCCAACAAGACCAAAGCATCATGCCTCTATTGTGGATATGAATGATGTCTCTCCTCTGAAGGAATCAAGAGATAATTCAAATGGATTTCTATTCATCTCTTCCCTATCAAATGTTCCAACCGATAGTAGCACATGGTTGATTGAAAGTGGTGTTAAATTTGGTGATCAGATTGGATAGACAAATAGTAATAGGTCTCTGCAAATAATGCTTCACACTTTGAAACTAGATTATTAATAAATGCAATCCAGACTTCCAAAGAATGATACAGGTTCAATCTGCCTTAGTGTAAAATTCCAATTTGATGAAGAATCCAATGTGCAGAAGGTAACACACAAATTGCTGAAGGAGGATACACGATCTGCTGTAGATGACAATCAATGAACTGCTGGAAGAATAACACGAACTACTGTGGGTTATATTTTCTTTTATCTACTTGATGTAAGTATGAAATTTGATCTGTTGTGGTTGTTAGACGATTCGATTGCCTTGAAAGAGAAGAGGAATCGAATCATATATTCATGGATTGATGAAGCCAATTAACACGTCTCTTTCCAAGATTGGTTCCATATCAACAATCACATCTCCTCAATAATTACGTCTTCTCATTAACCATTAGTTATATTTGACTAATACGTCCTTTGGTGGCAATATAACTAATATGTCTTTATAACAAAGAGTGGTGGGTTTTCAATTACGTATTGCAAGGTCGACAAGTAATTAATATAATTTATTGATTGTGAAAATCCAATAGGCCACTCAAAAGTTTAATGGTTAAGTCGGCCCTGAAGAATCCGACCGAAGCTATAAATCAACACTCCCTCTTAGCTAGGGAGGAATTCTTCTTAATGTTTACAAGTTACATCACCTTATTGTGATGGTTGACCACAATGGCTATATCCATATGTGGAAAGGAAAGATATCACCTCTCTATGATATCAACCATCATGGCTTATCCATAGATATCACCTCACGTGATATCCACCATTATGGCTTATCCATAGATATCACCTCACGTGATATCCACCCTTATGGCTTATCCATAGATATCACCTCACGAGATATCAACCATTATTGTGAGATTGTCACCTCACAATGATAGTAAGATGCACAAGTGTTCATCATTGTGAGATCGTCACCTTACAATGATATTCACCATAGCTCATCCAGAGGGTAAACACACAAGTACAAGAAAATCACCACGGACTCTCTCAAGTGGTGTTGTCACGGCGTCACACACATGACATCCACCATGAACCATATCAGAGGGTGAAGATAAGGGCTTCCACCTCAAGTCTATCTCAAGGAGAAATGCATTAACAAGAGTTTACACTTTAAACATCTTTTGAAGAGAAGAATACATTAGTATATATAAACAAATCAATGAAGCAAAGACTCAATCTCAACTAGGGCTTCATTCTCCACCAAACCAAGCTTACCTCGAAAGTACACAAACTTTATTCTGGAGAGATGCTCGGTGAGAATGTCTGTCGTTTTCTCATTAGTACTAATGTATCTCAACTGAATAGCATTCCTTTCCACCATGTCTCTAACATAGTGATACTTGATCTCCACATGCTTCATTCGATCATGAAACACAGGATTGATAGAAAGCTTTACACAACTTTAATTATCAAAATGGATAATTGTAGGCTCTAAGGATTGTCCAAACAATCTTGCAAGAAGCTTTCGAAGCCACACTGCTTCTCGTGCTCCCACACATGCTGCAATATACTCGACTTGTGTGGAGCTCAGTGCTACTGAAGACTGTTTCCTACTACACCAAGAAATCATAGCAGAACCCAAACTGAAACAACAACCAGAGGTGCTCTTCTAATCAGTGACACATCCTGTCCAATTGGAATCAGTATATCCATGCAGCTTCAAGTTCATATCAGAAGAATATTTCAGGCCATATCCAACTATACAGCACAAGTATCTCAGAATATGTTTTGCTGCAACTAAATGTATTTGCTTTGGTTCACACATGAACTGGCCAAGTGCACTCACTGCATAGCAAATATCTAGTCTAGTATTGACTAGATACATCAACGACCCAATCATCTACTTGTATAGTGTAGAATCTGCCAAATCCGAATCAGCTGTAGCCTCTCTTAACTTATGCAAGTTGGTCTCCATAGGTGTGGACATGGATTTACAATCAATCATACCAAATCTCTTTAGAATATCAATGGTGTACTTCCCTTGACTCAGAATGATCTCATCAAATTTCTGCCAGACTTCTAACCCAAGGAAGTAGTGCAATAAACCAAGATGCTTCATCTCAAATTCAGAAGCTAACTCCTTACATTTGATAATAAGATGATCTTCTCCAGTGATAAGTAAATCATCAACATAAAGAATCAGAATTAATGCTTCCCCATTAATTACCTTGAAGTACAACTTTGAATCTGCGTCATTCTTGGAGAAACCCAAGCCCATCCGATAACGATCAATCCTTTCGTACCAAGCACGTGGAGCCTACTTAAGGCCATACAATGCCTTCTTCAACTTGCAAACATGAGATTCCTTCCCATGTACCACAAATCCTTCAGGTTGTTCAATATACACTTCTTCCTCGATTATACCATTTAGAAAAGCCATCTTTACATCCATTTGATGAATCTTCCATCCTTTAGATGCTACAATAGCTATGATGGTTCTGACTGAAGTGTATCGGGCAACTGGAGCAAAGGTTTCCTCATAGTCAATTCCCTCCTTCTGAGAGAATTCTCTAGCCACGAACCTAACCTTGTATTTCTCAATACTACCAACAGCAACATGTTTGATCTTAAAGAGCCATTTAGAAGAAACAACAGATTTACCTTCTAGTCTAGGTACAATGTCCCAAACATCATTCTTTAGAATTGATTGATACTCTTATGTCATGGCATCCTTCCAAACTTGATGACTAGTAGCTTCCTCAACACTGGTAGGTTCTGAGTTAATAATTTGACTCATCAATGCAACATAGCTAGAGAACTTATGCGGTCTCTTACTTTCCCTAAATGTTCCTTTTGGGGCTGCAAAACTTTCAGCCTCTTGCATCATTTTCCTCACCCAAAGAGGTCTTTTCCAGTTTACAACAATATCTCTAGGCCCATCAATAGGATCCAAGGGCTCATTTGGATTATCATCTTCTTCAAGTTCATGAGTCTCCCTCTGAATCTCAGGACTATGGTCTTTTTTCATATTTTGAGGACGCTCTTGATCTTCACTATCCATCTCATGGGTGCCCTTGGATTTTCCTGAACACAACATCCTCTTCAAATGTCACATCCCTACTCAACTCAATCAATTTCTGACCTAGAATATAGATTCTGTAAGCTTTTGATGTTTCACTACAACCTACAAATATTCCCTTCTTGCCAGAAGGTTCTAGCTTGTTCTTATATCTTTGGGTATATGTACATATACTGGACAACCAAAGATCCTTAAATGACTTACATCCGGCTTCACCCCTGTGAATGCTTCTTCGGGTGTCTTATTCTCCAAAATGCGGCGAGGGCATCTATTTTGAACATAGACAGCAGTTCTAGAAGCCTTAGCCCAAAAAAAGTTTGAAGATTTTGATCATGGATCATGGCTTTGGCTGCTTCCACAATAATTCTATTCTTCCTTTTTGCTACACCATTTTGTTGAGGATTATAGGGAACACAAAACTCCCTCTTAATCCCAGCTTCAATGCAAAAATTACAGAAGTTACCGGAGGTATACTCTCCTCCATTATCGGATCTCAAGACTTTGATCCTCTTTCCTGATATGTTCTCTACTAGAGCTTTGAATTCTTTAAATCTCTTAAGTACTTCATCAAATTCTTTTCTTTTCAAGAAATAGATCCAAGTCTTTCTCGAGTAGTCATCAATTAAAATAACATAATACAAGAAACCACTCAAGGACGCAACAGACATAGGACCACATTAATCTAAATGAATGAGTTTTAAAATACATTTGGATCTACTTTCACTACTATGGAATGTACCTTTAGTATTCTTACCCAATGCGCAACCTTTGCAAGTACCTTCATGCTCCTGGTTGAGTTTTGGAAGACCTGTAACCATCTTCTCCATTGTAGGTAGTGCACGAAAGTGAAGGTGACCCAATCTTCTATGCCAAATCTCACAAGTACTTGATTAGTCATGAAGTAAGGCTTGAGGAAGATTAATGCAAAGTCTATAAAGACATCCATGACGAACTCCAATGACTTGAGCCGTCTTGATGTTTGATAGAAGTAGTCGAACTTGAAGACAATAGTGGAAGATAACCTTGCTTCTATAAATCTGATCTGATCTTTCCTTAAGCCTTCTCTGATACCATGTTAAATTTGGTGATCAAATTGGATAGACAAAATAGTAATATGTCTTTGCAAATAATGCTTCACACTTTGAAACTAGATTATTAATAAATGCAATCCAGACTTCCAAAGAATGATACAGGTTCAATCTGCCTTAATGTAAAATTCTAGTTTGATGAAAAATCCAATGTGCAGAAGGTAACACACGAATTGCTGGAGGAGGATACACGATCTGTTGTAGATGACAATCAATGGACTGCTGGAAGAATAACATGAACTGTTGTGGGTTATATTTTCTTTTATCTGCTTGATGTAAGTATGAAATTCGATCTGCTGTGACTGTTAGATGATTAGATTGCCTTGAAAGAAAAAAGGAATCGAATCATATATTCATGGATTGATGAAGCCAATTAACACGTCTCTTTCCAAGATTGGTTCCATATCAACAATCACGTCTCCTCAATAATTATGTCTTCTCATTAACCATTAGTTATATTTGATTAATACATCCTTTGGTGGCAATATAACTGTTGGTGGCATATTGTATGTATGGGAATAATAAGTAATTAAGTAATTAGGAAGTACTTTGTTTAGTGATGTAAGCGAGGGTAGGTAGTTACGGGTGTGACGGTTGTCCCTCACACCCCCTTGGTACCTTTATATACCATGTGATGTAACTTGCCATTATTACGATTATGATTGGAATGGTATCTTTTCTGTTGGCTAGCAATTGATATACATTATGATTGTGTTTATCTGAAATCTATGGCATTACTGTTCTTTGTTATGTATTCCGTCTGCATGCATTAAACTGTTTGCCCAACGGGCAAACAATAACTAACACGTCTTTATAACAAAGAGTGGCAGGTTTGCAATTACGTATTGCAAGGTCGATAAGTAATTAATATAATTATCGATTGTGAAAAGCCGATAGGCCACTCATACGTTTAATGGTTAAGTCGGCCCTCAAGAATCCGATCGAAACAATAAATCAACAAGTGGCGCTTCATGTCACATTACAAGTTATAGAGAACATATTTTAGAATCAATAGAAAGAGAAACTCAGCTTCAAGTGGTAATTGAAGATGATGCTTGCTATTCAGTAAAAGGTGCTAGAAACACCTCTCTTCACCTAGATTCGTGCCAGGAATCAAAAAGAATCTTGTATCAATTTCAGCTTTAGAAGACAAAGGATATCAAGTTGCATTTTCTGAGGGAAAAGTTCTTGCTTGGCCGAAGAACTCTAGCATCAAAACAACTCGAGTGATTGGTATTCGTCAAGAGAATCTATATAGACTTTCCATTCACCCAATTCAAGCATTGATGCATAACTCCACCAATTCAAGTGTGCTATGGCATAGGAGACTTACTCACCTTCACTTCAGAACTCTTCCATCCATGGAGAAGATGGTTACTGGCCTTCCAAAACTCAGTCAGGAGCACAATGGTACTTGTAGAGGATGTGCAATGGGTAAGAATACTAAGGGTCCTTTTCATAGTAGTGAAAGTAGATCAAAATGTATTCTAGATCTTGTTCATTCTGATTTGTGTGGACCAATGTTTGTGGCATCCTTAAAGTGATTTTTGGTATTATGTAATTTTCATTGATGACTACTCTAGAAAGACTTGGATTTAGTTTTTGAAGTCTAAGGAATCTGAAAAAGTGCTTGAGAAATTCAAAGAATTTAAGGCTCAAGTAGAAAATTTGTTCGGGAAAAGGATCAAGGTTCTGAGATCTAATAACGGAGGAGAATACACCTCTGGAAGCTTCCATAATTTATGTATTGAGGCAGAGATTAAGAGGGAGTTTTGTGTTCCTTACAATCCCCAGCAAAACGAAGTTGCAAAAAGAAAGAATAGATCCATAGTTGAGGCAGCCAAAGCTATGATCCATGATCAAGACTTACAAACCTTCCTTTGGGTAGAAGCATCCAGAACTACAGTGTATGTTCAAAATCAAAGCCCTCATCGAATATTGGAAAACAAGACTCCTGAAGAAGCATTTACAGGTGTGAAACCTAAGGTTAGTCATTTGAGAATCTTTGGTTGTCCTATTTATATTCATGTGCCTAAAGATAAGAGATCTAAGTTAGAACCATCTGGCAAGAAAGGAATATTTGTGGGTTACAATGAATCTTCAAAAGCCTACAGGATTTACATTCCAGGATAGAAATAGATAGATATCAACAGGGATGTCCTTTTTGAAGAGGATGTTGCATTCAAAAGATCTAAAGGTTCATACATGTAGATAATGAAGACCGGGAGACTCCTCAGGACATGGACGTTGATCACACTCCCAAGATTCAGAGGGAGTCTACTGAACCTGAAGAGGCTATTGATCCAGTTGAGCCTTTAGAACCTACTGATGGTCCAGGAGATATTGCTATAGGTCGAAAGAGACCTCTATACGCTAGACAGACTATGCAAGATGCAAAAAAGTATGCAGCTCCTAGAGGCCCATTCAGAGAAAGCAAAAGACCACAAAATTTTCCAGGCTATGCAGCATCAATAAGCCACATCATTGAGTATGAGCCTTCCAATATGAGCCTTCCAATGTTGAGGAAGCATCAACTCAGCAAGTATGGAAAGATGTTATGACAAAGGAGTATTAGTCCATTCTCAAGAATGATGTTTGGGATGTTGTACCTAGACCAAAAGGGAAATCAGTTGTATCTTCCAAGTGGCTTTTCAAGATCAAGCATGCAGCTGATAGAAGCATTGAAACAAAGCAAGATTTGTGGCTAGAGGATTCTCTCAAAAAGAGGGAATATATTATGAGGCCTTTGCTCCTGTTGCTCGTTATACATCAATCAGGACTATTATTATTATTGCATCAGCTAAAGGATGGAAGCTGCACCAAATGGACGTAAAGACAACATTCCTTAATGGTGTAATTGAAGAAGTGTACATTGAACAACCAGATGGTTTTGTGATTCATGGAAAGGAATCTCATGTATGCAAATTGAAAAACGCATCGTATGGCCTTAAACAGGCACCTCGTGCTTGGTATGAGAGGATTGATCGATATCTGATGAGCTTGGGATTCTCCAAGAATGATGTAGATTCAAATCTCTACTTCAAGGTAATTAATGGTGAGGCTCTAATATTGGTTCTTTATGTTGATGACTTATTTCTTACTGGAGAAGAACATCTCATTGTCAAATGCAAGGAGTTAGCTTCTGAGTTTGAGATGAAGGATTTAGGTCTAATGCATTACTTTCTAGGATTGGAGGTGTGGCAAAGACCCAATGAGATTATTCTAAATCAAGGGCAATACACCATATAGATATCTTGAAGAGATTTGGGATGATGGATTGCAAATCTATGTCTACACCTATGGAAACAAATTTGAAGAAATTGAGTGAGTCTGTAGCTAGTTCAGATCTAGTAGATCCCACCATGTACAGGTAGTTGATTGGATCCTCGATGTATCTAGTCAATACTAGACCAGACATTTGCTATGCAGTGAGTTCCCTCAGTCAGCTCATGTGTGAACCAAGGCAAATTCATCTAGTTGCAGCAAAGTATATCCTGAGATACTTACGTGGCACAGTAGGATATGGCTTGAGATATACTTCCTAGGTAGACCTGAAGTTACAAGGCTACTCTAATTCTGATTGGGCTGGGAGTGTAACTGATAGGAAGAGCACCTCTCGGTGTTGCTTTAGCTTGGGATCTGCGATGATCTCTTGGTGCAGTAGGAAGCAGTCTTTTGTGGAACTAAGCACTGTAGAGGCCGAATATATTGCAGCATGTGTAGCAGCTCGAGAAGCAATGTGGCTTCGAAAGCTCCTTGGAGGATTGTTTGGACACCCATTGGAGCCCACTGTTATTCATTGTGACAATCAAACGTGTGTGACGCTATCTGTCAATCCAATGTTCCATGACAGAACAAAACATGTGGAAATCAAATATCATTACCTCAAAGATATGGTATTTAGGAAAGCTATTCAACTGAAGTATATTTGCACTGATGATCAAACGGCTAATATTCTCACCAAACCTCTCTCCAAAGTGAACTTTGTGCATTTTCGAGACAAGCTTGGAGTTGTGGTGAATGAAGCCCTTGCTGAAAGGGAGGCTCAGCATCAGTGATTTGTGTTATCTGATATAATGCATTTTTCTCTGAGACGGAGAAATTTGAGGTGAAAGCCCTTGTCCATCTTTGAGATGGAGATGTGGTTCTATCCACCCTCTGGGAGTAACCATGGTGGATGTCATGTTGAGAGATTCCATGACAACGTCACGTTGAGAGACTCCGTGATGAATCCTTTGTACTTGTGTTTTTCGACACATGGGAATAGCCATAGTGGACATTATGTTGAGTGACTCCATGACGACATCACGTTGAGTCACTTCGTGATGGGCACTTGTGCACATATTCCTTTCCACAAATGGGAGTAGCCATGGTGGAAGTCATGTTGAGTGACTCCATGACAATATCACATTGAGTGACTTTGTGATGAACTTTCTTCCACAATGGGTGTAGCCATTGTGAGTGTCATGTTGAGAAACTCCATGACATGGATATCTGGAAAGATATCTCCCTAGCTAAGAGGGAGTGTTGATGTTACTGTAGCGGCGGGAGATTCTATCTCCTATTGAATACAAATAATTAAATGCTTTGTGTATGAGGCCGACACAAGTGTGTGACGCCTCCATGTAATTAATAATTAAATGTTTCATGATCGTCGACTTGATGGAAAAGTCACCTCATTTCGTGCTTGAAAAGATGTCTCTCTTGAGGCCATCTATTCTTGAAAAAGGCACCCCGATTTGTCTATATATTCATGCGATTCTCTTTCATTTGTGAATCGAACACATTTTGGAGAAAACTAGCGATTAAGGAAAGAATCGATATCTTCAGTATATATTGCTTCAGATATTTCAGTTGCAAATTAGTGAGGTGCCTTCACTTTATCATATTGGCCTTGAGATTAAGGCAAATTTTCTGTATTAATTCAATAATATCAGAGATATAAGTTCTATACTTCTGTAATTTTAACTTCTGATCCAAAATTTAACATAGGGGACCAGTTATAGAGTGAAATTGACTTATTTTTAACATATGCCCCTTTACCTTAATGAGTTGTATGGGAGAATTAAAAGGAAAAAAAAAGACTTATATTAAATAAAGTGGGCCTAGTGAAGAAGTTCGAACCTCTTGAGGAAATATAAAAGGGCATTTTGAGGAGTCATTTTCAATTGCTAAGTTTTGATATTGGATATTGTTATTTCCTATGGAGAAGATTGCTTTCTTGGTTTGTAAGGACGGAAACCATTGCAGGCAACATTCTCTATGTAGTTGAAAGACACTACCTAGAGAATTTCTTGGTATTTTCATTCAGTAAACACAATGGAGTTTCATGGAGGATTCATTGATGCAAAAAACCAGTTTATGACTACAGATTTTGGAGGAGATATAATTTAGTTGCAGATCGTAAGTTTGAGGGAGTATTGAGTTAGCTTTTCTTTGTGGTTGGTCGTACCTCCTATACTGGCCATACACCTCCAAAGGCTGGCCGTACACTCCTTGCTGGACATCTAGGGATTTGAGGAGAGACATCTTGTTGTGTTGAGAGTTGAGACGTCTTTGACCTGCACAACTCTTCAGTGTAGCATTTGGAGCCAAGATTGAAGCTTGACGTCCATTTCAGTGTGCCATTTTGGTGTATTTGGTGACCAGCTCAAGCTAGACAAGCATTGGACATTTTGGGTTTGTTGGATTTAGATATGTAATGTATATTTATGAACTGGGTTGCTGTTATTTTTGAGTAAACGAATCTGGAATTTTCAGCTGTGTAATTTCTAAGTTTTATCTATTTTCTGAATTTGAAAGTTGTTGCAATATTTCCTATCTATATGCACTATATTTGTCATTTGAAATCAATACAAAAACAATGGCAACTCCAAATTGTAATACTCCTCTTCTTTCATGCATACCTGTCTACATTTGAGCTTTTAATTCAATGTTTGGTGCTCGAAAGCATTTTTTGGGTGATCAGGAAATCTCTAAAACTAATTCTTTCCTATAGATAGGCTCCTTTTTCTGTATTCAAGGAGTTGGAAATGCACTATAGTCAATTATATTTCAAATTGATGAATGTGACTTCAGTTTTCCACAATCTTCATTTCTTTTGCAGACATAAAACAGATATTTATGAACAATCATATTTTTAAGCATGTTGCAACGTAATTGTATCATATCCAAGGTTTTCATAAGTTTTTTGTTTCCATATTGAATATCATCTAAATCTGTGTTTGTATTTATATATTGGTATTTGATTGGGACCATAGTTGGATACTTTTTGTTTACAACTAGTTCAAATTGCTCGCTTCTAATCCATCTTATAACATGCATAGAATTAAGTTTTAATCAATGTATATCTAAAACTCATACATGCTTTGATAGATTCCAATATTGTTGGTTAGAACTTAGAACTCATATATGCTTTAAAACATTTACAAACATGCGAACTCTAACAAAACAATTCTCTAAACTCTCTATTGAATGATGCACATGAGATTGAAATGAAGCCTAACATCACGTTACATTTCAATAGCAGAAAAAATCTAATAACCCATTTACATGAGAAAATTTGGCAAAAAAATTAAATCTTAAATTCTTTTATATATTTCACACTAAACATCTTAGCATCTAGAGATTAACCCAACAATGTAAAATCAATCCATCTCTAGAAGCATACCTATCTTGTACTAAAAGTTGTCCAAAAATGCAACCTCGTTCAAATCGCTTTCGATATAAAGGAGATTCAGGCCACTCATAGGGCCAACATTGTACCTCTTTAATCATCTGAAAAAGAAATGGCAGTAAGAAATCAATAACAAAAAACTAGGTATGTGTATCATCATATCTTTTTATCACACAAATACAATATCACCCATGACCTTGAAAATTATCCTTATCCTATGAGAATAAGATAATGAGTGGCATGTATAATGGCATACTATAATTCAACAGCCATTTAAGTAAAGACTACAAGATAAATATAACACACAAATAATACAAACCAAAAAATTTCATTTGCACACTATATGTTTCTTGATGTCAACATCATACTTATTGACTAAACTTGAACAAATATACTTATACGCAATTGATGAGCACACGCTAATACTGAGCGCAGGAAGGTGAAACAGCATAAAACAATCCTTTACTTTTTCAAACTAAACAACCACAACAATATCAATTGCACAAGATCTAACAATTATGCAACAAAAGAACACAAGATTTACGTGGAAACCCTTTCAGGAGAAAACCACAGCAAAATATTGCTTATATGCTTCTCTTACAAGCTTTGTAGGCACCAACCCATCGAAGACACCAATCCCCTATTAAATGATTTGTAGGCACCAATCCCCACAACTGAATACCAACTTCCAAATAAATTTCCACCTTATGACAGTTGCTTTTACAACGAATGATGGAAAAATTCAATCTCCTTTAATGTTGTATGCCTTCTTTAATCTTGCCCTTTAATGAGTGTCACTTGCATAAACTTCTTCAAAAAATATGCCTTACATCTGGAACTGAAGAGGAAAGCGGAGAGGTTTGGAACTCTTATATCTGCTCTGTGTTCTTCTTATAATCAGCATTACTCACATAAAATTATTCAAAATATCTACCTGAGATCTGCTCTTATATGTGCTCTACATTCTACTCACAAATCTGATAAAAAATCTATTATAATCTTGCTTTTATATCTGCTCCAAATTCTTCTTATAAATCTCATCAAAAATCTACTATAATCTTGCTTTTAGATCTGCTATAAGTATTCATAAATCTGCCTTTGATCAACCTCCCTCTTCTCACACAAATCTGCTGGTGTATGCATAATATATCTTTTTATCTTTATCACTTATATCTTATGTGTATTTATCTGTTTGCTCCATGATGTTTTCAGCATTATACGTTCATGTGTGTGCGTGCCCTCCTAAAGTATGCCTTATGTCTTACATCATGTTTGATGTGTTAGCAGCAAGATTATTAGATTATTCCATGTGTGTTTCCAAAGCCATCTTCAAGCACTCCATGATCATTGATTGAGGGCAAGCAATTTTGGGCAAGGTGGAATGTAATGTCTCCATTTTGAAATAGGATATAATAATAAATATTAATAATAAAATTAAAAGAATAATAATAAAATTAGAATTAACATAGAAAAGAATAAAATTAAAATAATTAAAACATAGTTAAGTTTAAATGAATGGTCAATAGGCATGAGATGAAAAGTTGTGACCTCCTCAAACATGTAATGTCCCCAATTTCATCAGGATCAATCCGCAAAGGAATTTGGCCTATTACTTGATCCTGGGCAGCTGTTTTTGGCTTCACATTCCATTTTAATATGATTTTAAGTGAGATAATGTGTTCTCACGTATGATGTCACATGTGTTGCATTTTATATTCATAATGATATTTTAATTATCTAAAGTGTGATTAAATAATAAAGTCACTCGGAATCTTCTAGAAGGAGGCCGACCTATGTGAGGAAAAGAATAAATAGAGGAGGCAACTTCATTGTTAGACAGCCAGGAATTGATATTTGTATTGATTGAGTTTGTGGAGCCAAGGGTTTCTGCAGATCTATTTGTCTTTGGGAACGATACCTCCCATTGATAGCATAATTGAGGTGGTGAAAGATCCTCCGAAGGGTTGCAATTGTGAGTGAAGGATACTTCAGTCCTTCATACCTGGGTTTAATGTGTTTGACATCAGCCATTTATGGTAGACAATTGGAGAGTACTTCAGCTATTTGGTGTATTGACATCTATGATTGCATCGCCCTATTAAGAAAAGGAAAGGTGATACCTATGGGAGTATTTTGGTGGTGGTTGTCGTCATTTTTTGTTTTCAAAAATGAAGGACCATTACATAAAAAATTTGTCAAAAAATGAAAATTTTACTCTATGGCACGCTTCTCGAGGCAGAATTTCGCCTAATCCTTGGATTGGCATAATCCTCAATTCATCCTCGAACCACGTTTCGAATTTCATCGCATTTTGGGTTTGTTTACTATGTCTTTCCTTCAATTTCGGGTTTTTGCTCCCTGACTGCAAGTGGGAAATTTTCTTCGAATTGCAAGTTTTAATGATTTCCTTTGTTTTAGTCTTTGAAGGGAAATTTTTGGCTAATTACAAGGGCACTTTATTAAAAAAAGAACTTGTAACTTACTTTTTATTTCCCCCTTGATGCTTTTTGGTTTTTTAAGTCATAATAGGGATTTTTTGGATGAGTTACAAGTAAATTTTAAATTGCATATTTATAAATAACTTGTAATTCTTTTCTAAAACCCCTATTACATGTGTTAAGTTATTAAAACTTGTTGCAGGGATTTTATTTTCCCTTTACAAGTTATTTGTAACTTGCATATGTTAAGTTTAAGATCAGATTATATCAGAAAACAAAAATCACCTCAAATGAACAGTATGAACACTAAATTACTCTGGGAAAACCTTCCTTATGAAGGTAGAAAAACCCAGCCACAAAATTAACTGTTATTTTATAATCAGGTCTGAATATGATATACAAGTAATGGCTTCACTCCTTGAAGTTTTATGTACACAACAATTACCCACACAAGGTAATATAGAAATTAAACTGTCAAAACTCAATTTGCCGAAGGTATGTTGGATCGAATTCTTATTGCTGCAGAATGAAACCTCTTTAACTTATCAGATTCACTGAACATAAACTGCAAAAGGTAAGTCGGACTGCTTCAAAAGAGCACGTTGATTTGTCGGAGAATATGTAGTGTGCTTATTGAATATATATCTTAAATCTGCCCCTTATATATTTCCGATCTGAGTATTAATCTATGTCTTCCACAATGTGTGTAATATTCCCTCTTATTTTTTTTGGTTTTCAAGCACAACAACATTACAATGCACCCGTTAAAGTTAGGAAATATAATTCCAATGACACTGAAAAGTAACCCTTCCACTTTCTGATCACCAAGAGCCCAATGTGGGAAGGTGAGAGCATACGGTGACAAGGGGTTCGTTAGCTTTCTAACCCGCTGGAAATTACAATGCAATTACAAAACTGGGCGGCAAGCCAGCCCCTTCCACTCTTCAGCGGGATGAAGAACACAAACTTGGCGGTAAACCAGCCAAGGCAACAAAGTATAATAGAACCAAATCACTCTACCGCTTATGCAGCGGGAGGACTTTTAAATGAAACTATCACTCAACCGCATATCTCAGCGGGAGGACAATATCACTCAACCACTTGCTCAGTGGGAGTACAAAACTGAATTACAAACATACAGGCGGCTAAGCCATCCTCTTCCACTTGTTCAGCAAGAAATACAGCATAGAATGAATTGGTCAGTACTACTAAAGCAATTCTTACAATAATAGAAATGTGAAAGGAGATAGAGTGAAGTACATATCTTATGAATTCACTAACACACTCTAACCAATAATACTACTTGTTCTGGAATCAAGCCAAACCAGAAGCTAATGAAGCGTATGACATAAGCAAACAAATCAGTATCGTCAAAACTGCAACTAGAGAGCATCGACAGAAATGCATGCAACCTGAGGCAAATCTGGTCATGGCGTTTTTGCTGAATAGTTCGATCTGCAACCAAAAATGGAGAGTTTGTAATGTCCCCTTCTCAGGCATAATGTTTCAGTTGACCGATGGCCTATTTCGGAGACCCGTAGGCTACTCAATGGGTGAAATTAGGGTTTCCAATTTTGGAGTTTGTTGTTGCTCGTGAATTAGAGTTTGGATCGCGGATTCTTTCTAGGTTTTCAAAGGGCTTCGCAGTGGTATGTCCGGCTTTGCGTTCCGAGCACTTTTTGGAATTTACTATTTTTAGTAAATTCTATTTCTAGCAGTGGTCCTGATTATTTCGACACAGTTGGTTCTCTTCTTCAGTTGGTTCAGTTGGCTTCGTCACTTTTGGCCTTGGAATGTTTTTGGAGAGATAAGTTCATTTCATTTAAATAATGTTATGTTTTAATGTTATATTTTAAAGTTGACCCCTTGGCCTAGCTTCATCACTTCAAATTGTTTTAAAAGGTGGTCTTCAAGGGTGGACGCATCA
The DNA here is from genome assembly GCF_030272615.1 of Cryptomeria japonica. Lineage (NCBI taxonomy): Eukaryota > Viridiplantae > Streptophyta > Pinopsida > Cupressales > Cupressaceae > Cryptomeria > Cryptomeria japonica. Next base: position 5,229,563 of record NC_081407.1, on the reverse strand, counting down.
TGGAACGGATTTAATATTTCCTAAGGTCTAAAATCTTGCTTATGAAAAGGGGTGCCAACTTTATGAAGAGAAGTGAATTAAAATAAAGGTTAATTAAGCTTTTAAAAGTGGCGCCATCTCTTGGAGGAAAATTCAAATGTGAAATTAGGGCGCACTTTCTAGAAGCCTCTAGAGATCCCTTGTTAAGCTTATAAATGGAGGCCTCTTCCCTTCATTTGGCATCTTATGTCTATTGTAATGTTACTCTACCGGAATGGTATTGGGGTTGCTTCGAGGAATGAATGCCTCCTAGCCTTGGCATTGCTTCTTGCTTGAAAGATAGCAACTAGTGGTGATTTAGTGTAGTTGTGAGAGTTTGTAGTGGGGATTGCATTGTAACTTGAGTTGTGCTTGAAGTTCAATTATTTGCATTTCATTTCATTTTCGGGAGTCGTGGTTAGCAGGGCAGATTTGTATTTTCACTCATATATTTCAAAATAAAAACATATCCATTTTGGGTATTGCATATTTCCTCTTGTTTTAGCTGGGCGCTCCTTTGTGCAAATTTGCAGATTCTAATATGAAGTGTTTTATTTTATAGAGAAGAATCGCCATTCTTGCCTGGCGTCACTGCTGGGAATTGCCTTGGGGCTCGTGATAAATAATCTGTTGGGTTAATGTCTGATTTCTTGGTATTGGTTGGGTTGCCTCCTTCATAGGAAGCCATTGCTTTTGGTTTTGGGTCATTCGGACTAGTATTGAGAGAGTAATGAGCATTTTAGTGATTCCATGTGTTGTTGATTAAGCATTTCACGTGCAGGTCTGTCATAAATCAGATTATTAAGATTGATCTTTGAGTAGAATTTCTTGGACTTATCATTTTTGTTAAGCCCGGGAGAGCCTTCTATATTGTTACAGCATTGTATAGTCTTAATCCTATGATCTTGGCAAGCATTTACTATCATATTGTAAGCTAAACAGTAGTACTGGCAGCATTTCTTCTCATTTTCATTTCACGCTTGTTATTTACATTTAATTCCATTTCTAAGTTCTTAGCATCTCCGCCATATGGTAGCTCCATTCCCACCCTAGGTTTGAAAGCACATGCTTGGTGTCGAGTTTTCCTTTCAGCAGTTGTAATTGTAAAGATCCTCTGACCATATGTTAGTCCATCTTGGGCACATTCTTGGTTAGAGTTGCTTTCAGCATGCACCAAGATCCTCTGACCATATGTTAGTCCATCTTGGGCACATTCTTGGTTAGAGTTACTTTCAGAATGCTTTAAGACCTTCTGACCATATGCTCACGCCTTGCCCAACCCGGGATCCTGGTGTACATTCTTGGTTAGAGTTGTTTTCCGCATCGTTTTGGTTTAAGTGCTAACCCTAACAGATGTGTGTTGCATTACTCTTTGTAATTGAAAAATTGAAAAAATTGGTCTGGGATATTTCAGTGGTATCAGAGCCTCACATCCTGCCATCCTGTGAAACAAACCTTCTATGAGTGACAGAGAAAGAAGATACTTAGCAAGGGAAGATAAGAAGGCTGCAAGTCAGTTTTAGTTTCAATGGTATCAGGTTCCTGAAGGTCAAACAACATCAGAGGTTTTGAGGGCTCATTGGGAGTCTTCTCCGGAAACAGAAATGGGGGACAGTGAAAGGCTAGTGGGTGGTACTGAGAGGTTTACAAGTAGTCGGGATGAAAGTGGAAAAGGAAGGGAAAGAACACCAAGTCCGGGAAGGAGGTTCGAGAGGAAGATGGATGCCTTATTGGATATGATATCTCTCATGATGGGGAAAATGGGTCAGAGTTCTAATTCACAGAACAATCAAGGGCACATCGGAGAACACAGCGGCTCCAACCAGCATAGTGAACATGCTGCTCTGCATACCTCAAATAGAACAAACATTTCTTCCAGAGCTTTTAAACCCACCTTCTTGGCACCAGTAAACCCTCAACCCGATCCGAGAGAGAATGCATCATTTGTGGAACAGTTGAGACTTGATCATGCTGAGTATGAGTCTCTTCCTGATGAAATCAAGTTAGACATGTCTTACAATGATTTCGTGGACCATAAAAGGAAGAATAAAGGACATGGGAGACATCGTGAACATAGGGAATGCTTCCACATTTTGACGGGAGTGACAGTAGTTCAGCTAGAGCTTGGATACAGAAGTTAGACAACTATCTAGCTCTTAGACCCATGACAGAAGAGAAGGCAATCAAGTTTGCTACACTTCATTTAGATGGGGTAGCACACGAATGGTGGTACCATGGTCTAGTCAACCTTGGGGCATCGGTCGATCACTACCTATGATGAGTTCACCAATAGGCTCACAGAGAGATTCGAGAAAAAGGATCCAGAAGTGCATTTCAGAGAATTGGCACAACTTAGACAACATGGTACAGTCGATGCTTACATAGCTGAATTTCAAAGGCTTTCAGTAATGGTCACGGGCACGGGAATCACCGAGAGGCGGTTGGTGATCCTATTCAGTGAAGGGCTTATGGAACCACTCAAAGGTTGGATTAAAGCTTTCGATCCACCCTCCTTACAAGAGGCAATGAAAAAAGCAAGAAATATGGAGTGGGCTGCTCCCAAGGCAAAAATTCAATCCAAGCCATTATTTCAAGAAAAGGATAAAGGAAAGGGACCTCACCATAAGGAGTTCAAACATCATAACACTCATGTCACAAGGCTGGATCTAGAGACACTTAACGAATTCCCACATGCTTCATGTCGAGTTTTCCTTTCAGCAGTTGTAATTGTAAAGATCCTCTGACCATATGTTAGTCCACCTTGGGCACATTCTTGGTTAGAGTTGCTTTCAGCATGCACCAAGATCCTCTGACCATATGTTAGTCCATCTTGGGCACATTCTTGGTTAGAGTTACTTTCAAAATGCTTTAAGACCCTTTGACCATATGCTCACGCCTTGCCCAACCCGGGATCCTGGTGTACATTCTTGGTTAGAGTTGTTTTCCGCATCGTTTTGGTTTAAGTGCTAACCCTAACGGATGTGTGTTGCATTACTCTTTGTAATTGAAAAATTGAAAAAATTGGTCTGGGATATTTCAAAGTTCTTCAAAAGCCACGCCAATATAGGGGAACTATCGTCTCTTCAATACGCCTCTAACGAGCCCTCACCCAGAATGATGCACTCAACACATCGGCAGCTACGAATAAAAATGCACTTCCAGCCAACACACCAGCAACACCCAAAAAACCAGCAACACACAACTTCTTCACTCACACACCCGAAAATCACCAAGAAGCTCACAACTACACACCACAGCTAGGAGTGATGTCTCACACTCGAAACCGGAAGGAAGGATCTAGGAGGTATTCACCCTCAAAGAATGTCAGGAGTCATTCCGACAGCATAACGATATAATTTCTCTGGATCATGAAATGAGGAACCCAACACCTGCTTATAGAGCTTTTCCAATCTGAAATTCAAATGAAACTGTCTCCCAAATTCGCTTCATTCCAGTTGCATTTCATTTCATGGTAGACCCAAAGTGGCGCCCACTTTCCTAAGTCAAAATCACGCCAAGGAGAAGGGCCACGATTTTGACATTATAAAACTTTTTAAAATATAAAGAATGAAGTCTCCTTTTAATTTCCAAATAAATCGCCCAAGCACGACTTAGGAAAAAATATCATATTTTGCACAATTTCCCATAGCATCAATCAGTAATAAAAATAATTAAATAATAACCTTAGGATAAGGAATGATATTTAATTAAATCGCTTTTAGCTCCAGTACTGATTATCAACAAAATCCGGATGAAGCTGAGCAATGAGGATCACTAAAACTGTGCAGAGTCTGGACCAAGTCCAGGACTGCCAAAAATAGAATGCCCCAAACTGCCACTTACTAAAAATAGTAAGTCATGAAATAATGCTCTGAAAATCGCGATCATCACAACCAAAGAAAGAGCTTGGTGGGCTTAACAACTCTGCACCATCCTAATGGCCAAACCCTAACTTACTAAAAATAGTAAGTTCACATTCCAACCCTGACAAGCTTAGTCAAAACTCCAAAGAACATGGAAACCCTTAATTCACCTTTCCACATAGCCTACGGGTCTCCGGAATAGGCCAATGGACCACTGAATGCAACATCACAAGGAAGGGGACATTACAATGTGTCAATAAGAAGGATGTGTTCTTCACATATAATGACTCCGATGTCTTTCCAATAGAAGACGTGACTCTTCATAATTGCCTTTCAATAAACAGATTAATAACACAATCTGTTAATTAAATTGATTGTCTAATGTTTATATAACAAGCCCAATAACCAACTTTAATGATTAATTAGACAAACCCGATGAATCAATATGTTCGATATTTAATGTATAAGTAAATCAGTTTATAAGTAAATTGGTTTATTAAATATGTAAGGCCGATAGGCCATTCTCATATTTTATATCTATTTAATGACCCTGAAGGATTGCTTTTGACGCTATATCATCAACACTCCCTCTTAGCTAGGGAGGAATCCTTCTTAATACAAATGAACACATCCACCATGGCTACTCGCAGAGGGTGAATCCACCATACCTACTCGCAGAGGGTGGAACAAGGGCTAGAACCTCAAACTTCTCTCACAGAGAAGGATGCACAACAAGGGTTGATACCGCAAACTTCTCTCTCAGAGAAGAATGCTCAACAAGGGCTGATACCTCAAACTTCTCTCTCAAAGAAGAATGCTCAACAAGGGCTGATACCTCAAACTTCTCTCTCAGAGAAGAATGCTTAATACATATCAAGTAATTACTGATGATGAGACTCCCTCTCAATAAGAGCTTCATTTTCCACAATCCCAAGCTTGTCTCAAAAATGCACAAATTTTATTTTCGCAAGAGGCTTGGTGAAAATGTCGGCTGTCTGCTCCTCAGTACAAATGTATCTCAACTGAACAGCATTCCTTTGTACCATATCTCTGATATGGTGGTATTGAATCTCTACATGCTTCGTTCAGTCATGAAATACTGGGTTGACTGAAAGCTTTACACAGCTTTGATTATCACAATGTATGATGGTGGGCTCCAATGATTGACCAAACAATTTTGCAAGAAGCTTATGAAGCCACACTGCTTCACGAGTTGCTACACATGCTGCAATGTATTATGCCTCTGCAGTGCTTAGAGCTACTGAGGACTGCTTCCTGCTACACCAGGAAATCATAGCAGATCCCAAACTGAAACAACAACCAGAAGTGCTCTTCTGATCAGTAACACTTCCTGCCCAATAAGAATTTGAATATCCTTCAAGAATCAAGTGCATACTGGAAGCCATATCCAACTATGCCATGCAAGTATCTCTTGATATGCTTGACTGCAACTCGGTGCATCTGTCTAGGTTCAGTCATGAAATAACTAAGTGCACTTACTGCATAACAAATATCTGGTCTAGTGTTAACTAGATACATCAGGGACCCAATCAATTGCCTATACATAGTAGGGTCCACAAGATCAGAACTAGCTGCGGCTTCCCTTAATTTCTTCAAGTTGGTTTCCATGGGTGTGGACATGGACTTACAAACAGTCATTCCAAATCTCTTCAAGATGTCGATAGTGCATTTAACTTGACTTAGGATAATCCCATTGGGCCTCTACCACACCTCCAACCCTAGAAAGAAGTGCATAAGTCCTAAGTCTTTCATCTCAAACTCTGAAGTTAGCTCCTTCTTACATCTGATAATGAGATGATCTTCTCTAGTAATAAATAGATCATCAACATAAAGTACCAAGATCAACATATCACCATTGAATATTGTTGGTTGAAAATTTTGTACAATTCGGGAAATATACAAAATTGGGGTTTCAACCACAGCGTGTGAGTAAAACTCTCCTAATTAAGGGAAGGCTCCCCCTATCTAACTACAACTTTCAAAATAAAATAGGATGGGACAGCAATCTTTCTTCTTCTTTCAAGAAAGACAATATCCTTTTCTCTTCACAGAAAAGTGATAGCGATTTGATATAAAACAATAGTAACAACTTTCGAAATGAAATGAGAGAAAGGAAATAAAGTTTCTTGAAAGCTCAAAAACCTCCGTCACTTCCTTCGGGACGGGACAGCAATATCAAGCTCAAAGACTTTATTATATGAAGTCCTATCTACCCTTTTCTACACTAATTCTATCAAGAACAAATTATAACAGCTCAAAGACTGGAATATATTATTCTTTTCTACTTAAAACAATGGGAAGTAGTATAAGCTCAAAGACTCACAGCTATTTCTTACAAAATCTGCTTCTAAACTCTCTCAAGAATAAGTGTAAGCACAAAGACTTACAGCTTCTCTCAACAAAATATTTATTTTAATCTATATTAACCTCAAATACTTGCAGCACAAAGACTGCAAATCAAATGCGATTAAGCTCTTTAAGAAACACTTGCAAGAAAGATAATATAGAACACAAACTCAAGTATGTAGCACAAAGACTCAAAGCTTGAGCAATTTCCTTCTATTCCTTTCAATTCTTGAATTCACACATGAAAGCTCAAAGACTTCTTTGCTGTAAATTTGGCAAAGTTTTTGCTTGTTTTCCAAAAGATAAAAATTACAATAGACCCCTCAAGTATTTATAGAAGAGGAGCCTTGAGAAAAAGGTGGGAGGATCCTAACTAACTTGATAGATTCTCTCAACCACCCAGACTTATTCAATAAATATCTAAGACTTCAATAACTAACCAAGACTTATTGCAACTACAGTCCTAACTGAACACAACTTGTAGTTGCCTTACATGTAATTACAAAAGTGCAAGTAATGACTTAACTTGCATTTTACAAAAAGACTTTCACATGTAACTTGTCAAAAGAAAAACTACAACTAAAGATTACAAATGTGGAAAAATACAACTAAGTGTTGAAAAACACTTAAGCTGTAGCACGTGAAGACATGAATCCTTCAAACTTTTGGATGATCATTTGTAATTCATCAGGATCCGGTTCATGGGTTTTCTTGGCAACAACCATGGTCTTCACAATGGTATCATGGCATCGGAGGAGCACAGAGCTGTTTTTCTCCAAGATGGACTGAATTTCATGCAAAAAGATTTGGTGCTTCATCAATATTTGAATTGAAGCAGCTGAGAATTGATCGCTCCTCCATTCATTATGAATCCTTATTTGCAAATCTGCAAGAACTTCTTCTGGTATTAGCTCTCCAGCCTGACTTATTATGTTGCAAGAGGCCTTTTCACCATGAGAGACAATATCTTGGAAAACTTCACCCCATAATCTCATTGCATCACCAATCTCCTCAATGAGGGATTTAAGAACAAAGGCCTTATTTTCCAGAAGCTCTTCAAATTCCAAGTACATGACCCTGGAAGAGATGATGGCATGTTCCTGTAGAACACTCAACTATTGTTGGGGCATGGTACATCAGATTGTCAAACTATCTTCAACACTTTCCAGATTTTTTTTGAAAGTATCGGAAGTCTGATCCAGTTTCTCTTCAACTATTTCCAACTTAGACATCATCTGAAAAATGTCTTTCATCACTTGTGCACATAGATCATGAAGTTGATCAACCCAAGAATCTAATGCTTGTACCTTCTGAGCAGCCCTTTCAACTCCAAGGAATTGATTCTTGGGAACCGGAAGAACTTGTGGGATTACTCCCTTCAGCAGCAGGTTTCGTAATTTTATGAACAGCTGCCATAAGTTGTTGGTTTTCCTCTTCTAGCTTGTCTTTCTTTGCTAGAAGTTCATCACACCGTTGTAGCAGTGAAGCTACAAAAAACTGAGCATCATGTTTGATCACCTCATGCATTTGCTTACCCAATTCTATCCTTGTAACTTTGTAATCAGTAGCTGACATTTCTTCAAGTGGCTTATCTGCAATGGGTTCAACAATTTCAGCTACCTTCATCTTGTTGTTGTCAACAGTTACTCTGTAGATAGTCTTGACCTTTTTAGCAACCTTGGGTCTAGACTATTTAAGTTGCTAATAATCAAAGACATCAAGTGAGATTTCTTGCTTCTTCCTTTTTGGAGTAAAAAAACTAAGCCATGGAGGTAAAGCCATCAACTCTCCTTCAGTAGCAGTTGTAGGCAAAGGAAAAGCAGTATCTGTTTGAACAACTGTGGTCATCCTAAGAGGAGTATCTGTTTGGATGGCAACCACAGTTTGCTCAGTAACCAATGGGCATGAATATTGCCTCAAATTCTTCAAAGCTAGAAGTGGAGGTATCAATCTCTAACAGCTGAATACATGCAGGAGTATCTTCAGGAACTTCCAGCACACTCTCCTGTTGATGATCAGGAGGCGGCTCGTATGCTGAAATAGGAATGGCATTCTGAGGAGACTCCTCCACCATTAAGTCAAGAGGAGAAAGGGGCGTCTCAATGGAAACTGAGGAAGGGATTTCATGAGGCGAGTCCGAAGCTGGAGACTTAGGAGCATCATCAGATTGCTGCCCTTCTTCTGGATTATCAAGATCAATCACCTGAACATGGAACCGTGACTTTTCCTTCCCACGAACTGTCGCTTCCTGAGGAGGAAGCACTACTGCCCGACTAACTCGCAATTTGATCTGGGTGCCAGAAGATGATGTGCCTTCCTTGTTGTCAACTTGAATCTCAGACTTACGTCCCAGAGGCCCCGTAGAATCATCTTCTTTTCCAATCTTGATTTTAATGAGTCTAACAACATTACTTTTCAGCCAAGCGTTGGTGTTAGCCAAGATAGGCTGAAATCTCTCAAGAATGGATATGCACTCCTTGTGTGACCATTGGATTAAAGGAAGTGGAGCTTCCTCAACCCTTCATGAAATAAATTCAGGATCAAGTATGTGCCCATCGTCAATCATCCCTTGTGGAATATCCACCAAGTTCAAATCAACAACTTGCTCAATAGTGAGCCTGCAGTAATCCATCTTCAGAATTTTCACTTCTGTTCAAAGATCTACCCATATATCCTCTATACGATGCACGTGCACAAAGGACTTCTTGATCTTTTCCTTCATACCCCGGTAGTCAAAATCTGCCATGGCTTTAGGTTTAAACCTTTTGAGTTTAATCTCCTGCATTTCAGTCTCCATGGCCTTGGCTTTAACGGATGTGACAAGAGAATATCAGCCAATTTTTAATAGGTTTGTTGTAGAGATCCCCATTCCAACCTTGTGTCTGACGGACTGATGAGCATGGACAGCCATGATCTGTCTTCCCAACTCCATAAGAATGATCTTATCAGTTGAGTATCTAGGGAGCGTGTATGGCTGCCCACTATAGCATCCGATTCTCATATAGGTAAAGGTCGGGAATTGAAGAAACAAGCATCCATACTCACCCTTTCCCATGCCTCATCTGATACCTTTTTGTTCTTCAGAGTTCTGTCAAACTGACACATGAAGTAACCGAAGAATGCATCTTGGACTCTTCTGAAATGCAATCTGCTAGGTCTCAAAGGCAACTGATCATAATATTCCCATACCAGTATAAGCGAGCGATCACCCTTGGTAGAAAGACCTGGAAAATGTCTAAGTGATGCTGCCAAGTACACCAAATATGAGTTCATGTAGAAGGTCATGGTGGAAGAAACTGCTGAAAGTTGTTCACACAAGCCATCGCTGATGACTTCTCCCCATGATATATGATGGGACTGCATTATGAACATGATGAACTGGTACATCCAGAGCTCAAAAACATTAGAATGTTCAAGGCCCATTATCCTGCTGAGGAGGGTTATGATGTCTCAAATTTCCCATTTGAAGTCACAGTGGTACAACTTAGCCCACCTTGAGAAGGCGGCTTGTGGCTCATGGATCCAACTGTTGATATGGCGTTTGCAATCTTTCTCCCTTTTCACATAATACTCAGCTGCGCTATCTTTAGAGATCTCCATATAAACAGGTGCGGGAGGTATTCTGAAGACTTTCTCAATTGTGTCTGCGTCAAGGCGGATTATTGCTTCACCATCATCATTTTTTATGGTTCTTGTCTCCTTGTCAAAGTGATGGGCGCAAGCAAGAACAAATTCAGGTTCTAGGGCAGCCACTGGAAAAGAAGATGCGTGATGGATATGGCTGTCCAACTCTGATAACCCCTACGGTATCGCGAGATGTAAAATCACTTGCGGGGTTAAGGATATTGTAAAGGAATAAATTAAAATAAATAATCTAAAGCAAATATATTTAATTTATTTAATAAAAGGAATGTTATTTAAATAATTAATATTTCAATGGAAAGGTATTTAAATATATTCTTGATATGTAATATCGAATATATTTAAAAGAAATGGATATATTTAAAAAGGAAATTATACATAATATTTCTATATATTTAAAAAGAAATGTAATTAATATTTAGTATATTAAAAAGAAATAAAATATTGTATGAAATGTATTTAACATTTAATATATTAAAAAGAAATAAAATATTGTATGAAATGTAATTAACATTTAATATATTAAAAAGAAATAAATTGTAATTTATATATTAATATTTAATAACTTAATAAAGGGGAAATAAGACAGTCCCAAACGGGCTGGGTTACCTCCGCACCCCTTCATGCGGAAGGGGCCCGTGGAGGGCCACAACCCCTCACGGGTTATAAAGGGAGGCAGCGATCAAGCTTAAAGAAAAAGGAAGAAAGGAAGCGGACTACGGGGGGAAAAGAAAGAAGGTAATCAGGTTGCAAGGTAAGAATTCCTCCTTATTAAATAATAGGTATAATATATGATAGGTTCGTATTACTAGTATTAATAGGTGGCATTAAGGGTAAAAGCTCATTAATACTTGTTAATATTAATTAATGAACATCGGGTAATGGGTAAAGTCCATTGATAGGTAATGTTAATGGTGGTCTAGTAAATATTAATACACATCTTAACGTATAGTATTCACTAGTCATAAAAATAGGGTTAAGATATAATCTTGTAAATGTTGTGACATAAGTTTGCATATTAAAGGATTATGAATACAAGGTATTTTAGGAAATATATTGCATATGTAAAGGATGGTTAATCATATTGATATATGTATATGTTAATTTAAAGAATACATTAAGAATTCACGTAACACAAGGAAAGTTTATGAACTGAAAATGTGATATGACTTGGTTGACTGAAACTCAACCAAGAAGAGAAGGATCGGGTCAATCCCCTTTGAGGACTTGGATGATGGAGGCATCACCCAAGACAAGGAAAGGCAAGGGTCTTCCTTGGCTGGCTCGGGTGTAAGAGGTTATACCCAAGATAGGACTCAAAGGACGGGCCGATCCCCTCTAAGGACTTGGATGATGAAGGCATCACCCAAGGCAAGGAAAGGCAAGGGTCTTCCTTGGAGGGCTTGGGTGTAAGAGGTTACACCCAAGACAGGATTCGAATTCAACTTCGATTTTCTAGAGGGCTTGGGACCAAGGGGTTCCAAGAGGGTGAGCCTCACGGCCGCCTAAGAACATACTTACGTATGGCATTGTATCCTTTTTTAGATGAGAATTATGATTATGTTAAATTGAGCATTGAAGTTAGATTGCAATCTAGATTACTTATATATGTATATATATGTTTGTTATGTTCTAACAATCTGTTTTACAGGTTAATGATCTCTAACTAGCAGGGACATTACACCAATAGCCGCTGCATATTGCTATCTTGCGGATCCTCTACCCTCTTGACAAATTCCGACATGTCCACATGCCCTATCTCCGTATCTCTTATGCGATCCAAAGGAGAGGAAACTTGGGAAGGTGCAACTTCGTTTTGGTACTTGTCATATTTATACTTCATCTTCTTTGGAATTGGTGATGACGGCAAATCTGACATTGATGGACAACCTGGAATACTATGATGAAGACTTAAAAGTGTTAAGGCAACATCATAATCAGCTGCAACTAACATTTTTCCTTCTTCAAATGGGAAGAGCTTCAACTCTTGCACTTCACGACTTTTGCGAGAGAAAATTGGGAAATAAATGGAAATGGGGGAATCTTGACTTTGACCAATTTTGGATCTTGGGGAAATTTTTGCAAGTATACAAGTTGGAAAGAGCATTCACGCAATCAGATTTTTAAAACCCGAATGCAGGTACACTTGTAAATTTGCAAATGGAGAAATGGGTGGAAAATAAGAATTAGACTTGCGGGAAATGACGAAAATGGAAAGCACAGGTAACTTTCAATATGTAATCCGGTTCTTAAAACCCGATTTTGAAAGGATGGGCATTTCACATCTTTGCAACTTGGAATTTTAACCAAAAATGGTTAAATTCTTTAACCGTAAGGGAAGAACAATGATTTTCATCCAACTTGTAATCGGGATTTAAAATCCCGAATACAAGTAAAGAGAGAAAATGAGGAAGATCAATGCAATTCAAAAATTGTTTATGAAGGGGGAAAATCTCTCTCACAAAAACGATTTTTGGGGCAAGAACAACATATTTACAAATTTACAACTAGAAAGGAAAATAAAAAAACAAGAAAAGAAAAGAAATCATACCTTGTTTCAATCTGAAAATGCCTCTCCAAAAGATGATCAATCTTTGGAAGAAAGAAGAATAGCTCTTAAATAGAGACAATCCGCAATGCCAAACCCTAGCCACGTTTTTACAAAAACGCCATAAACTGAAAAACGTGGCAGCAAATCCAAATTTGGAGGGCCAAGATGCCAAAGAGGAACCACGCCTAAGAGTCCCAAAGCAAAACGCCTAAGGAAGAGATGAAAACATGGCATCAAAACCTTCCGAAACGCAACCTAGGAAGGATCACGTGGTAAAAACGTAGCATCAAATGCATCTTAAATGGCCCAAAGAATGACTGAAACTTCTCCCAACTTCAACGCCTAGGTAAGAGAGGTAAAAATGATTTAGGAGATTGCTGATTTGCAAAGTAAATATCCTCCAAAATGTGGATTCAACGGACTACGTGGTAAACCATTTTTTGCAAAGAATGAGGGTAAATCATCACCAAACAGCAGCTACGTGTTCTTCAACCCACATAAATCGCCTTGCTACAAAATCGCCTCCTTACTCCTCGAAGTTCTCCACAAAAAATTGGGAAGAATTTGTGGAAAAATTGACTTAGGAGAAGAAAATCGGGTTTTTGGGAAGAAAATAAAAGTTTTAATTCATGTATTCACATGCCATAGAGGAAATCGGGTTTTATTTCCCATATAACAAGTTTTAATTGTCAATTTTTCCCTCAACAAGGCAAAATCGGGTTTTTAAAATGCAATTACATGTTTAAAATCCTCAAAAATGCACTTTATAGAGAAAATCGGGTTTTTTGGGAAAAATAGCAAGTTTTAAATGTCACTTTATTTTATTTCCAGGCAAAATCGGGTTTTGGAGAGAGATGTGCAAGTTTAAAATTACTTGTAAAGGGAAAATAAAATCCCTACAACAAGTTTTAATAACTTGCACATATGTAATAGGGGTTTAAAATGCCTATTACAAGCAAAAGCCATTAAAGTAGGGGTTTTAGAAAAGAATTACAAGTTTACTTGTAACTTAACCAAAAAATCCCTATTTTAAATTAAAAAGCAACAAGGGGGAAATAAAAAGAAAATTACAAGTTCTTATTTTTCAATAAAGTGCACTTGTAATTAGCCAAAAATTTCCCTACAAAGACCAAAACAATGGAAATCATTAAAACTTGCAATTCAAGAGAAATTTTCCACCTACAGTTAGGGAGAAAAAACCCGAAATTGAAGGAAAGACATAGCAAACGAATCTAAAAAGCGATGAAATTCGAAACGTAGTTCAAGGATAGACTGAGGATTAAGCCAGTCCAAGGATTAGTCAAAATTTTGCCTCAGGAAGCGTGCCATTGAGTAAAATTTTCATTTTTTTCCAAAAATTTTATGTAATGGTCCTTCATTTTTCAAAACAAAAATGAGGACAACAAATACTTTGAAGTAAAGATTTGGATCAGCATCATTTTTGCAGAAACCCAAACCCACTAAGTATCTATCAATTCTTTCATACCAAGCACGAGGTGCCTATTTAAGACCATATAGGGCTTTCTTCAACTTACACACATGAGACTCTTTCCCATGAATCACAAACCCCTCAGGTTGCTCGATGTAGACTTCTTCAATCACGCCATTGAGAAAAGCAGTCTTCACATCCATCTGATGCAACTTCCATCCCTTAGCTGCTGCAATAGCAATGATGGTTCTAATGGAAGTATATGGAGCAATAGGAGCAAATGTTTCTTCATACTCTATTCCTTCTTGTTGGGAGAAACCACGAGCCACAAATCAAGCTTTGTACTTTTCAATGCTGCCATCAGCTACATGTTTTATTTTGAACAACCACTTGGAAGATACAACAGACTTCCCTTCTGGTCTAGGCACAATATCGCACACATTGTTCTTGAGAAAGGATTGATATTCTTCGTCCATTGCATCTTTCCAAACTTGTTGATTTGAGGCTTCTTCTACACTAGTGTTTTGGGAGTAATGTTATTTGTTAGTAGTTAGTTAGCCGACGGGTAGGTAGTTGGAGTCGCGATGGCTGTGTCGCACCCCTTCGGCTGTTATATATTGTACTACCTGCGGGTATGGAAAGGGGGTGATGTTTTACGACAAATAATACTATGAACATTGGATGCATTCTGAGTCATTAATGGAAAGCTTATTCTCATATTCATCTTGTACTTGCATTGTTCATTTCTGCATTACTTCTGTACTCTTTTTGTTTACCCTGTGAGGCAAACATTTGGCGCCGTTGCCGATTTCAAACCTGGGAATGGGAGTAACCCGTATGGCACGACGATAATGGGCCAACCCCTGGATGAAGGGACAAGCACCCCTGAGGGAGAAGAGCCGGAAGAATTGTTCGACGGAGAGAGAACACTAACGGTGGACTTCCGGTGCATCCTTCATGCAACAATTGAAACCCACGTAAGAAGGGAAGCCACGCAAGAAGACGTGCCCGAAAGTGTTGTGTGGCCTGCCCTATCAGTGAGCCCTGTAGTGAACCAATTGATGACCAACCTTCCCAATTTGTTGGCTCAAGCGTTTCTTGCTCTCCAAAACCGCCAAGAGGAAACCTATCGCAAAACCCGCCGTCAACAGTTCTTGCGGCAGTACGAGGAGAGGTATCGACAAAAGGAAGAGGAGCATGATGAAACCAAACAAAGGACAAACAATCCCTGAACTGCGAATGGAGAAATAAAGAAGAACACTGTCATAGTCATTGGAATTATGTTAACATACATTGTATACAGGAGAATGAATTAATAAGGAGGTGTTCTTGTTTTAAATGTGATATTTTGTTTCATCAGGCGGAATTAGAATTGATGCCCAATCTATTAAATAAGGACAAAAGTAAAAAGGAAAATGTGGAAGAGGTTGAAGCAACCCAACGAGCATTGATTGTCGAACAACAAGTCGAACGTACAAGACGGTTAAAGGGAATCGCAGAGGAACTGAGCGGAAGGAACAACAAAAATGACGAGGGCCAAGTCTCGAATTTAATTGAAACCACACGGAAGCAACTGGGGGACCTTTCCCTCACGTCGGAAGAAATTGGTGACGGGTGTACCATAGAACCGTACACACCATTCAGACGAGAGGACCAGACCAGGAAGGAGAAGGAGACCGAAACCGAGACCAGAGAAGTAGGAGATACTGGTGCAGCCAAAGGTGTCGGGACGACACAGGGGCACGATAGCAGAAGCAATCTGTTTGGGTCGGGCTCAGCCATCCCTGGTAGTCAAGGCAGTCTGGTGGGACTTAGCGGACTAGTTTCCGTAGTACCTGGCGGTTGTTTGCCACATACGGGTTAACCTTAAATGCAGAAAGTAAATGCACATAACATAATGGAAATATATTAAATAACCAGTCTCTGTATTAATTCAACAGTCCATGTACATCAAGTGCTTATAACATTACATCTCCTACAACTATTATGATACTTCGAAGGAAAGGTATGCAATATATAATACCCGAAGGGGTGCGACCAACCGTCGCGTCCAATTGCCCTTCGGGACGACTAACTAACTGACCGCCGTAACTCATTATTACCGACGACAACATAAACATAATATGACAACATAACATAATGATCATTCCCGGCAACATCATCCCCCCCAAGAAAAGAAGTCGTCTCTAGACGACTTAATACAAAAAAAGAGATGACATTAGACAAAACCAAGGTAGAGAACTGCAGGAACTGCTAACACTAGTCAAGCGTGGAACTCATACACCTGCTGCGTCCTTGCCTGAAAACCCTTTTCCTGCTACCATCCGATGCTCAAGTGCAGATTTCACCATTATTGCTTCTTTTGACATCAAAGTCCTCCTGTGCCTAAACCAAACTTGTTTGCAAAACACGCTTTTCAGTTTCAGCCTCCACCAACTGCTACTCAAATGATACTGTCTTCCCTAGCCAATTTGTCCTCAATAGCCACCCACGCTACCCTCTCGGCATCCAACTCCTGGGTACGTTGAGCTATGTCTCACGCTACTACTGCCTCCAACCTGGTGGTCAACTCCTCCCGAGCCCTCTCTGCATCCACCAAGGCAACCTCACGTCCAACCAAGACATACTCCAAGTTCCTCAAGCATACCACTCCTACCTGGAGGTGGCCACAACCCTCTGGCACAAAGGCTAGAAGACACCTCAAATCCTCCATCACACTCCCCAAAGTTTGATAACTAAACTGAATAACTTCCTGGTACCGTACGACTTCGCGTGTCGGTAATGCCTTCCCTCAGACTCTGTTTGTTCACAACCTCCAAATTCGTCTCCCTCTACGGCTTATGGCTTCCCCGCCAATGCTTAGCTGCAAGCTTCTTCCTCACAGTACGGGACAACCCAACACTTACCGTACCTTCTCTGATGCCCTTCGCCCAACTCAACAAGTGTATTGTAGCTCAAAAATAAACTGGGGGTCTGGGGCAGCACCCCAGCGGGGTCAAGGGGCAGCGCCCCTCGCGGGGTCCGAGGGCAGCGCATCATTTCTATGATATTATATGATGTAAAAACCCTTCTTCTCCACTCTAATATTTTCAGTGCCCTGGCTCCAGATGTCATCGAATAATTTTTCAATCTGGTCGTCATCGTTTTTTTTTCGTCTTTTTTTTATCCACTGTAATGTCCCCGATGGCACCCCAGCCATACAACCTCCCCGTACGGTCAACAACAGCACTGACACCTCAAATCGTGCGGCCACCTTCCCATGCAGTCAACACCCCTCCATCGTACAGCTATGTGTTTGGTTGTCCGGGGGCTACGTGTTTGTTTGCGTTTTCTCAACGCCTTTATTCCTTGCGCTAGCGGTGGTTTCCACCGCACGGTGGTCCACCATACGGTGTTGCCACCGTACAATGGTTCCACCGCCGGTGGTCTCCTTGTGGCAGCAGTGGTTTCCACCGCACGGTGGTCCACCGTACGGTGGTGCCACCGCACGGTGGACAGTGGGACCACTGCATGCTGGTGCTACCATACGGTCGTTCCACCGCCGGTGTTGCCACCGCTCGGTGGTCCCACTGCCGGTGTTGCCACCGCATGGCGGTTCCACCATGGCTTTCTTCCCTTTCTTTTTTTCTTTTTTTTTCAGCCGTACGGACCCATATGTCCATACAGTTTTTTTTTTTTTTTTTTTTTATAATTTCCTAATTTAGTTGTCTAGAGAGTCTTCAGCTCGGGTCCCCTGTCTCTGGGATTGCCCTTCATCCTTCTCGGTTTTCCTCGCCCAAGAGTCTCCCGTGTTGGTCCCGTGCCTCTCAAGTTGCCTGCCCGGCCTCTCAAGTCCCCTTCCGGCCTCTCGGGTCCCCCTCCGGACTCTCGAGTGTCCTTCCGGCCTCTCAGGTCCCCCTCCAGCCTCTCGGGTGTCCTTCCGGCCTCTGGGGTCCCCTGCGCGCTTTGCGTGGTAGGGTTTCAATTTGGACCCATTGGTAGCAAGTCTATTTTCGATGGCCTTCCAAAGACTTGGAACCACAAATTCTACAGGGACCACGGTCTCCTTCGCGTACATAAGAAGAAGAAGAAGAATAAAGATTTTGAAGGCTGCGGCCTTCCACACAGGGTTCCAATCGTTGCCGACACAATTGATCTTGGGATTATCTACGTCACCGAGGTTTGGGGCGTCTCCTTTCCAGTATTCTCTGTATTCTGGTAGGTACACCTCCTCTGTTACTTGCGCTGGTTCCTCTACTTCGAGCCTGTAGCTCTGAAACATTTCGTAATCCTCCATCTGCCAGTGGAAGAGCCCGTTCAATGACCCTGTCTCATCCTCGGAGCACTCTCCTAGTTTGAGAATCCCTTCGTTGTTGGGCTCCCTACAGCCCCGTCCTTCGTCCCTCAGGTCGCCTTTTCCTTCACCCTCTGATTCCGAAGATGATGCCAGTTCCTCGTCGACAACCTAGGTACTCAAATCAATGGTGTACTTCCGCCCCCCTTTCTCCATAGAAAGAGTGTTCTTTTTCCAGTCGCGGTTCACCTTTGCTGTAACCAGCCACCCTCTGCCTAAGATGGCGTCGTACCCCTTCTTCTTGAGTAGGATTACCACAAAATCTAGTATGAAGGGTTGCGTGCCAATGGTGACCGGCTGGGCCATCAGGGTGGCGAGTGGCTTGATGTCGTGTTGGTCTGCACCTACCAAGTTGAACGTGGGTGGCCATAGTGTTGGCTTCCCCAGCTTCTTCCACGTATCCTCTGGCAGTACATTCACCCCCGAACCTCCGTCCATGATGGTGTCCTTGAGGATAGCCCCGAGAATTCCCATCTCTACTACAGCAGGATGCTGACCACTATTTAAGGCCAACAACATTGGGTCAACCGAGGCGCTGACCGGAACTTTCGCCCGTGTGGCACGCAAAGGTGCCTGCGCAGTGATTTGTATGGAACTAAAAATGGCGGTTCTTAATTGTGGCATTGTTTCTAGAAGGTCCTTTACCCTTATAGGTACTTCCATCTGCAGTACTTGCCCAATGATGTTATTTTCAACTTCCGTACGAGATGATGTACTCGCCACCTCGTTGTCCCGTCGTTCGGCCATCATCTCACGTTCAATATTGGCCTTTGCCTCCCGTAATCTCTCCTCCGTATGGGGGTCGAGATAAGTGGCCTTTTTCGCCTACGCGCGAGTGATTGCCAGCACTTCTTTGTCTTCACCCCTCTTTTCAATATTGAGCAGATTCACCCCCTGCTTAGGGCAGTGTGTGTCATCATGATCACCGGGACCACACCATCTACACAGGCTCTGAGGGGTTTCAGTAATCTGGCACTCCCGAGCGAAGTGCCCCCATTGGTTGCAGGCCCAACATTGAATTATTGACCGGCCCTTGGCGTCATGCTGGATACGGCTTCCGCTATTGTTATTGTTGCTATTCCTTCCGCCGCCGTGTCTATTGTCCCGATAACCTGCAAATGGTGCCATTGTGTTGGTTTGTTGGGTCGTACCTGCTGGTGCGGATGTTGTGGCCTGCTCCGTGAACACTTGGCTCATTTGCGTACTTCGGGTTTTCATGTTGTATGGGCATTCCTTGATGGAGTGTCCCATCACTTGGCAAATCTCACAAAAGGCTTCTTCGGGCAGGTGCATTTTGTGTGGCCTTCTTCCTTACAATCAGTGCACCACACGTCTTCGTTTTTGCTTGTGCTTCCTTTCATGTTCTTAAATTCCTTCAACATATGGTGCATATCCTTTTGAAGAGCTCGCACCTTCTTACTTGATGATTCGTCACTGCTGCTTTCTCCCGAGGACTCCTCTTCTCCAGAGGACTTGTCCTTTTTCTTCCGCGATGTTTTGTCTTCACTTTCCAAATCCATCGCGCGGTTGTATGCGTCATCGTATGCAGTGGGCGGTACAATTTTCATCTTCCTCCGCAAGGATGACCGCAACCCCTCCACGAACCATCTCTTCTTTAGTCCGTCAGCCGGCTGGTTCTCCATCTTCCCCAGTAATTCCTTTAATCGTCGGCTATATGTTCGCACTATTTCGTGCTTTCCCTGCTTTGTGCTTAGTATCTCCGCCACGATCTCATTATCATCTCGAAGGAGTCGAAACTCCTTCTCAAAAGCTTTTTGTAGGTCGTCCCATGTTCCCACCTTTGTTTTGTCCATATCAGAGTACCAATCAATGGCTACTCCTCTCAGGGTGGCAGGGAACTGCACCACCCAATCCGCTTTGTCAACTACCCTGTTGGCTGACCATATTGTCTCACATGTACGACAGTGCCGTACGGGGTCATCGTTGCCATCTCCATTGAATTTAGGCAACTTCTGTTTGCCCGCCATCGAGGGGGGTCGTCTTCCTAGAGGTGGTTGTGGCTGCGTCTGTGTGCCGCTCCCTCCAGCGCCGGTGGTGTGTCCTGCGTGGGTGATTGGAGGTACGGTGCTTTGCCTGCTGGGTGTGGCACTTGCAACCATACGGTTGTCCTCCCCTCCGTTGTCGCCCGCACCCACTCCTGGCTCCCTCTCGTGATCCTCACTTTGTGGCGTAAGGGATAAGTTTCTAAACTGATCTCGAGTCTCTTCGACTAGATTCCGCCGTAACCTTGTTTCCTCCAGAAACTCTTCGTGGCTCCGCACCCTATGGTGTTCTGGCGACGCGTAGAGATTTCCCTCGGCTTCTGCACCCTCCATGACACCTCCTTGGTTCCCTTCGGCAAGTCGTCCTTCGGCAAGTTGCCTCAGCCTCCATCTACGTTCTACTTGTTGCTCCAGAATCAAGGCCCTCTGCATGGCCTCCCACTCGTCTGTTTCTTCTTTTTTATTTCTATCTTTATTCAATAGGTTGGGCATTAATTGCCGCACATTTCCATAATTCACAATACATAAATCAAAACACGTCTTTATTAATTCATTTCGTCAGATACAACTCGTGTCAATGACACTTTTATTTGAATATAGAAAGTTCAAGTTTCAATTCCCTCCTGGCCTGGCGCCATCCCGTTCCGCTTCCCGTCGGCTGCTTTCTTTGTACTGTTGAAGGATTTGTTGGCGTCGCTCTTCCTGGGCAATCTCCTCCAGGCGAGCTTGTTGTGCCAGCGATGCCTGTGCAAGCAAACAGGGAAGATGGTTCATCAACCGATTTACTGTCGGGCTCACCTCCAACGCTGTCCACACGACACTTGGTGGGATTTCCGCCTCCGTCGCCTCTTGTCGGACGTAGGTCTGGATGGCTACCTGGAGCAGAATTGAAAATTCTCTCGTTGTGGTGTCTTCTCCTATGTAAAGTTCTGTTCGAGTGTCATTGGCCTCTGAGTTTACCTCACCAACGGGTAGGCCCATCGTGTCCGTGCGCCATCCGCGTCTTTCGTTCCCAAGTACGTCTAGGCAACGGCGCCAAATGTTTGCCACATACGGGTAAACCTTAAATGCAGAAAGTAAATGCACATAACATAATGGAAATATATTAAATAACCAGTCTCTGTATTAATTCAACAGTCCATGTACATCAAGTGCTTATAACATTACATCTCCTACAACTATTATGATACTTCGAAGGAAAGGTATGCAATATATAATACCCCAAGGGGTGCGACCAACCGTTGCGTCCAATTGCCCTTCAGGATGACTAACTAACTAACCGCCGTAACTCATTATTACCGACAACAACATAAACATAATATGACAACATAACATAATGATTATTCCCGGCAACAGCCGTAGTGGACCTGGAGGGCCAATCTCGGGAGGTACGAACCTTGGAGGTTCCGGAGGGCAAGGTGCGCCGAAGGTAAGAAGCGCAATGGCGGGCAAACAGAAGTTGCCCAAATTCAACGAAGATGGCAAAGATGACCCCGTACGGCACTGCCGTACGTGTGAGACAATATGGTCAACCAACGGGGTGGTTGACAAAGCGGATTGGGTGATGCAGTTCCCTGACACCCTGAGAGGGGTAGCCATTGATTGGTACTCTGATGTGGATAAAGTAAAGGTGGGAACATGGGATGAACTACAGAAAGCTTTCGAGACGGAGTTTCGACTGCTTGGAGATGATAATGAGATCGTGGCGGAGATATTAAGCACAAAGCAAGGAAAGCAAGAGACAGTGCGACCATATAGCTGACGGTTAAAGGAGTTATTGGGGAAGATAGAGAACTAGCCGACTGACGGACTAAATAAGAGATGGTTCGAGGAAGGGTTGCAGTCATCCTTGCGGAGAAAGATGAAAATTGTACCGCCCACCTCATACGATGACGCATACAACCGCGCGATGGATTTGGAAAGTGAAGGCAAAACATCGCGGAAGAAAAAGGAAAAGTCCTCTGCAGAAGAGGAGTCCTCGGTAGAAAGCAGCAGTGATGAATCATCAAGTAAGAAGGTGCAAGCTCTTCAAAAGGATATGCACCGTATGTTGAAGGAATTTAAGACCATGAAAGGAAGCACAAGTAAAAACGAAGACGTGTGGTGCACGGAATGTAAGGAAGAAGATCACAAAAAAGGCACCTGCCCGAAGAACGCATTTTGCGAAATTTGCCAAATGTTGGGACACGTCATCAAAGAGTGTCCCTACAACATGAAAACAAAAGGGAACCAAGTATTCTTCACGCAAGAGCAACCCTCACTGTCCGCAGCCGCAAGCCGCAAGCCGACGCCACTGCATCATCCAGTGGTTATAGAGGTAACCGAAGAGGAGGGAGAGGCAACAACAACAACAACAATCAGAGCAGAATGTAGTATGATGCTAAGGGGCGGCCAATAATTCAACGTCGGGCCTACAACCAATGGGGGCACTTCGCTCGGGAGTGCCAGAATATTGAAACCCCCCAGAGCCTGTGTAGATGGTTGAAATATCCCAGACCAATTTTTTTCAATTTTTCAATTACAAAGAGTAATGCAACACACATCCGTTAGGGTTAGCACTTAAACCAAAACGATGCGGAAAGCAACTCTAACCAAGAATGTACACCAGGATCCCGGTTGGGCAAGGCGCGACCATATGGTCAGAGGGCCTTAAAGCATTTTGAAAGTAACTCTAACCAAGAATGTGCCCAAGATGGACTAACATATGGTCAGAGGATCTTTAAAATTACAACTGCTGAAAGGAAAACTCGACACCAAGCATGTGCTTTCAAAACCCAGGGTGGGAATGGAGCTACCATATGGCGGAGATGCTAAGAACTTACAAATGGAATTAAATGTAAATAACAAGTGTGAAATGAAAATGAGAAGAAATGTTGCCAGTACTACTGTTCAGCTTACAATCTGATAGTAAATGCTTGCCAAGATCATAGGATTAAGACTATACAATGTTGTAACAATATAGAAGGCTCTCCCAGTCTTAACAAAAATGATAAATCCAAGAAATTCTACTCAAGGATCAATCTTAATATTCTGATTTATGACAGACCTGCACGTGAAATGCTTAATCAGCAACACATGGAATCACTAAAATGCTCATTACTCTCTCAATACTAGTCCGAATGACCCAAAACCAAACGCAATGGCTTCCTATGAAGGAGGCGACCCAACCAATACCAAGAAATCAGACATTAACCCAATAGATTATTTATCACGAACCCCAAGGCAATTCCCAGCAGTGACGCCAGGCAAGAATGGCGATTCTTCTCTATAAAATAAAACACTTCATATTAGAATCTGCAAATTTGCACAAAGGAGCGCCCAGCCAAAACAAGAGGAAATATGCATTACCCAAAATGAATATGTTTTTTTTTGAAATATATGAGTGAAACTACAAATCTGCCCTGCTAACCGCGACGCCCGAAAATGAAATGAAATACAAATAACCGAACTTCAAGCACAACTCAAGCTACAATGCAATCCCCACTACAAACTCTCACAACTACACTAAATCACCACTAGTTGCTATCTTTCAAGCAAGAAGCAATGCCAAAGCTAGGAGGCATTCATTCCTTGAAGCAACCCCAATACCATTCCGGCAGAGTAACATTACAATAAACATAAGATACCAAATGAAGGGAAGAGGCCTCCATTTATAAGCTTAACAAGGGATCTCTAGAGGCTTCTAGAAAGTGCGCCCTAATTTCACATTTGAATTTTCCTCCAAGAGATGGCGCCACTTTTAAAAGCTTAATTAACCTTTATTTTAATTCACTTCTCTTCATAAAGTTGGCACCCCTTTTCATAAGCAAGATTTTAGACCTTAGGAAATATTAAATCCGTTCCATGATGCGTCCACCCTTGAAGACCACCTTTTAAAACAATTTGAAGTGATGAAGCTAGGCCAAGGGGTCAACTTTAAAATATAACATTAAAACATAACATTATTTAAATGAAATGAACTTATCTCTCCAAAAAAAACCCAAGGCCAAAAGTGACGAAGCCAACTGAACCAACAGAAGAAGAGAACCAGCTGTGTTGAAATAATCAGGACCACTGCCAGAAATAGAATTTACTAAAAATAGTAAATTCCAAAAAGTGCTTGGAACGCAAAGCCGGACATACCACTGCGAAGCCCTTTGAAAACCCAGAAAGAATCCGTGATCCAAACTCTAATTCACGAGCAACAACAAACTCCAAAATTGGAAACCCTAATTTCACCCATTGAGTAGCCTACGGGTCTCCGAAATAGGCCATCGGTCAACTGAAACATTACGCCTGAGAAGGGGACATTACAATGGTGCGGCCCCGATGATCACGATGACACAAAATGTCCTAAGTCGGGGGTGAATCTGCTCAATATTGAGAAGACGGGCGAAGACAAAGAAGTATTGGCGATCACTTGCGTGCAGGCGAAGAAGGCAACGTATCCCGACCCCCGCACAGAGAAGGAGAGACTGCGGGAGGCGAAGGCCGACATGGAACAGGAGATGGCGGCAGAAGGACGGAAGAACACGGAGATGATGAGTCCCTCAACCCGCCTGAAAGCGGAAAAGAATATCATTGGGCAAGTCTTGCAGATGGAGGTGTCGATAAAGGTAAAAGACCTTCTAGACTCCATGCCACATTTGAGGACTGCCATCCTCAGCAATGTGCTAAGCACCACACACGCACCTTCGAGTGCACCGCAGGAGGAGGTTCCCGTCGGTCCTTCGACGGACCCGATGTTACTAGCCTTGAACAGTGGTAGACACCCAGCTGTGGTAGAAATGGGCATTCTTGGGACCATTCTGAAGGACACCATTGTGGACGGGGGTGCTGGGGTGAATGTACTACCAAAAGAGATATGGAAGAGGCTGGGGAAACCCACCCTATGGCCATCCACATTCAATCTGGTGGGAGCCGACCAACACGGCATCAAGCCACTCGGCATATTGATGGCCCAGCAAGTGACAATTGGTACGCAACCCTTCCTGTTAGATTTTGTAATTATTACCCTGAAAAAGAAAGGCTATGACGCCATCCTGGGGAGAGTGTGGTTGATCACCGCGAGGGTGAACCATAACTGGAAGAAAAATACACTATCCATGGAGAAGGGAGGGCAGAAATATATCATTGACCTACGGACCCAAGATGTTGGCGAAGAGCTCGCTTCTTCCGACTCGGACTCAGAGGACTCTAATAAATGGGAATGGGGTCCTGACAAAAGCAAAGGCAAGAACGCAATGGAGCCAACTAGTGAAGGGGTACTCGAATTGGAGGGATGTTCTGAAGACGAGGTGTGCTCACTCAATGGGCTTTTCCATTAGCAAATGGAGGACTACGAACTTTTTCAATGCAACATGTTGCAGATAGAGGAGCCCGCCGATCCGGAGGTCTTCCCTCCGGAATACAGAGAATATGAGGGGGAAGCCCAAGTGGACGAGGCACCTGCACACTAGTTCGAGAAAGACAAGCCAATTCAATTTGAAGTGTCCAAGCTGAAGGCAACAAACCTAGGAAAGGAGAAGGACCCACGGAATATATTAGTCGGGGATGACTGGGATCCCGTGCTGAAGGCAACGGCCTTCAAAATATTTCTAGAGTTTAAAGACGTCTTCACATGGATGTATAAAGACCTGAAGGGGGTACCTCCCGAACTGTGCGTGCACCGCATCCCGTTGGCACCGGGAGTGTCTACTCCAACTATAATAATAATAACTCTAATTGAAATCTCAATCCAAAGTTTGGACATTCATCTAGTAAAGTTACTATTTTCATGGCTAGTGTTCATTTAGTTATCAACCCAGGGACGTAAAACTTGAAATGGGTCTGCACTATATATGCACTAAGCTCCTTCAATGGCTATTCTACATTGCTGCAGTAACTAACATTATGCAGAAAGGAAAGGCAAGAATAGAAATCATAGAAGTCTACATGAAAGCGTATAAAAACAATGCTGGAATGATCTAATGTAAATAACAGAAATCACTCTATTCTGGCTTGGCTGCAGGAATAGTCAGCGGATCTATTTCCAGTGGTTGCAGGAACAATCCAGGCATGAACTTCTACTGTAACTAAAAAAGAACTAATTTCAATAAACATAAACACAGGATCACTCACCAAGTGGGCCCCCTTGGATGAGTGATATCAGGCTTTCAGCAAAATACTTTTAATAGATCAGAACAACATATCTTTCATTCATTGCTTCCTGAAAATGATTACATGTTCTAAAAGAAAAACTCCAGAATGTTTGTCAAAATTCTCTGCTCTATTCCTTTCTATTCTGTCTAAACTCTAAGAAAAAGGAAGAGCTTATTACAAAGCAAAGATCAACTACAATGGACAACTCAAATCACGCCCAGAAGAAGAGGCGGATGATTGACAGATGAAGAAGATAACTAGAGCTTGGTTGCAAGAAACATGGATCTAAACTGAACCACAGTCTTTGCACGCCGTAGCGATATTTTGCGAATTCAATGCCCTCTAGAGTTAAACTCCCATAGTGATGTATGGCTGCTCCGATTATGCCATACCTTGCGCTCACTCGGCTCTTCAGTTTGATCTCCAGTTATCTCATACGTGATTCTTCATTCATTAGGCGCGAAAGGAGAATATCCACCGCTGCATCATTTATTATCTGCACTACAACAAAAACAACATACAAGGACATGCATACGTATTTTACTTAATTAATACATTCATTAACTCACATATGACACTATCCCAAATAATCCTTATAACAACAGGAACAAATCACTTGGCTGCAAGAATAAATTGGCATGGCTACAGGAATAGACCGACAAAATTCAAACATGATTTCATAAGTTTAGGTTTAACACATGGAATACATATAGTCAATTCACAATACTTCACTACCACAATGCAACCCAAAAGATAACAAAAACCTAAGAGTTTTGATGATAAAAACATGACAGTATCAACTTATCAGGCAGCCCAGCCTATACGAAAAAGACCGTACCGGATGAACCGCAACTATGCAGCGCGGGTGAACGAAGAGATAGAAAAAATGCTGGAGGCCGATATCATTTTCAATGTACAGACAAGTGAATGGGTGTCACCCATAGTCATTTCATTAAAGAAGGAGGCTAACCAAATAAGGATTTGTGTGGACTTTTGGTGTCTCAATGCAGTTACAATTAAAGACCCCTTCCCAATCCCGTTTACGGACAGCATACTGGAGGAGGTGGCCGGCCATCAGATGTACTCGTTTATGGATGGATTCTCCAGATATAACTAGATCTCAATCTGCCGAGGAAGATAAACTAAATACCACCTTCGTGGTTGAAGCTGGTGTCTATGCATACAATCGGATGCCATTCGGCCTATGCAATGCACCTGCAACATTCCAGCGAATTATACTACACATATTTGACAAGATGTCGATAGGGAATTTTAAAGCATTTCTCGACGACTGATCCATCTATAGCGAGCAAGATACGCATTTGGTAGCCTTCAGAGAGTGCATGGAGAGATGCCGAAGGGCAAGGCTGGCCCTTAATCCAAAAAAATGTCGATTTATGGGGCCACAAGGCAAATTGCTTGGGCACATTGTATGCAAAACAGGTCTGAAGACGGACCCAGACAAAATACGGGTGATCGTAGAGATGGAGCCTCCTACGGATATCACAGGGGTAAAGTCCTTACTAGGCCATATCGGCTACTATAGGAGGTTCATAAAAAACTTTGCACAAATATCCCTCCCCTTCGACAAGCTTACTCGCAAGGGTGAGCCGTACACCTGGGGGACCTCGGAGAGTGAAGCATTTGAGGAATTGAAGACGAGGTTGGTAGCTACCCCCATCCTCGCTTACCCCAATTGGGACAGGGAGTTCCATGTCCATGTGGACGCTTCAAACTTTGCGATCGGTGCCACACTAGCCCAAGTGGGAGATCACGGGTTGGATAATCCGATCTATTTTGCCAGTAGACTGTTATCCAAAGCGGAGAAAAATTACAGCAAAACAGAACGGGAGGCATTGGGGATGATCTATGTGGTGCAAAAATTCAGACACTATCTGTTGGCGACACCGTTCACATTCTACGTAGACCATCAAGCCCTCATGTACTCGGTCAACAAGCCGATAATTCAGGGAAGGATTAGTCGATGGCTACTCTTGCTGCAAGAGTTTAGGTTCACCATTATCGTACGGCCTGGGAAAAGCCATGTGATAGCGGACCAATTATCACGCATAAAGTCAGGAGAACCAGCGGAAGGGATGAATGATGATTTTCCAGATGCCCACTTATTCCAAATTGCTGCATTGCCACCATGGTACATGGCCTCAGAGAGTATCTTTCTACTTCAGTCTTTCCGCCAGGCATGCTACCAGGAGAACGAAGGAAACTGGTTTTACGAAGTCGAACATTCCAACTGATCAATGGACTGTTAGATAAGATGGGACCGGATCAAATACTCAGAAGATGTGTGATGGAGTAGGAGGTGCCAGGAGTTCTTCGAGAGGCGCACGAAGGGTCGGCGGGGGGACACATGGGACCGGACACTACTGCACAGAAGGTGCTACTCACAGGCTTGTGGTGGCCCTCACTATATAATGATGCCCGAGAATGGGTTGTTGGTTGCGACACGTGCCAAAGGGTTGGGAAACCATTGAAGCAGGACTTTATGCTGCTCAACCCCTCGCACGCACAGGAATTATTTGAACGATGGGGGTTGGACTTTGTCGGACCTCTCAAAGTCAGTCATGCTAGGCGGTGCAGATACATCGTGGTAGCAAAGGAATATTTGACTAAGTGGGTGAATGATTACTCCAAAAAATGGGTGGACAAGTATGTCGATGGGTTAAGGAAGTTGAAGGTCACCTTTACCTACGAGAAGATGAGAAATGAGGAGTCCTCCCTCAATGATGACGAAAGGACAATTAGTGATGTAAGACCACATGGTGATGAGGAGAGTCAAGCACCTAAGAGAAGGAAAGATATGCCAAGAGAATCGCAAGCGAAAGGCAAGGCGATTGTTAGCCAAGAGTCAAGGTAGAAAAAGAACAAGTCTAACACTCTTTTATCCACCGCAAGCTCCTCATCTATGGAGAATGATATGACAGAGAAGCATGATGAGTCTAGAAAGGATTCTGATACAGAAATCCTACCAAAGAACAACCAGGAGTTACATGCTATAGCACAGTCGGCACCACATGATGATGATGAAGAACGGTTGGGATCTCCTACAATCCAATTGGAGGTCAACTTGGGCAACAATGTGGTGGATTTAACTAAGAACAAGGATGCAGATGATGATGTCATTTCAGCCTTGAGAGGACTCGATCAGGACATGAGCCTTGAGGACGGGATGGAAATGTCTACTATTCCCGATTGGTTGTTACAGAGTTTAGAGAAGAAGAAAATGATAGAGGCTCAGCTCATAGAAGATAGTGATGATTTCTTAGCCAAGACTAGCAAAGAAAAGGAAAAGAAGAAGGCTAAGGTATTCTCTAGGATTACTAGAGACGAGGCCAATGTGCATATTGCACCAGTGGCTGTCCTGATGAGTGATAAGACAAGAGACGATGTCGCTCCTATGGATTATCAAGTTACTACAATTGACCTTGGACCGACTACGCAAAAGCAAGAGTTCCAAGAGTTGAATGATAGTGTCAAGGCAATTGAGGCACGATTGAATAGAACTATTGAGAAGAAGGAGATGCTTGAAAATGAGAATAGGAGACTCAAGGAATACATTGAAGAGATGAACTGCCAAAGGCGTGAGGATCCTACCTTTGTCTCACCCATTGCAATTCATGGTGGATTCCCTTTTGACTGAGATAGTGATGAATACACATCAAGAGATTGGAAAGTGGATTGAAGATGTTTCAAAACAAGCAGATGATTTCCTAGCACAGTTTGTCCAAGCATTTAACAAAACATCAATGCTCATATTCAGGATACATTATTTGGAAGGAGTTTGGGATGATTTCCAACCAGTGCAAGAGAATACCATTCCTCACCTCAAAGTGTTGAAGCAAATCTCGATGCCTACGTTGATCCAAGAGGGAGTTGTGCATGCAGGTGATGTTTATGATTTCCAAGGATGGTAGCGTTCTTTGGCTGTGCGGAAGTCTGCTTACGATCATGTAAGACAAGATTGCACAAAGATGGAAGGATTGATCCAAGAGATTCAATCCAAGATCCTTACATCTATTGATGAATTATTGGGAATGGATGTTCATGCGTCCAACAACTTACACTTAGAAGAATTGAAAGAAAAGATGAAGTTTGTTTACTTCAATCAATTAGAATCTTTGAAGAAGAGTCGGATAGATGATTTGTTTTCCCTCGTGGTTCACATCCACAATTTACAGAATCTTATGCCGGATTGGGAAAGTGTCTTTGATGCTTTCTCAGATGCCTTGGATGCAATTGATGCGCAATAGGAAGCTTTACCCAGTGTCACCATGGAGGAACTCAACTCAATCTTAGCTAGATTCATGGAGTATGCTACTAGAGAAAGGGATGCAAGACAGAATCTTATAGAAGATTCCTTGCTTGATGACTAGGCGTCATCGTATTGGACCTCTTCTTTTTTGTTGCAAACCCTAATTAGGGTTATTTTAGGGCAATGTTGGCAAGATCTTGACCCTTGATTCTAAATGAATATTGGCCCTTCATTTCATTTGAGACTATATATAAACCCATTTGCCTCTCATTTGTAAAGGAGAGATTTTTGAGAATTGTCGTCTATATGCTGCAAGTTTGAATACAAAACATTTAAGTTTGGTGGTTTTGTTTAGATTTTGTATGCATTTGTGGTTCTCATTGCCTCCAAATTTAGATTAAAAATTGTTTCAAGTATTTTAGATTGGATGAAAGAAGTATTGAATGCATTTGAATGAAATTCGTTTAATCCATACCGCTAGCTTCTTGTTGATTGTAAGTTTGCCTTGTGTGGTCAATTGGAATTTGAACTGAACTTAACTTCAATTATTGCACGTCCATTGGTATGTATTGCCTTAGTGGTATTGATGTTGATGGTGATAATTTGAATATCTATAACCTTACGTTAGATGATTGCACTAAGCATGTGTTGAATTGTTCTTTGATAGTGAAACCTTGCCTAGTTGAATTTCATTGAATCATTCATAATGTCTTGCATTCTAGGTTTTAGATTAGATTTCTTAAACCCTTATCCCTTTTTCATTTTGTTTAAAAATCCTTGTTAGATTAGATCAAGAGCTTTAATTGCAAAATCATTTGAAGTTATTGGCAACCTATCCTCATTCATGATAAGCTTGACAAATCCGAACAATAGGCTAAGTCCCCAAGTGAAAACAGCAAATCACATCAGCCATTGAGTTACCCACATGTCAATAACTGACCATAGAAACCTCGGAATCGTCTTAGTTGATCAGATATTTAGCATCAGGGGTGATTTTATTCAACAGGGGGAAAAATAATTTGGTATTTTAGTCCGTGTTCGATTGTGCCTCAAACACACATCAACAAGTCACTCTCTCCCATTCTATCTTATGGTTGAGCCTCCCAAATATGTTTAATGCTTTATGATTGCATTGATAGTTCTGCCATGTATTCACTAATGTTCAATTATTATCAGCTTATTATAATTGTTGTTGTAAAAGATCTCTAATCTGTTCATAGGACTTCAACCAAGTGAAGGTGCACTCTAAACCCACTTCCTTACTTGGAAATCGAGAATTATGGCAAATTTAAGGTATTCCCAAATAGGGTACATTACATAAAATTTTAAGTCTTCCAACCTCCTTTGCCACAACCAACTCTCATTTTCTTACCCCATATAACACTTTTCACCTCTGATTTCATTGAGGATGTAGAGATTATTGATTGTTCTATATGCGTTTGCTATCAATTTTCCTTCCTTGATTTTGCATTCTTCATAATGAAATGTGAGATTGTGCCCTTGATCACACATTTGACTCACACTTAGGAGATTATGCTTCAACCTTTCAACATATAGAGCATTCTCATTTTTCGCTCTTTCCATTATCTAGACTAAGAGTGCCTTTTCCTTTTATATTTGCCATAACATTATCCCCAAATTTCACTATCCCTTCACTTACTTTCTTCAAGGTGAGGATTTTGCTCTTGTCATCACTCATGTGGCTTGAGCAACCACTATCAACATACCATTGGTCTTTCTCATTTTGAGCATGTAGGGCAGTTTGTATAAGCATGGATTTCATTTCTTGCTCCTGCTTCTTCCATACTCTTGTGGAATTCTCCTTTTTCTTGCTATGAACATCCTCCTTGTTTCTCTAGAAGGTTCTACAAAAAAACTTCTACAAAAATGTGCTATATGGCCAAAATTGCTGCACTTGTAGCCCATGATGTTATAATCATTATAGGAGCAAATGAACTATAGTCCCTCTTTAAGAAACAAAAAAAAAAATCCTTGAATGAACGCTACAATTCACTACCTTATGACCAAACTGATTGCAAAAGAAGCAATAACCAAAGGAGTGTTGGATCTTGGACATGTGAGATTTTTCCAGCAGTAATAATTTTCTCAATCTTTCATTGTTGTCCTTGAGAGAGATATGTTCTTCTGTGAGATATTACTTGCTTCCTTCTTGGTGCTATTATTGATAGATTTTTTTACTGTATCAGCATGGCCTTTAGGTATTTCTAAATTCATCTTCTTTGGTAGTTTTGTAACCTTAGAACTTGTGTCTCTTTGGTCATCTTCTGATTTTCCTCAAAACCAAGACCAGTCTTTAAGGGTTATCTATGAGAGTTGATAATGTCCTCCAGTATACCGATACTCTTTCCAAACTTCATGCTTTGATTCAATTGATTATTAGTTTTCTCCAACTCTTTCCTTAAGGAAATGATTTCAAGCTCTAATTTCTCACAATCCAATTCCTTTGCTTTTAGCTGATTTCTTACTTCTTCAATTCATTTTGCCTCCTCAATTTGAATCTTCATATCCATAATCATCCTTACCGATTCTTCAAGATTTTGAGATAGCTTTGCCTTATATTCATTGTCCTCTTGAATTTATAGTTTTAGCTTTGAGTTCTTCTTCTTAAGCTTCTTGATTTCGTCTAGGGCACAAATGAGTTCCTCCAAATCTACTACAACATCCTTTTTCTCCTTTTGACTCCTCTGCTTTTTCTTTGTCTTCACATTTCGTGCCATCATCTCTTGTTTCCATTGCAATGAATAGAATCTCCTCTATCACTGTCAAAGAAACTTCCGTCGCTATCTTCCTGTGAGCTATTATCTTCTTGGACATAGAGGCTCTTCTTATGCTTTTGGAGGTTCTTCTCCTTATGCTTCTCTCGTGTGTACTTTTTCTTGTAATGTTGATCTTTCCTTCATTTTCTTTTTCTATGGTCTTCTTCCTCTTGACTACTTTAACTCTCGTCTTGTGGACACTTGCAGCAAAATGATCTATATTACCACAATTTAAGCATTTAAGAGTATATTTACCTTTGTGTTTGTTGGATCCTTTCTTGAGCTTCCTCACAAAGCGAGCTTCTTCTTCATTGCTTGAGCTTTTGCTTGATTCAGGTTCTTTATTCTTCATCTTCTTAGATGCTTTGAAAGTGCCTTCCCACTTTGATGTCTTCTCCTTCTCAGTCCTCATTTTGTATGCCATGAGGATCCCATGCAACTCATCCATCTTCAAAGTGTCTAGATCCTTCATTTCTTTGATGGCGGAAACTTTCACATCAAATGGAGAGATCTTAATACCTTTTGCACAATTATTGCATCCTCACCCTTCTCTTGAAGACCACAGAAAATGTTGGCAATTTCATCCATGCGAGGTAGATAGGCTGCAATATTTTCTTCATCCTTCATCTTCAAACTCTCAAATTGTCTCCTGAGGGTTTGGAGGTTAGCCTTCTTCACTTTGTCATCACCTTCATAGATCATCTGAAGCTTGTCCCACATTTCTATTATTGATGTGTATTGCCTAAATTTGACAAATTTGATTCAAATAGGCCACATAGAATTGCATTCATTACTTTAGCATTATTTACACTTGTCCTCTTTCCAACTTGATATGTCGGTGGAAGAGATGGTGCCACATAGCCATCCACAACCTATTTCCATATATCAAATCTAAAAGCCATTAAATAGGTGTGCATCTTTATGCTCCAAAAGGCATAGTTAGTTGCATCAAAGAATGGAGGTCAATTTGAAGATAAACCTTCTTAGGACACCATGTGTGTTCTTGAAATCTTCCTTCAAGCAGTTAGGCTAATTCCGAAGAAAC
The DNA here is from genome assembly GCF_030272615.1 of Cryptomeria japonica. Lineage (NCBI taxonomy): Eukaryota > Viridiplantae > Streptophyta > Pinopsida > Cupressales > Cupressaceae > Cryptomeria > Cryptomeria japonica. The sequence continues at coordinate 5,195,145 of NC_081407.1, read as the reverse complement.
CCCCATTGATACCAATTGATGAAACACACACACCTATACTAAGAGGGGGGGTGAATTACTATAAGTCAATCTTTAACTATTTAAACTTTAATAATCACAATGAAGCAATCACAAAAATCCAAACATATAAGAGACACATGATTTTACATAGAAAGCCTTATGGAAGAAAACCACGGCAAAATATTGCTAGTAAAATACCTCCTTACAATCGGATGCCTTTGGACTATGCAATGCCACAACTACTTTCCAAAGAATAAATCTCCACATCTTTGACAAGACATTAGTGGGGAACTTCAAATCATTCCTCGACGATTGGTCAATCTACAGTGACCAAGAAACTCATTTGGAGGCTCTCACTAAATGCATGAAATGATGTAGATCTGTACAATTGGCCTAAAATCCCAAAAATGTTGATTCATGATACATGGTAAACTCCTGGGGCACATAGTCTATAAAGTGGGGTTGAAGACTAGTCTAGATAAAATAAGAGCAATTGCATAGGTGGAAGCACCAAATGATGTCACTAAAGTTAAATCATTCCTAAGCCATGTAGATTATTATCAACGGTTTATAAATAACTTTTCCCAAATATCCTACCTATTGTGACGTTTCACACATTGCCCCATTGCAAATGGGGACCCCCACTTTTTTTTTTGCTTTCTAGGTTACTTGTCTTAGCTTAGTCGTTGGTAGTTGTCGAGTCTTTGCTATTAGCCTTTTGTTTGTAGTTACTCGGGAGCTGATCAAGTCTCTCCCTTTAGAATGAAGTGAGGTAAAACACTTCCTTTTCCCTCCAAGGCTTCCGAACTGCCTCTCCCAGTATAACTAGCGAATGCCCAAGCCTAATCGCTTCCCTTCCATCTTGCATCCATCTCCCTTCTCCTTTCATTCCACCCCTTCCTAACATTTCATCCATAAACCCTTCCTTCCATCTCACCCCCTTAACCTTCCAATACCTACTTTTATTCCAACCCTTATATTTCCCAACTTCCATCCTACATTCTAACCTACCCCTACCACTACCTACATCCCATCCTAACTATCCCTTACATCCCCCTACATCCATCATTATTACCTTCCTATCTTATTCTACCCCTTACCTACCTCCCTACCCACTTATCTATCCTCGTATACCTTGATTCCCCAACCCCCATTTTCCTAACCCACAACTCATAGTCTTTACCTCCCTTATTTCCCTAAGCTTACCTTCTATCCTATCCCATCCTATCCCACTACCCACACTCCCTTACCACCCTACCCCCTACTCCTATAAAGATGCAAAGTCGTCTTAGTGAGAATTTGAGATGAAAGGTGATGACTCTTAGTTTCTAGCGCCTATAAAGGATGACATTAATAATTCATTCTATCATACATCTAAATATCATCCAAACAAAATTCGATCTGCACTTCAAGACATCAGCAAGTTTTTCTTCAACACATTCAAGGTGATAATTTTGAAAGGCGATTCTCATCTTCAAGACAGCAATTGAACAAAGGAGATCAGCGATTTGGACAAAGAATTTTGATCATTTCATTGATCAAAATATACTTTTGAGAGAGGCGATTTGTATTATAAAGGTTCTAAGTTCAATCTGGAAAATTTCCAGTCCAATTTGAGGGCAGCCTGGGCAGAATTGTGTGAAAATTCGTATTGCATCAGACCTATAGCAAGCACAAAATCAGACATATGGGAGTGAAAGACATATGGGAGTGAAAGGTAAGTGAAGTTAATATGTATTCTATGTTTTTGATATCCTTTTGTTTGCTTTGCAGGTGACTAAGGAAGAAATCACAAACATAAGGTCTGATGTAAAGAGGCAATGCAAAATGGAAAGAGATGAAGTTAGAGCTCAAGGTCAAGTAGATCATGAACAAGACGAGATCAACCAAGGGCATCACATAGTCTACATCAAACATGATCAAGGAAACAGATAGTTTCAAAAGAATTAATTAAAGTTTGTTTAAACATAATGATACTTCCCATCATCATCACATTAAGCAAACTGAATAATGTTGAGTATCAAGAGATATTACTCAATACTCATTCATAATGACGAATCAAGTCTACAAGTGCAAGTTGAGATGGCATCCTAGTCATCATTCCACCAATCAGAGGGATTCCATGTCGGCATGTCTAGATGCAACGCACCTAACTCATCATATGGAGGCACAAACTTCGAGCTACCTACCTGTTGTGACCATTTCACACATCGCCCCATTAAAATGGGGGCCCCCTCTTTTTCGCTCTTGTTTTGCCTGTTCTTCTCTCTGCCTTTAGGGTTTTGAATCGAATGAGTGAGTCGTCTGGATTAGGGTTAAGCCTTAGGGTTTCCTTTGTTATTTTCAAGCTGAAGTCCAGTCCAATTTTGACAGATTATTAAGCATCCTCGCATTGATTGCAATTTTGAAATAGGATGAGCCTGCCAGGAAGTCAAGTTTGTCTCAGGATGGGTCCAGTTAAGATTTTGAGGGCAATTTCAAGTTAGGTTTAAAAGTGTTAGCATTTCAATGATTAAATTATGTAATTTTGTCCCGGTGAATTTTGACCAAATTTTGTAAAGTTTACTAACTTGCCCCTGGCCTTGGAAATGGCCTAATTTTGCCTTGTCAAGTGATTGAAGATCAAAAAGGTGGATATTTTGGCCTGCAGAGGTGAAATCGCTCCTGTCCCCCACCCAGGGACCAGGGCGAAAATGATATTTTGGTGCATATTGGTTATTGACTTGTTTAAATTGTTTTATGCAGGGTCTCCAGGAGGACAAATTGGACGTAAATTGAATATTTTGAAGATTTCAAAGACTCAAAAATGATGAATTTTGAGGATTCAAGGCAAGTTCGCTCCTGTCCCTCTCCCAGGGACCAGAGCGATTTTCCTCAAACGCATCTCCTTGGACATTTTTTGGATTTTGACTCTTGGTCATAGCTTGCAAAATGATGATATCTTTCCCAGCAAAGGAGAATTGAGATGAAAATTGTGAAGATTTGACCCTAAGGAACAAAATCGCTCCTGTCCCTCACTGAAGGACCGGAGCTTGTTTTTCAGAATTGCACTATCCTTGCAGGGCCAAGACATTTTTTTTGATTGGAAGAGGTCAAGGAGGGCACGTTTTGTCCATTGAATATAATTTGAGCGACCAACTAGTAAGGAAATATGCTAAAATGACAAAATCGCTCCTGTCCCTCACTGAAGGACCGGAGCTTGAATTCCTAAATTGCATTGTCCTCACAAGATTTAAATGATTTCGCGATTTGACGAGGGCAAGGAAAGTTCGTTTTGCTTATTGAATATAACTTGAGCCGTCTACAAAGTTGAAAATCAACCCAAGTTGCAATGGGCGCTCCTGTCCTTGACCAAGGGACCAAAGCGAATTTCAAAGGTAGCTCCTGTCCCTCTCCCAGGGACCAGAGTGATTTTCCCTCAAGACAAGTTTTGGACCAAGGTAAAGCGAATTTCAAGCTTGAGATGAAGGAAAGAAGGCACAATCAACCCGTTGAAGATAATTTTGAAGGTTGCAAAACGCAAAGTAAGCCCATAATGGCCAAGGCGCTCCTGTCCCTCTCCAAGGGACCAGAGCGATCTCCTCATAAGGCAAATTTCCCGCAAAGTTAAAACGAATCTCATGTTTTGGATGAGTAAAGGAAGGCCTAATCGCTCCATTGAAGACAAATTTGAAAGTTGGCAAAATACAAGTGAGCTTATAAATGCAAGATCGCTCCTGTCCCTCTCCAAGGGACCAGGGCGAAATATAGATTGTCCAGCCTTCCTCTCCGAATTTGGACAAGTCCGAGCCTAGGCGCATGATGGAGATGATATTAGGAACGCTTCGAAGAGGAACAAAGTTGCGAAGACCACGAGAACTTGATGGAATTTGTTAAGGCGCTCCTGTCCCTCTCCAAGGGACCAGAGCGAAATATTCAAGTATACCTAATTTTAAGATGCCGCTTTCGTTTCAAACATTCAAGATGGAGTAAGCAATGACATTTTACACCTTGAAGACAATTTGATATCAAGTTGATTGAAGATTTGCGCCATGGACTAAGGATCGCTCCTGTCCTTCACTGGAGGACCAGGGCGATTTATATAGAATTAGTCATTTCCTTCCAAAACCACGCCAAGGCAAGGTCATGCAAAGTCCAAAATGCCTTTCGAAGGATGATGAACAAGGAATTGCCCCCAAAAGTCAACAATTTCAAGCTCAAATGCAAAGTTCGCTCCTGTCCTTCACTGGAGGACCAGGGCGAAAATCCTTGGGATAGCTCAGTTAGTCTTGAAAAGGTAAATTGGACATGCATGAAGCAAACAATAAAGATCATTGCCTGCCTCGCAACTCGATTTGGCGGTTGGAAAAGACAAGAACGCAAGGCTAAAATGCATGAGGCGCTCCTGTCCCTCACCCAGGGACCAGAGCAATATTTTGATGTCCCAAATATCTCCCATACTAGGCGCCAACACTTTTTGAATTGCATTAAATGCCAAATTCGATAAAACTTTGAAATATTTTTTAATTAAAATTGGCATTTAATGAGTTCGCATAAGGCATTTAATAATTGAATTTAGCCTTTTAAAAATCGAAATTTAATTGCAAAGGCATTTGATTAATTAATTAAATTATTAAATGAAAGGAGTGCGCTTGGAGTTTTATTTTAAATATTTTATAAAGGTCGGCCTCCTTTCTATTTAATTTTGTTTATTATTTGCTTCATTTCCACCAAGTCGGCCTATGGGAGAGTATAATGGTGAGCGCCTATATAAGAAAGGTATTGTGAAACATTTTGATCCATCATTCAATCATTGTTTAAGTGCGATTTGGAGAAGCAACAAAAGGAGCGAAATCTCATCCAAAGAGAAGAGCGAAATCTCATCCAAAGAGAAGGTGCGATTTTTCAATCCAAGGAGAAGTGCGAGCTTTGCTAGAGGTTAGAGGAGGAGCGAATTTTCCTCAAAGCGTTGAAGGCTAAGGGTGGTGAAATTGCTAGAGGAAGCTCACGTTGAAGACTTCGATCCACATTTTGCCTAGCAAATTTCTTAATTTTTGCATCTTTTTTAGAGATAGTTCTCAAAGAAGGGTATGGTGAAGATCTTCCTAGCCTTGTTTAAATTTTGAAATTTTGAATTTCCAATTGCATCGTCATATTTAGGAAATGATAATTCAAGGATTTATCATGAAGTTTCCTAAATTTAAACTTAATCTATATTTTTACGTTCCAAGATATATTGCTCATTATGAAATGTTGTGTAGGTGTCAAGATGGTGACCCCAAAGCCAGGAGCATCCACCAGTCGTCCAGCTCTCATGAAGGAAGATCAAAAGAATGAAGAATTGGAGACCAAGATCGTGTCAAAATGGAGCAACATTGGAGATACCAACTTGGGAAACTTCAGTGTAAAGAAGTTTCGAGAGGTCCCTTACATTGGCAAGCCATCACCTGTCGCAAGGAGAATAATTGAAAGTGGCATTATCAAGGCGGCCGGCTTCCCTCCTGCAGTCCAGTGCCATGAGTTGATGATCGAATGTGCCCGCCATTATGACCCACAGTCAAGATCGATCGTGTCCAAGGAAGGAAACACTTTGGCTTATCTTTCAGATGAGGCTATCAGTGAAGCTCTTCATCTACCAGAACATAAAGACATGATTTACAAAAGCTTGGAAGGAGCTAGATCCATGTACGAAGATGATCCAGACACTTGCTTGAGCATCATCAACAAGAATTGGCTACTCAAAAGTCGTCCTCGCCTAAGCAAGATTCCCAACACACCACATAGGATCGACTTCCAGGAGGAGTACAGAGATTTGATAACCTTACTCAATCGAGTTACAGGCGCTCCTCAAGCCTTCTATTTTGAGAAGTGGATGTTCTTCTTCATCCAAGTGATAGTTCAAGGAAAAGGAACAATTCATTGGGCTAGAATTATTAGCCATTGCTTGGACGTACAGTTGAGAAGACTGAAGGCTACTAAATCCTTCCACATGAGTTCGTACATCATGTATGCCTTAATCAGGAGTTTTGAATATGTAGGATTACCTCACAGAGGAGCAATTGGAAGAGGACCTGGAGAAGTCAGAGTTTGTGACTCTTATGTTCATTTGCATCATCCACCTGGGAGTAATTACAAGTTAGTCAATGATACCTTCACAATGAACATCACCAGGACACTGCAAGGCGGGATTCATAATCGGCTATCTCAGGAGGCACAAGAACTTGTAAAGAGGTATGGTGCTTGGTTTATCCAATTCCAGAAGTTTACATATATTAGAGTTCATGGGTGTCCTTCACCTCCATATATGTTGCCAAGATATCCGACAGACAGGATAGTACTACTTGAGGTGACTAGGCAACTGGCAGCTTATGCGAAGGCATTCAGACACAGGCATGGAAATGGAATTCCTGTACCTATCATATTAGGAAATTCAGTTGAGGTATGTCCTAATGTTCCAGCTTTAGATGATGCAGAAAGGGAGTTGGCCTTGTATTCGTTTTCATTCTTTTCATTGAGAGAGAATTTTGATCCTTATGGGCATATAGAAGAGACAGTTGGTAGAAAATACAAGCATGAATGTCAGGTAGAAGACTTTTGGATGAATCTCTCAGATGATTTAGAAGTGAAAAGAAAGATGCATTCCAGATTGCCTTTGGATTTCATCAGGAAATGCAAAGTTTACAAAGTGGCCGATCAAGCTCAGGACAGTGGCAGGTACCTCCAATCCTCTTATGATAGAGAGGACAAGGCAGTAAAGATAGATTGGAATGAACCTGAGGTTGTGGACTTGAAAACTTTGATGGCTCCAGTTTTGTCTTGTACTCGCAGATGGGTTGATGTGCAACATCAAAAGTTGAGAGAGCAGAATATATCAATGACTTTTACCTTGGAGGAAAGGTCGGCAGAAGGAGCAAGCGTAAGTGAGGGCCATCCTCATCCTAGAAGCACAAGCGAAGGCAATCTTCACCCCAGAAGCGTAAGTGAAGGCAATCCCCATCATAGAGGTGCGAAGAGGAAGGAAAGCCCTGAGAAAAGAGAATCTTCCAAGAAGAAGCAAGAGGCCAATCGAGATCACTCATCCGGCACATCTTCTCGACAAGAGAAGAGGACACTTGAAGTTGAGGAATCTATGGAGTCAATGGTTCAGAATGATAAACATGAAGAAGGACAGGCATCTCAACGTTCATCAAGTCAATCTCCCCAGGTCAATGAGCCACATGAAGACCAGAATGACGATGAAGCGACGTCTCCTCTCCGGAAAGAAGAGTCACTACCTAAAGAAATACAAGTTAGAGAGACAAGGTCCGCCATTCCAGATCAGTTGAAGGAGAGATTAACAAGGGTAATTGTGATCGAAGATGAAGATAATGTGATTGATTTAGATAGCCTTGTTGGAGATTCTCAGAGAGTAACAGAAAAGAAGAAGGCCACCAAAATGCCCAAGATGATCAGAGATGAGACTGGATCCAGGAAGTTGTAGATAGCTACACCGGCAGTGGACAAGTACGAGGGTGAAATCCTTGCAGAAGAATATGATGTAGAAACCGTTGAGCTTGGTCCACTCACCACCGAGCAGGCACTGGATGAGGCAACTGATTCATTTGAGGCACTTAAAGATAAACTTAAGGAAGAAATGGAAAAGAGTAGAAAACTTGAGAGAGAGAGAGGTGCTTGGAGAAGCTACTTTAGCCACCTCAGTCAGCCCTTGGGACGTCAGGATCCAGCAGTATCTTCCCCTTGAATCAGTTGGTGAAGCAGAGAAAGTTAAGAGCTTGGTCCAGCTTATGAGCTCTTGGATTGACAAATCCCATACAGTTGCCATTGAGTTTGCAACAAGAATGATGCAGACCATTCATCGGGCTATCCAGGTCCTTGAGATCATCCACAACCTAATGATAACAGTAGCCGCCTTTGCCCATACTAAAGATGTTATCATTCCTGTCCTTCAAGTAATCAGGCAAACATCGAGGAAGATCTTAGCACAAGAAAAGATAATGGATGGAGGAGCTCATAATTTACTCCAGTGGTCTACTTTACTCCAGATGAAGGAAGTTCTTTTCGAGGACACCAGCGCCAAATGCAATCAAGTGGAGGAGGTCATCCATCCAATCCAGGACAAGGTATTTGGGGTTTTATGCACTATTCTTGGCAGAAGGATCGAAGTTGAGACAGATGTGGATCTCCAAGAATTAGAAGAAAGGGTCAAAGTCATCTTTTGCAAAGGTGAGAATGTTATTACAGATGAGCAAAGAGATCAAATGTTTGCTACTATGCTCCTGATTGAGAAAATTAAGGAACTCGAGCCTGAATGGGACGCAGCTCTTCTCAAGGCCTTTGATCAGATTATTCACTTGGAGGAACGAATGAGGAATCTTCCCGAGATTCCTATGGCTGAGATTGAAGGAATCGTGTCCAGATTCATTGCATATGCTAAAAAGGAGCATTGGAAAGGGAACAAGGTTCTAGAAGAGAGGTTGTTATAGATGACATGGCACCTTAATTATCATTGGTCTATGTTTCCTAGATTTTTGTGCCAAATTAAATATTTGGCTATGCATTTAATATTGTGCAATAAAAAGGGAACTTTTGTAATAAAACCCTAATTAGGGTTTAGGTGTCAGAATCTCAGCCGTTGATCTTCTTTTGATCTGGGCCGTTCATTGTAATTGAGGATGCTATATATATCCTCACTCATTTTCATTTTGTAGTTAGAAAATAAGAAATAGTTAGAAGATTAGAGCTTTTTGAGAGAAGAAAGTTATTTTGTAGCAAGATTGAGTTTGAAGAAAGAATTCCAAACAATTGTTGTCTATTTTGGCTTTGAGATCAATAAAATATTGAAGTTATGGTGTTTTATTGCAATTCTTGTGGCTATCTTCATGGTTGTTTACTTTCTTGAATCATTCTCAGTCGAAGTAGTATTTAAGTTTGAAGGACTAAGTGTTGGGCTTGATTTTGGTGAGGTTCACATTCCAAACCACTAGCTTCTTACTGATTGTGGGAACGCCTTGTGTGGTCAACTGGAGAGACTTGAATTACTTAAACCTTCAATCGTCATTGAGCTTTGGATATGTGCCTTTGTGGTAGTGTCCATAATCCTTGATGAATTGAAAAATCATTTGTTACCTTAGAAGATCGCATCAATTTCAGTTGGGTTGTTATTTCATGGCAATATTGAAATTGGTAGAATCTTGCCAAGTCTAGCCTACATTAGGTCATTCATAAGATTAGATTAGAATTTATCCTTTGCAAACTCTACCCTTTGATCTTTTTGAGAATTTGTTAGTTTAGAGAAATCTTGTTCCTACAGCTTGGAGGACGTAAGGCCCCTTGATGAAACAGCATTCACAACGACCACTGGTGCTTATCCACACGTAGAGACCCTACATAAAAGAACATTGGAGTCACCCTGATTGATCCTTTTTTTGCAACATCTTCAGCAATCAGAGGCTTTATTCAAGAGAGGATAAGATACCCTTGGGTATTTTATTCTGAGTATGATTGTGTACAAAATACACGTCAACATTGATTCACCCTCATATTCCATTGGTTCACATTCAATATTGAACCTAAGAGTAAATTTCTCATTAGTCAGGAGTTTGTTGTAACAAACCCTAATTAGGGTTTTCTATCATGTAATCGTGGCCATTGATTGTGAATCAATCTGAGCTATAGAATTGTATTGAGAGCACTATAAAAGGCTCAAATCTTTCATTTGTAAAGAAGAGATTAATAGCAAGTTAGCAAAGGTAGAAGAATAAAAAATGGTTAGCAATTAGAATAGAAATTAGATTAGGAGAAGGCAAAGATTGTTGCCAAAGTTGTAAAGAGCATATCATTTCATTGAAGCTATGATGAATTAATGTGTCATTTCAACAAGTTGCATGGTCTCTACTTTTCAATTCATTTTGATGTTGATTAGATGAATGAAAGGAATTGTGAATGACTAATGGTGAAATTCATTTATCCATACCACTACCAATTTGTTGATTGTAAGTTTTCTTTGTGTGGTCAACTGGGATCCTTAAATGAGCTTAACTTCAATTGCTATTCGTACTTTGATATGCATCACCTTGATGGTATCCTTGTTGTTGATAGTGATTTGAATATCACCTGCTTTCCTGTGATAACCCCTACGGTATCACCTAATGTAAGATTATTTAATAATATTAATATATGGATTAATTAAATAAGGTTATTATAAATAAATGATTAAAATGATAAATAGTAATATATAAAAAATAAAGGAAATATATTTAATATATAATAATAAAGAAAGTATTATTTAATATTTAATATATTTACAATGTCAATATTTAATATATGTCAATGTAATAGTTAATATATTTAAAACATCAAATATTCAAAATATAATAAAGCCCCCCCGCACAATGTAATATTAACATATATTAAAACTATTAACAAGCCCCCCCCCCACGATTACCCCCGCACAAAGTGGTGCGACAGTAATCGCAGCCGATTATCATCGCATCCCTTCATGCGGAAGGGGACCCATGGAGGGGTACAACCCTTCACGAGGTATAAAGGGGAAACAGTAGCACACAGATGGGAGGGAGGCAACAGAAAAGGAAGGAGGACTGCTACATGGTTAAAGAGAAAGGTCTGGAAGCTATGGCAACAGGTTACGCACAGGTAAGTAAGGAGTGAATATTGTATTATATATGTTAATGAATATAAATAATAAATACTTTAATACATATGTTAGTGAATATAGTAATGAACAGTTTATTACATATGTTAATGAATGATTTTTAGATGTTAATGAATATGTGTAAACATATGTTAATGAATACATATCAATGAATAGTTAGGAATATACGTTAATAAATGTGAATGTTTGATAATGGACACTTCCTGAGTATATGTTATCGAATACATGTTAAGTTAGGAATATGTAAATGTGGATTATGGAATGGAAAGTAGTAATAAATTATAAAATGTAATATAAATGTGATTATATGATGGAGGCTATAGGGAGGAATCTCCCTTAGCCTAATGGAGGGATTATGATAATCCCTGGTAGGTAGTATATACTGAATATCTATATGCATATATATGGCTTGGTTGACTTAGTTCATCCAAGAAGAGACGGATCTGGCCGGTCCTCTCTGGTAGACTTGGATGATGAGATGCATCATCCAAGGCAAAGAATGGATCATATAGGATGGTCTTCCTTGGTATGGCTTGGGAATAAGAAATTACGTCCAAGACAGGAATCGAATTAACCTTCGATTTCCTGGATGGCTTGGGTGTAAGGAATTACATCCACGACAGGAATCGAATTAACCTTCGATTTCCTGGATGGCTTGGAACCAAGATGGGTTCCAAGAAGGCGAGTTTCACAGCCGCCTAAGGACATGTCCCAGTACTACACTTGTATACTTTTTATTAAATAGGAATTGAGATTAGCATTAATTAAGTAATTTAAGTTTAACTGCAAATTAGATTAGCTATATATGTATATTTGTTGTATTCTAACAACCTGTTTTGTAGGACAGTGGTCTCTAACTAGTAGGGACATTACATTTCCTTAGAAGATCGCATTAAGCTTTGCAGAGTTGTTGTTTTGCATGTCAAAGTAAGGCTTAGTCGAGTTTCACTAAAGGTTGTTCATTGTTCCCAAATTCTTTGGACTAGCTTAGTCCTCCTAAACCCTATCTCTTTTGCCATTTTATTTTCCAAACAAGTAGTTCGAATCTAAGTTCCAGCAACATCCAAATGTTCAACATTCAAGAATTCAATGTAAGTCCCCTTGGATTACTAGCAATCACATCAACCATTGAGCTTATCCACAAGTCAAGACCTGACAATAGAAACCTTGGAGTTGTCTCATTTGATCGTGAAGCATAGCATTTGAGAGACTTTATTCAAGAGAGGATAAGATACCTCGGTATTTTATTTTGTGTTTGATTGTACCTAAAAAACACATCAACACTACCCACTGGCCATGCTCACGAAAAAGGAGTACCATTCACATGGACAAAAGAATAGGAGATTACATAAGTGAACTAAAGGTACACTATTATTTCACCAATCCTTGCATACCCTGATTGGAACAAAGAGTTTCATGTCCATGAGGATGCATCAAATTTTGCAATCAAAGCAACATTGGCACAAGTCGGACCTCAAGAACTCGATCATCCTATTTTCATTGCCGGTCAGCTACTATCAAGTGCCAAATGGAATTATATTAGAACGGGGAGGGAAGCACTGGGAATGTAATGTCCCTTATTGAATCACTTAAGTTGACCTTCTATCCTAAAGATCAATTGTTCAATATTGCAAGGAATCAGACGACAAGATTGCATTGAATTGTATAAATGGATGTATATTAGATTTATGAACAGATCGTATTTTAATCAGAGAATGGGTAATTCAATCAATAATAATGCCAAATAGTGGAAAGGACCCAATCTATTATGAATTCCAAATTCTGTTCCAAACAAGAAGCTAATATGATCACTGAAAGGTCTTTGATTACCCACGAACTTATCCTCTCCCAATGCAAAGATCACAGAGTAGAAGGACGGATTGCAGAAATATATACATGTAGGAACAAGTGAGCTTGCTATATTTGTAATCGCTGTTTCTGATTTATATCTTTGCAATGCTCATATATATATATATGTCTTATCGCGTTCCCTGAAAAATAACTTTGTACACATGCGATGTCTTCTTGACACTTTGCCTGAATAGTATCTTTATATTTGCACGCCTTAGCCTTGCAAATGGGGTGGAAAATACTGCCTCTTCCTTGGCTTCTTATTGGCTCGTATAGAGCGCTTCAGATCTGGATTGTATATATAAAATCAAAACTACCTGCCTTCTGAAGAACCTGTGATCCTCCTTTAAAATGTATGAAGCGGCATGACGTGATAAGTTGTGTCTCAACATCCATAACCCATACAAACAACTAAATTAGTTAAGTGCCAAGTCACGTCTCCTCCTTGTTACTGATGATGTCATTAGTTAATTAACTAGTTTCAAATTGTAGTAGTTCCTTCCTTAAGCAGCGATAGTGTGTGAGTCTTCCTTATGCCTTTGATGAATCTGTTTATTCTCTTCTTGGACAGCAATGTATTTATTACTAACTAATTAGTGTGAGAGACATCCTTGCCTTGCCATGCCTTTGGACGATACTATGTTCCTTGTTTGATTTCCTTGAAAGATTGGATGGGGCTATTACAGAATGGTTTATTGTAGGGCCACATAATCTATTAAATTGATGACCAAATAACTCAATGTAAATTTCAGGGGAAGATATAGAGTACTCGTCACATTTTCATTTCTTTGCAACTCTTCCAATGTAACTATAGGTTACAATATGTAACCTTCCTATGAAGCTTGCATCCATCACTCAATGCCTGGGCATATTATAATTTATAATACATGCAAAATTTGAAAGTTGGATTAAAACTCTTTGAACATATGTATCAGATTGTTAGGATAGAATCATAGATGCTTAAAAAGTAAGACATAACTCTCTCAAGTAGTCTAATAAATTCTAACTTGAAACTTTACAAAAAATTGAGAAATTACTTCATCTTACCTAACTGTTATAATAACACAACAAAATATTTCCCTGCTTTTGCTGATCCCTACCAAGTTCTAAATCCTAAAGTGGATACATAGATATAGAAATGCTCAATTTTTAAAGTTGTCAGAAAGGATGTAGCACCATAGAGTCATAAGGAAGGAAGCAGCTTACCATATACAATGTAAGTACTTGCAATCGACACTCAGAAAGAAAAAGAACATAATAGGTGAAATAAAGCAGAATGTGTTTTTTGTGAATTGCAAATGATGCTCTAATGATCTAATCCAACCACAGATTTTTGTTGATTTATTACAGTATACCAGATAACACGTCACCGATTAATATGCATGCAATATAGGTTTCACGGTAAATAAGTTTTACCTGTGCCTTTGCATCTTGCCACAGAGAAAATGGATGAGTCCCTCTTGATGCATTATTAAGGTAAATAAAGACTGGTCCAAAAACTTTCTGCCATGCTTCACCTGAATGGAATTTAGGGCATAGTTCATCACCAGCATAATGAGCACTATGAAACATCTGCATTGTCAACCCATAATTAGAACACAAACATAAAACAAATTATTTCTTGAATGTTTGACAATTGCACAGTTGTTTTTTGTATGATAAGAAAAATAAAATGCTAATGTTTCATAGAACTTTGTTTGATTATCATGTGGTCTATAATGGATAAATCATGGCTGAAATCTTCAGCAATTGAAGTTTCAAGTTTTTGAATATGCATTTTCTATGAATCATGCAATTCAACAACTTAATTTGTATTTAAAGTGAATTTTAAATACAACATAACTACCATCTTGCTCAAATGCCACATGTTTGCATTTCATTATCAAGATACCATCCTCTCTAGGATATCAAACCAACAATCAAGAGATTTAAATAATTTCTAATACATCATTTTTAAGAAAAATATCCAACAAACCATGTAATTTCCCCTTCCTAGCCAGCTTTGGTAATCGAGGTTGTCTATCATCAGATCCTCGTAGACTAATGGGATGGGTAGAGAATCTGTGATTGAGTTGGTTTTCTCTTGTTTCGGACAGCTTGCTAGAACAGAATGGGAGGTATCAGATATTATTTTGTAATATTTTAAGTTGCCAAGTTAAAATAATATTTTAGCTTAAGTAATACTCCTCCCAAAAGCGCACTTATAATATGAGTCTAGAGAGAGAGTGAATTGAGCGCCTTTCTAGGAGAGAGAAAGAGATGGTATTAGTAAAAGATTAAAGGTAAAGTAAACTCAAGTCAATATCATTTGGTGAGTGCTTGAAAAGGTAACCCCAATTGGAGCATAAGGATAGAGAGGCTCTAAAGGCAACTTGAGTCTTTTTCTAGGGTTATGTTATGTTGATTAATTCCTCTCTTGCCTCCTAAGGAGCTTGCTAAACCTGAGGGTTTAGAATCCAATTTGTAAAGACTAAATCCTTCATGAAGATTCATACCTGCAGAAGTGAGATATCTTCCAAAATTGTGTAGGGAAATCCTACTTAAAGGGTTTCATTTGGGCAACAAAGAAATTAGTATTTAGACCTTCATTGCTGGTTTTTCTGAGTGAACAGCCTGCCTGTCTAGCCACACCTTTCCTAGCCATTTTGGAGTTGAAATCAGCTTCCCAACCGCTGTTTGGTATTGAGCAACATCAATTACTTCATGCAGAATAGTTTGGAGCAAGTTTACAACAGTTTGCAAAAGGTTCAAAGGGTTATTTCAACAAAAGATCAGTTTCAGCCAGGTTGTACCAGCTCCATAGAAAAGTGGTGATTCCTAGGCTAAGTCGCCTAGGTTTTGACAACTCTTTTCGCACTTCTTGAGCGACTAGATCAGACTACCCTGTTAAGAGGTTTTTTGAGTTGAAAAGAGCAGTTTTGAAAGAGCTGTAAGTAATTTTTTGAGTGACCTAAGTGGCTGCCAACTTGGTGTTTTTTGAGTATCCTATGTAGCTGCTAGCTTGGTGAATCAGACCTACAATACAGCTATTTGGAGCACTCCATCAAGTTTCAGAGACTATTATTGTGCATGTCTC